>NW_026596046.1:36827008-36869505 GCF_907164565.1 Psammomys obesus
GCGGCCGCTCGCCCGCACCGGCCCGTTCGGAGCGCGTGACTCCTCGCGGCCGGCCCCGAGGAGCCGCTTTTGGCTCCATTTTACAGGAGGGCTCAGAGGGTGGCGCAGCCAGCAGTTGTGGGTGTCTGTCTGTCTTCATTTCTGAAAACAGGCAGACAGACAGACAAACAAAAAACTCCGTGGAGCTGATCTGGCACAAGAGGAAATGACAAAAAAAGAAAAAAAAAAAAAAAAGACTTTATACTCCAGTTTTTGGACACCTGTCATTTTTCTTGTCTCTTCTGAGGTGGGGAGTGTGGAATCTCTCCAGCCCCTGAGTTTTGGGGGGTTGTTTTCTGTAGGTTGTTTGTTTCTTGGGACAGGGTTTTACTGTGAAGTGCTGGCCGGCCTGGAGCTTGCTTTGTAGACCAGGCTGGCCTTGCATTCACAGAGCTCTGCGTGCTCTTGCCTCCCAAGCGCTGGGATAGGAGACTTTTACTCCACTCAAATTGGTAAGATTAGCCACTGAGCAGTCGCCGCAGGCCCCAAAGACAATCCCGTAACTAGCATGTCATTCTGGTCATTCTCGGAAGTTGATTACGCCTGATTCTTTGGTGTTGCCATCTTAATAACTGCTATTGCAAACTGTGGTTTGATTCTTCAGATGGCCGCCAAGAGCGAGTTATGTTTGACAAAATTACATCACGAATCCAGAAACTCTGTTACGGACTCAATATGGACTTTGTTGATCCTGTAAGTAAATACAGCATGTGTCATGGGTTCTTTGCTTCATGTGATTTGATGTCTCTTATCTGTAGACCATCACTTTACTATATTTCAGTTTAAATGTGAATTTATTGCCTAAAACTCTTCTTAATTTTCATCTGTCCTTCAAGCTCTTACTTTGCAGAGAACCAGGATGTGAACAGAGGGGACAGTTGACCTGACCACTGTTCAGGCATCTTACTTATCTTTATTTTGCCACACTGTATAGAAATTAGTTATGTGTCTCCATCATCTAGAATGAAGAGTGAGGTGTATCTTATGCTGAGATTCTCTAACAATTTTGTACATATGTATATAAAATATTTTTTGTATTTTTTTAAGTGTCCTCTTACCTATCTCCTTCTCAACAACCTTCTTCTCCATAAATCTTCCTAGTACTGTGTGTGTGTGTGTGTGTGTGTGTGTCCCCGTGAGTGTCTGTGAGTCCTCATCTGTCCCACTTCATTTAATTAGGGCTGCTTTTATGAGCAGGGGTCTGGAGTTAGTTTTCTTGATTGAGCAAGAGCAATTTACCAGTGATTGCATCACTGAGGAATATGACTCCTCCAGCAGCCAGTAACTGCCTCCTCAGGGAAGGGCGGTGAGCCCTCCTCTAGTCAGGGTGCCATGCTGACGGGCCCAGGCTTGCAGAAGTCTTGTGCAGGTAACTGCAGCTGTTTGTCATAAGCTGGGCCCAAAGTCTCATGCCTGTAATCCCAGCACTCAGGGAGGCAGAGGCAGGTAGATCTCTGTGAGTTCGAGGCCAGCCAGGTCTATAAAGCGAGTCCAGAACAGCCAACATTACACAGAGGAACCCTGTCTTGAAAAAAACAAAAGAAAATAAATTAGAATAAAATATATTTATTATAAATCTACATATCTTGGAGTTTTAGATAGTAATTAGAATAGTCATATGTTAATATTGGGATGAATCTAAGACCTTATCCTCTTTCATCTTTATTTTGTGGATAAGACACATCCAGAGAGAGGGGAGGGGACTGATTGACGTTAATGGTAGTGCACTGGGAAGCAAGTGGAGTTTCTTGTTTTTAAGGTGTTCTATTGCCTCCTCTAACAACACACGTGCACAGGCAGGCTGCTCAGTGGACCTCAGCTTTCGAGGGCGGGTCCTGTTGAGAAAGTCTGGGTGCTACTAGATGTGGCACGCTGGTGCTGAGTTCTGATTACTTGCCACCGCGTCAGAACCTAGACGGACTTCCCTGCTTTCATATGTGCCTGCTGAGTCAAGACAGTGATGAGCAGCGAACTGGCTCAGCCATGCTCACAGTAACTGCCCGCACTCAAATCACGAGCGTTCCAAGGGCCTATGCTTTGACCAACTTTCCCAGTTAGGCTGTATTTAAACAATTTAGTAAGTGTGTGGACAGAACCTAGAACTTACTTTTCTTTAAAATGTATGGTGGGCTGAGGAGACGGCTCAGTGGGAAAAGTGCTTGCCTGGGAGCGTGAGACCCTCATTTGGATCCTAACACCCAGGTGAAAAAGGCAGGTATAGCAGTGTGTGTAACTGCAGCTCTGGGCTGAAGAGCGAGCCAGATCGGAGCTGCACATCTAAATGGCAAGCTCCAAACGCAGGGAGACACTGTCTCAAAGAATAAGGTGGTTGTCACAGAGAGACCCTACCATCAGCCTTCCCATGCTGGTTCTGTTAACCGTGTCTGTTATGTGCTTGTGGGTTGTTTGCTTTTGGTTTTTTCTTTATTTTTGTACATTTACGCTTACTACTGTGAAAGAAAATAATTGTAATCAGCTTCAATTAAAACATGCATATACAAAACTATATAGTAAGAACATGTCTGAAAACAAGAAGAAAAACCAACAAATACCAAAAGCTATTCATATACTCTACTGTATGCTTTTGGTATTACTGATTTTATTGTATTTTCTCCCTGAGACAGGGTTGCTCTGTGTAGCCTTGACTGTCTGGGACTTAATTTGTAGACTAGGCTAGCTCACAGCGATCTGCCTCTGCCCCCCGAGTGCTGGGATTACAGATCTGTGCCACCGTGCCCAGCTGGTATTATTGATGTTTACATTTTAAATGTTTTTTACTGAAATAAACACAAGGAGGGGTAGTTGATCCCTGACGTCAGCTCGGGTGACCCGTGTGTGTGTGTGTGTGTGTGTGTGTGTGTGTGTGTGTTTACACACAGGTGTGTAATGGGGCTGGGGGTGGCTCAGTTGACTCTGCTTGTACTGTAAGCTTAAGGACCTGAGTTTGGATCCCAGCACGCATGGAAAAAGTGAGGTGTGATAGTGCTCCTGTGGGGAGCAGATACGGAGGGCTCCCTGACGTTCACTGGCTAGTTAGTTATCTTGCTCCATTAGTGTCCTCCAGGATCAATGAGAGACCCTGTCTCAAAAGCTGAAGTGTGTGTGGACACTGGAGAGATGAGCAGGTAAGAGCACCCACATGGCCGCTCAGTTGTGTCTCTAGTCCCAGAGAACCTGATGTCTCTTCTGCCATGTGCTGGCACACATACTTACTCTTTAAAAAGCTAAATTTAGACTTTTAAAAAAGGTGACACTAAATCATTTTATATGTATAGGATACATTTCTGGAAATTTTGTTGGTTTATGGGTTCTTATATTGGGATAAAATTTTTCAGATGAGATATTATGTTATAACTTTGGTCGTCTTAACAATTCTTTCCAGGAGGCTATTGGTTCTTGGGAAAGCGCAAATAACTCTTGGTTTTATTGTTGTAGGCTCAGATCACCATGAAAGTAATCCAAGGCCTGTATAGCGGAGTGACCACAGTGGAGCTGGACACCCTGGCTGCCGAGACGGCGGCAACCTTAACCACGAAGCACCCTGACTATGCCATCCTGGCAGCACGGATTGCTGTCTCTAACTTGCACAAAGAAACAAAGAAAGTGTTCAGTGGTATGTCAGGAATAAAAACATTAGAAAAAACTTAATATTGTTTTAAAATTATAGGAATAACAATTATATAGGTTATATATGTTTTAAAGATTACATCTTATTTTAAAAAGCAGTATACAATTATGCCAGCACACGACCTAGAACTTACTATTTCTTTTGATCTGCTTTGTGTGTGCGTGTGTGGTGTGTTGAGACAGGGTCTCATGTCTGGCTGCAAACTCAGTTTGTAATTAAGCCGACCTTGAACTCTTGATTCTCTTGCCTCTCTATCCCTCAAATTTTGGGATTATGGGAATATGTCATCATACTTTCTTAAGTTTCTGGGTTTTAAATTTTTATATTGATTTTAAATTATGTGTTTATTTTTGTATGTGTGTGGACAAATGTGCATCACACATGTATGTGAGGGTCAAAGGACAACGTGTGGGAATCAGCCCCTGGGGTAGAACCCAGGTCAGGGGTATGGTGGGAATGCCTTTACTGGTTAGCCAGCTTACTGACCTAAGTTTTAAAGAAAAAGAAAACAAGTGGTGAGAAGTGACTAATGGCTGCATTTCCTTGTTTTCCTTTTTTAGCTGTATATCAGAGTCACTTGGGAATTACTGATTCTATAAAGCTGTATGGTCACTTGGGAATTACTGATTCTATAAAGCTAGAAGGCCTTACATTCATTTTCTTTGAAAGAACATTTCCTCTCTATATAATATATTGTCCTATTGTTACGCAACGGAGGTGTGTTTGTTGAGTACTTTTTCTGCTAGGCACTGAAGTGGGTTTGGTATAAAAAAGGGATTGAGAGTCATTGTTTTAAAACAGCTATTAAGTGGTTTTGACATTCCTTTTTTTATCTTTCCTCAGATGTGATGGAGGATCTCTATAACTACATAAATCCACACAATGGCAAACATTCCCCCATGGTGGCCAGCTCAACACTGGACATTGTTATGGCCAATAAGGATGTGTGTACAGTATTTTTTTCTGATGGAAAATTTTTGATGTTTTTTTTTGTTTGTTTTCTTCAGTAATGCATTTAAGGCTGGGTAGCTGTGGCACATGCCTTTAATTTCAGCACTTGGGAGGCAGAGACAGGTGGATCTCAGAGTTAAAGGACAGCCAGGGCTACACAGAAACCCTGTCTCAAAAAACAAAACAAACAAAAAATCCATTTAAGAACATTTAAACAGTACAAAGGGATAGATAAAAATTATTCCGCCTGCTCTAGGTCCTCATTTTCTTTAGTAGAAGCAGCTTCATTTAAGCATTAAGGATATTTTTCTGGAGCTGTTCTGTGTATATTCTCTGTGTGTATAGTGTATTGATGATATTGTTCTCACTGATGCCATTTGCACTTAGAACTATACCTCATAAATATCAGCATTTATGAATTTGCCTCATCCTATCAGTGGCATAATATTCCATTTTATAGATTATTTTCACTTTGCCCATGAGAATTCCTCTATTGATGAAAGTTTGTTTTCTAAAAGTTTTTTACTGTAATCAGAAAATATTCTTATATGATAGATATGTAGGGGTTTTTTGTTTATTTTAAGTAGAACCCAGTTTTAAAATTAGGTAATAGATAAATTAGTTGATTAGCTCTCTATGTATCCACTATTAAGGAGACTTAAAAGCAAGCAGCTATTTGTAGTTAAATATAGTCTTTCTCCCTGCCCCCTCCCCCCCTTTTTTTTTTTGTTATTTTGAGACAGGGTTTTTCTGTAGCTTTGGCTGTCCTAGAACTTAGTCTCTAGAACAGGCTGGCCTCGAACTCTGAGAGTTCTGCCTGCCTCTGCCTTCCAAGCGCTGGGATTAAAGTGTGTACCACCACCACCCAGCTTCTTTTTTTTTTCTCTAAGTTTGTTTTTAGATTTTATTTTATGAGTATGGATGTTTTGCTTGCATATATTTGTTTACCAGGCGGTCTTGGTGACCACAGAGGCCAGAAGAATGTATTGGCTTCTCTGGGACTACTAAAATTATGCATGATTCTGAGCTTCCATTAGGTGCAGGGAATTGAACCCTGGTCCTCTGGAAGAGCAGCTGCTCTTAACCACTGGACCATCCCCATTGCTTGTTAAAGATCTAGATGTATAGCCTCAGTGGACCTGAGACAGTCCGCTGTGCGTTGGCCTTCTGAGTGCTGGATTGCAGGTGTGAGCACCACACCTCCCTGCGCAGACTCCTGAAGACAAGTTAAACACATAACAGTAGCAAAACCCGAGCCTAAAAGGGAATATTGAGAAATAGACAGGTATATAGGCTACTGCTTCATTTCTTCTGTGCTCATTCTTAGCTGATACTTAGTTTTGACTACAAAAATGTCCTTCGAAGTTTGACAGTAGGAGGTAAGGGTTTTGATAGTATTATTACTGTTGGATCACATAATTTGCTGTTTTTTTTTCCAAGTGGCTTTATAACTTACCAAAGCTCTTTAATAATGACCAATTTTGTAATATTTTACTGCCGCAATAGTAATTTGTTTTAGCTCCATTAAAGGACCATGAATTTTCAAAGCCTATAAACTACTTTCTGTTTGCTTATAGTACATATTATTTTATTTAGTTTAAAGTGGGCTCATTGGCAATACAAAAATTTACAGCTGAAAATGGTGTTGCGTGCTTACAATCCCAGCAGTCAGGAAGCCCAGTCAGGACTGTCCCTTCAAGTTCAACAGCACACTGCTGGTCTACTTAGTGCGTCTAGGCTAGTCAGGGTATGCAGCAAGTTCCTGTCTCAAAAATAAAGCGCGGTACAAACATGCAATAGAATGAAAAAGTATGAAGTAGTATGTGCTACCAGTTTTTTAAAGCATGCGTGGTTCCCTGTATATTAGTTTTAGTTCTAGAGTCAGCTAAAAACATCAGAAGTTTTGAAAGTAAGTCTTATTATTTTAATTATGGGTTCTTTTTAATTCCCTTTAGCGCCTGAATTCTGCCATTATCTATGATCGAGATTTCTCTTATAACTACTTTGGTTTTAAGGTAAATAAATAAATAATGGGTTCGAATATGTGATGGTTCCCCCTTAAATCTGAAAGTATTTTGTTTATGTTGATGACTTAGTTTGCATGCACCTGGTAATTGTAGGGGTATGAAGTGCTGATACTTTGAAATAGGCAAAATTAGCTTAGTCATAATAGCTTTTGAACTTTCCAAATATTACTTCTGGGTTCTTTTAAAAATTGCATGGATAATTTGTCACAATTACTCCACCTTTTGCTATTTTTCAGTAAGTGTTGACTTCCTTCTTTGGAAGTGTTGCCTAAATGTATTGTGTTGCCTACATAATGTGGTGCCTAAGATGGGGTGTCTATGTCAGATCCGCTGTGCCTGGCTCTCCCACTTCCTGTTCATCTGCTGTGTAATCAGTGTCCTCTTTAGGATGTGGGTAATGTAAGATTCAGCGTGCTCTTCGGGAGATTGATTGTCACTCGGTTAGTGTCTAGACTCGGCCAGCTCTGCACAGGTGCTCCTGGGCTGCTGCCGCTGCACAGCCCGTGGCAGTGTGCATTGCTGCGTGCAGGCGGGCCTTGTCCAGAGATTGGCATGTCATCTTTGCCAAAGCAGAACAGCCACATGAGGATGTTCTAGGCTGAAGCTCGAAATGCTAAATGGTTTTCATTTCATTTAAAATGATAAGACTGAGACATTTCAGCAGATCACCTTACTATGAATTACATGTCTACTGTGTATTTAAAAACTGAGAATTCTTTGGCTGCTTTGTTCTTCTAGACACTGGAGCGGTCCTATTTGTTGAAGATCAATGGAAAAGGTAAGAAATGAAATACATTGTTATGTTATTATTCATTATATTGAATGTAGAGTTTTGCAATATTAGCTAGCATTAACATTTCTATTTAGACTCTAAATAATATTTTGGGACTGGAGAGATGGCTCTGGTTAAGAACCTGGGTGCTCTTCCGGAAGGCCCAGGTTCAGTTCTCGGCCCCCACATGGCAGCTCATAATTGTGTGTAACAGCAGTTCTAGGGGATCAGTACCCTCTTCTGGTCTCTGTGGGTACCAGACGTGCACATGGTACATGGACATACATATGCAAGCAAAACACCCAGATACATTCCCAACTTCTACATGTATTTATGTGCGTGCGTGGACGTGGGGAGGAAGGGAGACACACATGCCATAGTCCGTATGTGGACGTTGCAGGCCAACGTGTGAGAGCCGATTCGCCCCTGCCACGCTGGCACCGAGGGGTTGAACGCGGTTTGTTAGCCATAGCAAAAGGTGCTTGTGGTTGCCACGCCGTTTTGCAGCCTTCCAAATAACCCTCTGTTACTGTGTAATTGTAAAGAATAGAATGTTGTCGCCTCATGGTTCTGGGGTTACCCCATGGTAAGGATAGCAGAAGTGCCTCTGAATGACAATTGAAAGAGTTTTTTCTTGTTGGTAAAGTTTTTAGAAGTTTCTTTTGGTGGTATATTTTTCCATTTAGATGTGTTTCAGCCTAGTTATTCTGACATGCCCCATATCTGAAAACTCCTGCTTTGTTTATAGTGGCCGAAAGACCACAGCATATGCTGATGAGGGTGTCTGTGGGCATTCACAAAGAAGATATTGATGCTGCAATTGAAACATACAACCTACTTTCTGAGAGGTGGTTTACCCATGCCTCTCCTACTCTCTTCAATGCTGGGACCAACCGCCCACAACTCTCCAGGCATGTATAATCTTTAGCTGCTTTTTGTTGCTGTTTTCTCTTTCCAAGATTTCTTTATTTATATTAGTGTTTGGTCTGTCTGTATGTGTCTGCTCCACGTGCAAGCCTGTTGCTCATATTCAGAAAAGGGCATCAGATCTCTGGAACTGGAGTTAGATAGTCCTGAGCTACCATGTGGGTGCTGGGAATTGAACCCAGGTCCTCTGAGAGCATCCAGTGCTCTTAACCACTGAGGCAGCTCTACAGCCCCTAACACTGCTTTTTCAAGTGGTTTCACTAGGGAAATAAGAAAAAGCCAGGTGGTTCATCACATTAAAAACAAACAAAAACTTCAGTTGTTGCCTGCTCTGATTAAATAATTTGCATTTTGGAACAATCTCTGACTGTTATGGTAAACAAGTTAGAAGAGGGCGCATGTTGTTAGTGAGAACTTTATATAGTTGATTGTGGTGGTAGGTGCACAGCTGAATATTTTATATGCTATTGAACAGGAAGTTTTTGATAAGGAATTATATGTCATTTATATTCCAAGAAAGTGTTTTTTAAGAGGCTTATGTAGCTCAGAAGGAGACCATGTGCTTAGCATGCACAAGACCTTTGGGTCAAGTCTTTTCAGCATTATTAAAATGATTAGTGAGAAAAAAATTAGTAAGTATCTAGACTTAGTTAAAAGATGCCTGCAGTCATTTATTTTAAGAATTATGAAAGGATTAAGGAGGTGAAGTAGAGATTAAGGGGAGGAGGCAGATTCCTAAGATACATGGGAATTAAACTGGTGGAATTTGTGATGTTCTGAATCTGGTTAAATTTTGTTCTTGAGTTTATGGACAAAATAACGGGATTACTGATGATGCCTTAGCGGTGAAAGGGATCACAGTTAGAGTGTCTGGACTGAGCTAAAAGAAATGCCCTTAGAAAGTCTGTATCCCAGGAATTCAAGGATATGCCAGTGTCTGTACACATATCTCACCGTATTAATACTTTTCAACTCATTGCTGTTTTAAATCAAATACATTAGCAAAATTGTTGTAGAATAACCTCCTTAATTTGGTAAAAGATCCCCACTAAGAACTTAGATCTGGGCTTAAAGAGGTGGCTCAGAGTTGAGAAACTCATGGCTCTCATAGAGGACCCACTTCTGGGCTCCAGAACCACATGGTGGCTTGTAACCATCCATAACTCAGGTTCAAGGGACCGGACACCTGACAGGCACGCATGTAGTACACATATATACATGAAAGCAAAACGCTCACATACATAAACAAATAAAGCTGGGTGCAGTAGCTCACGCCTGTAATGTAGTACACATATATACATGAAAGCAAAACGCTCACATACATAAAATAAATAGATAGATAGATAGATAGATAGATAGATAGATAGATAGATAGATAGATAGATAGATAAAGCTGGGTGCAGTAGCTCACACCTGTAATCCTAGCAGAGACAGGCGAATCTCTGTGAGTTTGAGGCAAGCCTGATCTACAAAGTGAGTTCAGGTCAGACAATGCTACACAGAGAAACCCTGTCTCAAAACAAACAAACAAACAAATAGATAGATAGATAAAACCCAAACCAAAACCAGTAGCTCTGTTCTTGTTTTTAGTGTGGTAATGAGGCCTGAGCAAGCATTGTAAGATAAGAAAAAGAGATTGAAATGATTGAAAATGGAGGCATAAAGAGAACAGATAGGCTCTTTTTCTATGTAAAGAGTTCAAGAGTATCTATGGACAAATTATTAGAATTAAAAAGATTTTAGCAAGATATTTATATGTAAGTTTACTATAGAAAAATTGTGTTTCTGTACCTTAGCATTTAGCAAATTTAGTTTAAAATGTGCTGTTCAAAGCCAGGGATGATGGGTGCACTCGTGATCTCAGGGGGTAAAGACAGAAGATTTAACATTTTGGGGCAAGTCTGCTCTCCATAGCAGATTGACAGCCAGCCTGAGCTATCTAGGGAGTCAGCGTCCAGGCTGTACCTTAGTGAGTGGTACAGTGCTTGCTAGTATGTGTAGGGCCTTGAGTTTGACTCCCAGTGCCCAGCTGTTAAAGAATCGTCAGAGCGATGTTGGGAATGGTAGTCCTGAGGGGAAGGAGAAAAAATTCAATGCCAGCCTGGCCTATAGTGACATCCTCCTAAACAAACAAATAAATAGAGGGAAGGAAAGCAGTTTTTAGAGAGCAAGTAAGTTGAAAATAATCCAGCAACCACTGACAAGCACACAGACATATGGGATAATCATGCAGTGGAAGGCTTTACAACCATGGAAATAAATTAAGACTACGTATCTTAATAGGAATGAATTGCTATAACACTGAGTTAAAAGCAGGCTTCAGAAGGATCACTAATTATAGGAATTATAATTAGCCCCTGGCATCTTATTTCTTGAGGTAGGTGCTATATAGATATATAACCTTTCTTTTTTTGTATGCTTCCTGAATCATCTATATTTTTATTTATTTATTTTTAACTTTTATTAATTACACTTTATTCATTTTGTATCCCCCCATAAGCCCCTCCCTCCTCCCCTCCCAGTTCCACCCTTCCCCCCTTTCTGCATGCATGCCCCTCCCCAAGTCCACTGATAGGGGAGGTCCTCCTCTTTCCTTATTTCTGATCTTAGTCTAGCAGTTCTCATCAGAAGTGGCTGCATTGTCAGGGTTCTATAATCTTTCTTAATACCTGAGTATTTTATAGAAAGTCAGTGAATAGAATCTATTTGAGTAATTTAACATTCAAGATGATGAAGTGACCCTGATAGAGTAATGCTCATGAATTGAGAGCCTGAGGAGACAGAACAAATGTTCAGTAGAGGGGCCATTCAAACAAACAAACAACAATAACAACAAAAAACAGCTGTAGGCTAGGCGATGGTCGCACGCACGCACCTTTAAATAATAATTAACTAACAATTATTTATTTATTTATGTTTAGGTGAAGGCACTGGGAGGCAAAGGCAGGCAGATCTCTGAGTTCAAGGCCAGCCTGGTCTACACAGTTTTGGGACAGCCAGGGATAAATAGAAATGTCTTGAAATCGATCCCCCCAAAAAAACAAACAAACAAAAGACTAAGGGTACTATATTTTTTATGTACACATCAAAGAATTGGGTGACCGTTAGGCATTTGTTTTCAAACACACTTCATTTTTAGGTTCAGGTATAGTAGTGCCCAGCACTGTGGAGGCAGGTAAAATCAGCCTGGTCTTGAGACCAGCCTGGTCTATATAGTGAGTTTCAGGACAGACTAGGCTATGTAGGGAGACCTCATCTAAAAACAAAGACCTTCGTTTTTCTTGGTTTACTAACAATTGGAAAAGTCTGATGTATGTTAAAGAATTTGAGAAAATTAATTTTGGCACATAACTAGTGTGGTAAAAACCAGGCTGATATTTGAGGCTTATCTATGTGACTTCTTTCTGGACTTAATGTCTAACATAGTTAGCAAGATTAATTTAAAATAATACGTTGATGTGTCATATTCACTAAAAGGAGAATTCCCATCTTCTGAAAACACCTAGGAACTTTGTAGATTCTGGATCTCTCATTTGCTTGACTTAACAGGCTAAATCATCTAATCATTTGTCACAGATCTTGCTTTAGTTGTCCTGTTTTCTTCCTGTAGCTGTTTCCTTTTGAGTATGAAAGACGACAGCATTGAAGGAATTTATGATACTCTGAAGCAGTGTGCCTTGATTTCTAAGTCTGCAGGGGGAATTGGTGTTGCTGTGAGCTGTATTCGGGCTACTGGTAGCTACATTGCTGGGGTAAGCATTAAGTTGTATGACTTTTAATACCAATTATGTGTATGATACAGAGGGCATACTTTGATTTTTTTTGTTTGTTTTTTCGAGACAGGGTTTCCCTGTGTAGCCTTGGCTGTCCTGGACTCACTCTGTAGACCAGGCTGGCATTGAATTTACAGAGGTCTGCCTGCCCCTGCCTCCCAGTGCTGGGATGAAGGCATATAGTGCACCACCATGCCCCGCTCTCATGGCTTTCAAATTACAATTTAGCTACCTTGGTTTTGAAATTCTTTTGACTTAGTATATCTCATTATAATTGGGGTCATGGT
This sequence comes from Psammomys obesus, assembly GCF_907164565.1. Classification (NCBI taxonomy): domain Eukaryota; kingdom Metazoa; phylum Chordata; class Mammalia; order Rodentia; family Muridae; genus Psammomys; species Psammomys obesus. The sequence goes on from NW_026596046.1 coordinate 36,839,413, forward strand.
AAAGTAACTGAACATATAACAACAGTGTTGGGCACCCTGCTCTCATTGCTAAGGCAGGCGTGGAGAGCAGGCCAGACTTCAGAGGTGGTCACTTAGAAGTGAGTCACTGTTTTGGACAAAATGTCAACAGTTTTTACTTTGGGGTTGTTTCGTTCTTTTCTCTGTTGAGCCCTGTGTCTCACCCAGATGCCTTTATTGTTGACCTTTCTTTCAGACTAATGGCAATTCTAATGGCCTCGTACCAATGCTGAGAGTATATAATAACACAGCTCGATATGTGGATCAAGGTGGAAACAAGGTATATTTTGTTACTGGCAAGTGCTGGAAATCAGAATTAAAAGTCTTTAGTTATAAAAGTTGGGTTAGTTATATATTTTACTTTGTTTTTAAAGATTTACTTTATTCTTAACCACCATGTGGCTGCTTGGGAATTGAACTCGGGACCTCTGGAAGAGCAGCCAGTGCTCGTAACCTCTGAGCCATCTCTCCAGCCCCTTATTCTTACTTATATGATTAGTATATCTGTGTGTGAGCATGTGCATGTGGGTGCTCATGGGGGCCAGAAGACGGCTGAGCTGTCTTCTTAGCCCTCCTAACTTTCTAGGTGCCTTCCTTCCTTCCTTCCTTCCTTCCTTCCTTCCTTCCTTCCTTCCTTCCTTCCTTCCTTATTATTTTTTGTTCGTTTGTTTGTTTTTAAGACATAATCTTGTTTTGTAGCTCTAAGCTATCCTTAAACTTGCAGTGCAGTCTGGGCTGGTCTTGACTATTGTGTGATTTTAACTTAATTAAATTAAAGAGACATGAATTGCTTATTTAATATATAGTTGGATGGGTTTTAACAAAAGTGTACCTCACTGGCCAGTTGTGGTACATGCCTTTAATCCTAGCTGGGAGGCAGGCCAATCTCCATGAGTTCAAGGCCAGTTTGGTCTACAGAGTGAGTTCCAGGACAGGCAAGGCTGCACAGAGAAACTCTGTCGTGAAAAACAAACGAGTGTACCTTGAGTAACAGCCATACCAGTTAAGATACAGGACACCTTCATTATCCCAAGATGTTTGCTAATGTACTCTTGCATTCAACCACTGCTATTACTTTCACCCACACACGCTTTATCCCTGGCTCTTAGTAGTTACTGGTCTGTTCAGCTCTTTTAAAGTCATTTCATGTTTAATTGTTTATTTTCTTATTTATAATGTGTGTCTGAGCACGCTGTGGTACACAAGTGAAGGTCAGGACAGCTTTGGGGAGTTGTCATCTTCCATATGTGGTTTCTAAGCATTGAACTCAGGCTGTTAGGCTTGGTGGCAAGTACCTTTACTCCTTGGAAAATCTCACAAGATTTATTTCCATTTTATGTGTATCTTTTATCTGTGTGTGTGTATGTGTACCATACACTTGTGGAGAACAGAAGAGGGCATCAGATCCCCTGGAACTGGAGTTACAGAAGGTTGTGAACTGCCATGTGGGAACCTAACCCAGATCCTTTTCAAGAACAGCAAGTGTTCTTAACTACTGAGCCATCTCTTTAGCCCCCCCCCCCTTTTTTTTTTGAGACAGAATCTTGAACTTACTGTGTAGCTGAGGCTGGCTTTGAACTCCTGATTCCCTTGTCTTTAGCTCCCAGGCATGTACCAGTATACCCAGTTTAACACCTAATCTTTTTTTTTTTTAACACCTAACCTTGAAATAGGTTTGTAATAATTCATACTGAATTTTCATAGGAAACAATAGCCATGTGGCAAATGCCTTTCATCCCAGCATTTGGAAGACAGAGGCAGGACATTCTGTGAGTTCAAGACCAGCCTGTTCTGTAAAGCAAGTTCCATACCAACCAGGGCTACACAGTGAGACCCTATCCCAAAAACAACTAAAACCCACAATAAAAACCCCAAGTGAAACTCCCCGAGAGTTGAGAGGATTAGGTTGTTTATCCAGAGTTATTAGGAGATTTACTACCAAAGTGGATGATTAGTCATCTACCAGTTATGAATTTTTATCTAATGGTCTTTGACAACCTTCATGAGACAGATCACCACTTTGCTTGGTCAGCCCTGGCTGCCCCTTAATTCTTGATCCTTTTGCCTCTGGAGTGCTGAGATTCCAGGTGTGGGCAACCACGCTCAGCCAGATCACTCTTAACCTTGAGTGAGAGCACTTGGTAAAGCAGCTTGTCTTGGACTGACCGACTCGGCATGGTATAAAGTGCTCTGCGCTGCACTGATGAAGAACCTGCAGTCTGAACAAGTAGCATGCTCCTCTGAACAAGTTATTTTTGTTCCAGATTTTTTTTTTAGATGTGTGTGTGTGTGTGTGTGTGAGAGTGAGTGAGACCTGTGCGACGTGTGCATTCAGGTGTCTGAAGGCCAGATGAGGGGTCAGAAGTCCTAGAATTGGAGTTATAGGCAGTTGTGAGCCACCTACTGTGGGTGCTGGGAGCTGAAGTGGGATCCTCTGTAAAACCAGTAAGTCTGAACTGCTGAGCCATCTCTCCAGCCCCCAAATTTTCTCTGTCATTTCTGTTCTCCTAAATTTTTAAGAAAAATATTGTGTACTTTTTTGGTATTTTACTTATTTCACTTAATTCATAATGAAGATGAAAGGAGATGTTATTTTAAAGTACTTTGTAAAATATGAAGCATCTGTGTTTTATTTTGATTCTGATGATAATGCTGACATAATTACCTTTAGCGCCCTGGTGCATTTGCCATTTACCTGGAGCCTTGGCACTTAGACATCTTTGAGTTCCTTGACTTGAAGAAGAACACAGGGAAGGAAGAACAGCGAGCCCGGGATCTCTTCTTTGCACTTTGGATTCCAGATCTCTTCATGAAGCGAGTGGAGACTAACCAGGTTAGAGGGCTCTGAGCCTGTGCATATAGCAGCTTGGTTCTTAGGAGCTTTGTTCTTCAGTCCTTCCCCCGTGGGATGCCACAGATGGCAACTGTTCTCAAAAGTAGATCCTAACTGACCTAAGTGCTTAAAAGGTCATACAGACAGGTAGAACTACAGTTTTAGACCCCCAAACTATTGCCTCTACACCAGATTTCCGTGGTAGCCCTCTTCTTACAGTGTTTGTGGTGGGTTGTGGCTGCTGCGTGACGTCTCTCATGGCAGATGTTCCTCTTTGCAGGACTGGTCACTGATGTGTCCAAATGAGTGTCCTGGGCTGGATGAAGTTTGGGGAGAGGAATTTGAGAAGTTATACGAAAGGTATGAGAAAATACTAATGTAAGCATTTGAGCCATGGTTTCTCTTACTTGGGGCATCCAAATGTCAGAAGTGTTTATGGTGGGCATTTGCCTACAATATTGTGAGGCACCAAGTTTGATCCCTACCGTTGGAAAAACAGAAAAATATTTAATCATTAGCTCATTTCTAGGAATCTTTGAAAGTATCTAGAAGAGAGTATAGTTATTAATTTGATTTTTGTTAGATGTTTTTTCACTTTTTTACCAAAATTAGTATTTATCTTCTCAAAATTTGGGTGCTTTGCATTTTTTATTAATCCTTACAAAAACTGAGATAAAGACTATCTGAGTTGCTTTATAGTACAGTACTTTTATTGAATTATTTTGGTCTTAGGGGCACCATTGTGCCACAGTACATATGTGGAGATCAGAGGACAACTTACCGGAGTTGGTTCTTTGCTTCCACTGTGTGGGCTCCAGGGATCAAACTCAGGTTTTCAGGTTTGGTAGCAAGTACCTTTACTTGCTGAGTGACCTCTCTGGCCTCAGTACACTGCTTCTGATAACATAAATCACAAGTAACTAGGATACACATGCTAATGGTTTATTAAAATTAACAGTGCTAAATTTTGTTATTTTGTTTTGTTTTGTTTTTTTGTTTTTGAAGCTTAAGGGCAGTTTCACTAGAGTTTAAGAAAAGCAACAGGGCAGGCAAGCTATCAATATTAGCAGCTGCAGGGATAGAGATGTATAAGAGGAAGGAAGAAATCCATGCCCTTTCAGGTTAGGGTCCAAGAAAGTAGGCAGCTTTAGCAGGAGAGGGGCTTCAGAGGAAGAAAGCCCAGACCATCAGGGGAAGCATGCCTAGGCTTCTTTGGTCAGAATCTGAGGGAAAAGCAGCAGTAGATGTAGGCTGCATGACAAGCTCTGTAAGCAGGTGACAGAGTTTTCATGGAGGTTTTTGTTCCTTTTTATTTTAAAAAGTATTGATTTGGTGGGGTCATGGGTCATTTGAAGTTATCTAAAGCTGCCTGGTTTTCTGGTGATCTTAGCTGATAACATGAATTTCAGGGTTGGAGAAATGGTTTATTACGTAGGAGTGCTCATGCACAGTCTAAAGGCCCTGATTTAGATCTCAGATAGCCAGATAACGAGCCTGCTGTTCTGGAAATACCAGTGAATCCAGCTCTGGCTTCCATGTGCACAGGCGTGTGCTCTCATAGCCCACATGCACACATACTTACACATACACTCAACTAATAGAACCAGCCTTTTTAAAAATGATTATTTTCCTTTTCCCGTTAGTAAAACTTTGAAAATTTGCATAATTTTGTATTTTAATGTATTCTTCCTAGGATGTGAATATTGAAATAATACTAGCTTTGTCTTTTTAGTTACGAGAAGCAGGGCCGTGTCCGAAAAGTCGTGAAAGCTCAGCAGCTTTGGTATGCCATCATTGAGTCTCAGACAGAGACGGGCACCCCGTACATGCTCTACAAAGATTCCTGTAATCGGAAGAGCAACCAGCAGAACCTGGGGACCATCAAGTGCAGCAACCTGTGCACGGAGATAGTGGAGTACACCAGCAAGGATGAGGTAGGAGAGACCCCCAGAGCAAGAAAGGCGGTCACTCTGTGAGTCCCTCACTGGAATTCCCTTGAAGTGAGTGGTTCAAGGAAGTTTTGTTCCCCAACACGGAAAAAAATCAAATTATATGGCAGAGTTATGTTAACCAAGCTGTAATTTAAAAATAGTAATTTAGCCACCTGGCAGAATGGAGTGTATCAGGGTGTAGTTGAGAACTATTCCAGTATTCTGAATAGTGCAACTCTCATCTGTGACAGGTAGTGGATACGTAGAATCAGTGGGGTTTAGAAAATATGCTGATACATGATGGAAAACCCCAAGTTTAGGGACTGGAGATTTAGCTTGGTTGTAAAGAGGTTACCCAGCAAACATTAATAAATTTTTTGAGTTTGGTCCTCAGGACTAGTTTTGGGAGTGGTTGTAAATTTTCACCTCTGATAGTTGTAAAGGCTATAGTGATCTCACTGGTGCAGAGAGAAGAAGTCAGAAGTATGTGAAATCTTTCTTTGTTATTGCAGGTTGCAGTTTGTAACTTGGCTTCTCTGGCTTTGAATATGTATGTCACACCAGAACATACGTATGACTTTGAGAAATTGGCTGAAGTCACTAAAGTCATTGTCCGAAACTTGAATAAAATAATTGATATAAACTACTACCCTGTTCCAGAGGTATGAATATATTTCTCTGCTGATTGGTCATTATTGAATCCAAGATGGAGGGCATTTATCTTCATCTGCAAGTCCTAATTTAAATGGATGTCCTCAGAATGGTGTGAGAGAACTGAAATGAAGAGGTTGCGTGGGTCAGTGGGGTAGAATGCCACCTTTGAGTTCAGTGATGTTTTCTTGTCTTGTTTTCCCAAATCTTTTGGCACAAAGGCACACTTGTCAAATAAACGCCACCGGCCCATTGGAATTGGGGTACAAGGTCTAGCAGATGCTTTCATCTTGATGAGGTACCCCTTTGAGAGCCCCGAAGCCCAGTTGCTGAATAAGCAGATCTTTGAAACGATTTATTACGGAGCCCTGGAGGCGAGCTGCGACCTCGCCAAGGAGTATGGCCCCTATGAAACATATGAGGGATCACCGGTCAGCAAAGGAGTAAGTATATGGTTGAGATTTTGCCTGTGAGCACCAGTTACGGGCTGAATAATGAATGACCCCCTCCTCAAACACCCCATTCCATGGAACCTGGGAGAGTGTGTTGGTTTGCAAAAGGGTGTTTACAGATGTAGTTAAGGACTTTGAGATGGGATTGTTCTGGGTTAGTGAGGCCTAGATTTATTCAAGTGGAACCTAAATCCAGTGATCACTGTCCTGCAAGAGACACCATGATATTTAGGATATTCCCAGATCCTGTCTACACTCAGTAGAGGAGATAGATTATCCATGGCTGTGACACCAGTGTCTGGAATCTGGGAAGCCCTCTTAGAATTCTGTCTTCCATGCTGCCTTTTCTCGCAATAGTATGTCTCTTCTGTATTAAGATTTAGTTTTGATGTTTCTTCTGATACTTAGAAATTCTAATGTATGGTTGTATTATGAAAGAAATATCTCTTAAAACATTTCATAAATGTTAAGATTTTCTTATTTGTAGCTGGTCGTGGTACCACATGCCCGGAATCCCCGCACTCAGGGAGGCACAGGCAGGTGGATCTCTGTGAGTTCAAGGCCAGCCTGATCTAAGAGTCCAGGACAGCCAAGGCTGCACAGAGGAAACCTGTCTCCAAAAACAAAACAAAAAAGATTTTCTAGTTTGTAGATCTGCAGGAATGTAGTTGGGAGGAGGTCCTAGGCCTCTGATCATCAATAAGCTTAATGGAGCGTGTCCAGGAGACTCACTGGCGCTGATTTTCCTTAACGTATGGACTGCAAGACATCACTTGCTGCAGTGTGGGGATTTGGCGGTCGCCATTTTTAATCTTTTGGTCATTGTTTACATTGCCGTGGAGTAACATCATACATGTGGGATATTTATTTCTTAGATTCTTCAGTATGATATGTGGAAGGTTACTCCTACGGACCTGTGGGACTGGAAGCGTCTCAAGGAGAAGATTGCAAAGTAAGTAGAGGTGTGTGAAGTAGCATGGAAGCCAGGAGGCTGGATTTCCAGCACCTCAGGAGGTAGATATGCTACTGTAACTTCTGAAATGGGGCTAGCATGCCCTAGCTCACAGAAATGGCTTTGGAAAATAAAATAGTAATATGAAGGTTGTTTGGCACATTGAAAGCCTTTCAGCACACAGTAGGCATTTCGATATGACTTGCTGAACGCTCATGCCTGTCAAGTTTGTTTGTTTGTTTTAATTTTAGATAGGGTCTTCCTGCATTGCTCTGGCTTTCCTAGAACTTATTCTGTAGACCAGGCTGGCCTCAAACTCACAGAGGTCCTCTTCTCTGCCTCCCGAGTATTGGGATTAAAGGCATGCACCACCATCTCCTGGCCCAGATAGGTCTACTTTTAAAAAATGCTTTTACTCTTTTATTCATTGCTTTAATTTTATTCATTAGGCCATATGTATATAGTGCATGTGTATGTGTGTTTATTGTTTTTTTCAAATAGGATCTTACAGCACAGCCCTGGCTGGCCTACAACTCACTGGATAGACAAGGCTGGCTGCAAACTTGTAGACTACCATGCCCTACCTTAAGTTTAGAAACAAAATAGAAAGTAAAAACTTTCCTTTGAATTTCTGCCAGATGCTTGTTCCACAAAACAACAGAAGCCTAATTTGTTTTCCCAGAGATAAGCCTTGTTGATGGTGTGTCTTTTTAGACTTCTTCCGTGTACATACACTGCAGTTTTGTCATGTAAATGTGATTGAACTTGACATATTCTGAGACTGTTTAGTGCTTTGCTTTAGAGATCTTTTAGTCCAGTTAGATCTTAATGTTTTAGCAATTACAGATGATTCCAAAGTTGGAATCTGGCAAGAATGACTTGAAAGCATTTACTTTCTGTAAACATGACGTTGGGGTTTACAGATGAGGAAGTAAAGGCGTGAGATAACTAATGTCTTAACATCTAGAAAGTGACAGTGGCATTACCATCGTGGTTATATAAAGCAGCTGAGGACCTGAAGCTCAGCGCCCAGCACCACCTGGGTCCACAGCTGTAGAGTGTGGGAGACAGGCTGTCTGTGTTACAGGGCTCACTAGGTACAGACAGTGCAGACAAAGTATGTGCAGGCCACCGGAAATGCTGATATGCAGGTGATTGTTTTGACATTTGTATTGCTGCCCGCCTGCTTAGGAAAATGCTGTGGAGTTGGGCGCTATACATTTTTAATTTTTAGTATTTATTTATTGTGTATATATGTATATTGGCACACATGTGGAGGTCAGAGGGCAGCCGGAAGGAGTTAGTTGGTTTTCTCCTACCATGTTGAACAATATCTACCTTCTGTATGTTGAACTCAGGCTTGGCAGAAGATGCCTTTACACACTGAGCCATTTGTAGGCCCTGGAGTTGGTATCTCTTTAGCTAAGCTATGGAGATTTCTAAGTATGTTAAATAGTATATTCTTTTTTACATACTCTTGACAATTAAAGTGAAAATTTAACTTTTAAAAAGCTAACAATTGCTCGTAGGTGAAGTCAGGGTTTCTTCTGAGAGTAATTGTTCCCTTCATGCGAGATGTGGAGCGTTGTAGTGACACATGACTAGTTCAAGTGAATGCCTGACTCTGGTGGCTGCTCAGGGCTGAGTTGGCTTTCCCTGGGCGGAATATTGCATTGAGTGCTCTGTGTGGCTCCAAAGTGCACAGGTCAAGTGTACCCGGGAGGACTTTGTATGGCTTGTTAGCAGCTAAAACGGTGCTGCTTCTGCTCAGAGGCGGACATTTTAGAACAGTGTGAGCGGTGGCATCTGGGCTGTGGACTGTACTCCTATTGGAGTTTATTGGAGTTGGTATGGGAATTAAGTGCCTCTGTGATGGTCCTCTTGCATCTGTCTACACTAAGTGACCAAAAGCAGGGGCAGCTGCCTTCTTGACCGACTGCAGCCCGACCACTAACCTCTAAAATCTCTCTTCCGAGGTATGGTATAAGAAACAGCTTACTTATTGCCCCGATGCCCACTGCCTCAACTGCTCAGATCCTGGGGAACAACGAGTCCATTGAGCCTTACACGAGTAACATCTACACTCGCAGAGTCTTGTCAGGAGAATTCCAGGTGAGACGTTCACAATCAGTTGTATGGCATCTCTTCCGAAAGTCCAGAGTAAGAACTTTCTCATAGTCCGCTTAAGTTGCCAATGAGCAGAGGTATAGTATGAAAGTGACTGTTTTCTTTGTTTAAGACAGTATCAGGTAGCCCAGGCTGCCCTCTGCCTGGCCCCTGGCTGGCCTCTGGCATACCATGTAGCTGAGGATGACCTTGAACAGATCATTTTTCCTCCACTTCCCAGGTGCTGGGATTACCTGGCTGAGTCAGAGTTGATGACATGAGCCTGACTTTTTTTTAGGGGGAGTATAGTGGTTGTGTTTTGACACAGGGTTTCTCTGTGTAGCCTTAGCTGCCCTGGAACTTAATTTGGAGACCAGGGTGGCCTCGAACTTACAGAGATCTACCTGCCTCTGCCTCCCTGAGTGCCAGGATTAAAGGCTTTGCTCTGCAACTGCCTGGCTTTTGTTTTGTTTTGTTTTGTTTTGTTTTGTTTTGTTTTGTTTTGTTTTAAGAAGCCCCACTATGTAACTCAGGCTGGCCTCCAGCTTGCCTTCTGAGTGAGCCTATTTCTGCCTTCTGCATACTTGAATTGTGGGTATGTTTTCCCCACTTCCTGCATGATGTTTCACATATGCTAGCTCACATGCCTTTAATACCTCGTGGTCTTTTGTTGAAGTATTTAGTGACTGGTCACTTTACAAGCCAAAGAAGAATCAGTCTATATGTGCATACTCAGCTTAGACAGTGCTGTTGTTTTCCTTCTTCGCAAATGCCATATTTTTTCTTTAGCTTTTTAAAGCATTTGAGGGGCGGGGGGTATGCTCTTGCCGTGCCATGCATGTGTCAGGACAACTGGGAGCTGTCTCTGTTTTTCCACTATGTGAGTTCCAGGGAGGAGACTCAGATTGTATGGTAGCACATGACCTTCGCTGGCTGAGGCACTGAAGATTGATTTTATTAATTCTGTGTGTGTGTGTGGGGGGGGGGTGCACCTGTACATGCAGGTGCCCTTGGGGTCTTAAGGTGATACTGCAGAGGACCCAGTTTAGTTCTCATCTCCCACACCGGATGGCTCACATGCCAGCGTCAGGGGACCTGTTCTCTCTGGCTTCCGTGGATATATACACACATGCGATCAAAATAAACCCTAAAAGATTTGCAAAAATCCAAGATAGACATGGTGATCTGATGTATATGTGTACGTACATACGTGTGTGTGTGTGTGTGTGTGTGTACATTATAGAATGATTGCCACAATATATTGTTTCTTTCATAATAGATGATAAGACCTTAAAGGAATGTAGCTTTGTGTGGTGAAATGGTCTCCTCTGTTTTGTAGAAAACAATGGAGTTTATTAGGGTATCTAATAGGTAATTGAGCTGTCTTACTTATTTTGAGCGCTAGTCCTGGGATCCTGTGTAGGCCCTGCCAATGTTATTTTATTCCTTGACATGTTATCTGCTTTTCATCAGATTGTGAATCCTCACTTGCTGAAAGATCTTACTGAACGGGGCTTGTGGAACGAAGAGATGAAAAACCAGATTATTGCATGCAATGGCTCCATCCAGGTACAGGCCGAAATAACGTGCTTTCTAGGAGCTAAGCTCAGCACTGTAGTGCCATCTCCCTTTGCCCGGGCAGTGCAGAGAAAAACGGCCTTTTACCGTGTCCTTGAGGCTCTAGTAATGTACATGCATTTCTGCATTGTTATGCTAGGCTTACACACATCTTTACATAGTGTTATTGTTTCTCCAATAAAGCAGCAGTTCCTACTTTTTCTGGGGAGCTTATAAAACCTTTAAGCTTGGGGTGCATTTATTGCTAATTTCGTATAAGTGTCAGGAATTCTTACACATTTTTTAAAACCTGAAGTTGAGCAGGGGGGCCTGAGAGAAGTAGTCTAGAAGGTAGCTATGTGGGATCCACAGCATTTTTGTGGAGGTAGATCCTTGGGTCACTGGCCAGCTTAGCAACTCATCTTCTAACTTTCAGATTTTCATGAGGCATCAGTTAGGTTGTGTATTTTAAAACAGGCAGCTATAGGCCTAAGAAAACCTGGTTTATTTTGACTCTAAGTGTAGTCTGGTGTTCTGGCTTTCTTTATCAAATTTAAAGGACTTTATCGCACTGCTTCCTTTGATTGGGTCCCTGTAAAGTCCTGTTTTATTTGTGTTTCTGTCATTTATTGGCTTAACTCTTTTCCTTTCTTTCCTAAATACATCTAGAACAGTAACTGTTTGGTCCATAAGCCAGTTCAAGATGGATGTTTAAATCACTGCATCAGATTTATACTTGGTTGGTTAGATGAGATTTTATTGGCTTTCTAAGCAAGAGGTAAACAGTGTGGGCTAACTTGCTCTAAGCCTTAAGATACTAACTGCACAGCAGTGTCAGATCTGCAAGATCAGACCGAGCACTGACGCGAGCATAAGTAACCTGTTGGTTATTTGCCTTCGTTAGTTGGAATTAAAACAGTGACAACACGTGGTTTTCCTTTTCCAGAGCATACTAGAAATTCCTGATGACCTGAAGCAACTCTATAAGACTGTGTGGGAAATCTCTCAGAAGACTGTTCTCAAGATGGCAGCTGAGAGAGGTGCTTTTATCGATCAAAGCCAGTCTCTCAACATCCATATTGCTGAGCCTAACTACGGCAAACTCACTAGTATGCACTTCTATGGCTGGAAGCAGGTTGGTTGAACATACTGAGGAGGACTTAATTGCCAGCTTGGGATATTTCAGAGTTGGAGTAGTTTCTGTTCTAACTGCCTTTTATGTATTGCTATCTCAAAAGTTTTTTCACTTTAAGTGTTGAAAGTCATGAGTGGTTTTTATGGCAGCTCATAAACCCTTTGGGTTTTGTTTCTGTTCAGCAGTTGTGAACTGCCTGAAATGGGTGCCGGGAGCTGAGCACTCAGGTCCTCTAAGGGTTGGGAAGTATTTTTAAACTACTGAGCCATCATCCAGGCTTTGTTTTAGGTATTTTTATTCCATACAATGTTTTGATTGTAATCACCCTTAACTACTCTTAGATCCCCTACCTCCCAACTCCCACAATTTTGTGTTTTCTCTGCCTCTCTTTCTCTTCTTTTAAGTAGACCACCAACTTCAATTTGTCCTTTCCATACACTTCTGGGTATGGGACCAGCCACTGGGATGTTGCCTTTCTCTCCCCAAGAAACCATCAACTGTCTAGGCCTCCTCTGTTAGGGTGGGATCTTATGAACTCCAGCTAGAACTATGACTTGCCAGAGATAAAATTGTCTGGGTCTCTGGCTCCTACGGTCTCCTCACTTCTATGTACAGTTTCTTTCCTTTTTTTTTTTTTTTTTTAAGATTTATTTTATTTATTTATTACATATACAGTCTTCTGCCTGCATAACAGCAGAGGGCACCAGATCTCATTATAGAAGGTTATGAGCCACGCGAGGTTGCTAGGAATTGAACCCCAGACCTCCGAAAGAGGAACCAGTGCTCTTAACCTCTGAGCCATCTCTCCAGCCCTATGTACAGTGTTTTAAGCCTTTCTTTTTCTTCAGCTGACCTTTCTGCTCCAGACCATCTTATAAGATATTGCCATTTCCAAAGCTGTCAATCCACTACTCAAAAGCATTCTTTTTTCCCTACTTTATCCACAGTGCATGAGCCAGGTTACACTGTTGCCAGCTGCAAAGTGCTGTAGTTCTGTTTTGTGTTATATTCTTAGGCCTTGACATGTGAGAGGCTGCTGTGTTCCAACAAATCGGCCTTCTTACTTGATAGGCTATTGTCTGCTTGTCCTGGGAATATTGGACAGGAAGGTGACCCTTGTGCAGTGTTTATAGTCTGTTCTACCTAGACAGTCTCATCCCTAAATAGTTATAGTCTAAAGCAGGCATGTTATTTTGTACAAACCTGCAACTAAGAATGTAAAACTAAATACAATTGAACTTGACATTCCAAAGAGGCAGTCCTAATATTAGCAATGAAAAACCCAAGACTTAGCTGTTTATTTAAGCATTTTTTTCAGGGTACATCGTAGAGGAAATGAAATTGCAAGTTTGAAAAAAAGAGTTTAAGTTGTTTTATAGGAGTACATTTAAAGGTTTTAAAAATTAATTTTGTAACTGATCAAATGGGAATTATTTTGAACAAAGTCTGGTGTTCTCCCAGAGAACTTCCTAATAGCTGTTTATTTCCCCTGTAGGGTTTAAAGACTGGGATGTATTATTTAAGGACAAGACCTGCTGCTAATCCAATCCAGTTCACTCTGAACAAGGAAAAGCTGAAAGATAAGGAAAAGGCACTAAAGGAGGAAGAAGAGAAGGAGAGGAACACAGCAGCCATGGTGTGCTCTTTGGAGAACAGAGAGGAATGCCTGATGTGTGGATCCTGAGGAAAGGCCTGGAAGAGCCAGCTCTCCATCGTAGCAGACTTCATGAGCATAGATAGGCATAGTGGGCTTGCTTGATTATGGGAAAGCTTTGCCGGACCTTACTGCCAGGAAAGGAGTCCTTGATTTACAGTCTATTTCTACATAGTGTAAACTTGACTTTTAACAAAAGAAAACAAAAAAACCAAACCCAGCTTTGATATTAGAAATCAGAGCAGAGGTTTTGGGAATACAGAAGAGCCACCTTGGAAATAGACTGTGGCTTAGGAAGGCTCTTCTCTCTCCAGCAGCCATGTCTTACCATTTCAGTTTCAGCAAAGAAATTTTGTTTCACTTTGACTGATTTCTTAGAAGTAAAATCAAGTGATAACTCATCAGATGAAGATGTGTATCTAGATAAACTTCTATAGGTCATTTTGAAATAAAAACATTTCTAAGTGATTGTGTGGTGCTAAATTTGCCATCTGTTATCAAACAAATGCCAATGTGTATTCCAGGGACTTCATACAGAGAATGTAGCGTTTGTCCTGTGTCTCTCCTATCTACCTCACAGTGCAGTACTCTCTGTTTCTCTTGTCTGTGTGCACACACCTCTTTGTCAGTCTGGTCACCCGTTAAATAAAGCTTGGCTTGCCTCCTTTTAGATATTGAGAATAGTGGCTGCCATGAACATTGGTGTACAAGTATCTATTCCTGCTTTCAGGTTTGGTTTCTTCTATATAGTAAAGACTATATAATTCTGTGTTTAACTTTGAGGAACTACCATGTTGACAACATCTTTATAGTTCCATAAAAAAGTGTTAAGGCCTTCAATGTCTATATCCTTATAATTCTTTTCATATTTGCTTGTTTTTTGAGACAGGGTTTCTCTGTAGTCCTGGCTGTCCAGGACTGGCCTTGAACTCCAGAGATTCTGTAGCGTTCTTTTTTAAAGCTCTGCTTTATTTCGGATGTTTGGGCCTCTACCTCCCTTCCAACCTCCCAACCCTCTGTAGGAGAGAGAAGGTTAGTGGGGAGAGTGGGCTGTTTAGGGTTGATGGGTCTTTGGGGGATATACCAGTCTCTGTCAACAGCAAACAGCCAGCTGTCTCCTCCGAACTGCCGTCCCTGGAGCTATTGCTCTGCCTGCCTGCTCCAGACCTCCAGACCTCCAGACCTCCACGCCAGCACTGCGCAGCGCTGCGCTCTCCCTGGGCTCTCGAGTTTCTGTCCTCAGCCCACACAAGACAACAGCTGTGGACACACTAGCCCACCTCAGGTCCCACGTTTGGGATTAAAATGAAAAACAGAACAACTAACTGCCTCTGCTGGGGCTAAAGGTGTGCGCCACCACACCCGGCACTTTCCATAGTTCGATAAAGCTCTGATGGGTTTTAGTGGGGGATTTCCTGGTCTTGTAGGTGGGTAATCTGAGAAGGTTTGGGGCATTTTTTTCTCAGGTAATTGATCAGCTCTTTTCTCTGTATGGACCTTAGTGAATCTACAGCTTCATGCAGTGGTGGCCGAGTAGTACCCTTGGAATAGTGCTCTCCCTGCCCCCACTTCTGTTTCCTAGACCCAATCATTTTGATGGGTCTTTTTGTTTGTTTTTCTTTTTTTTCTGGAGGGGGGGGCGGTTTCTGTGTGGCCTTGGCTGTCCTGGACTCACTTTGTAGACCAAGCTAGCCTTGAACTTGAGAGATCCGCTTGCCTCAGCCTCCCAGAGTCTGGGATTACAGGATCCGTCACCATGCCCTGATGATGTTGATCCTAATGCCTGTTGGTTTTTTTTCTTGCTCAGGCCTACTGTTGAATTTCTCTAGTATATGTTTTATTTATGTTTTCAGCTCCAGAATTTGATGCTTTTTTAAAAATATTTTTTTCAAGATTTATTTACTTTATGTTTCTAAAGTGCTCTGTATGTATACCTACATGCTTAAAGAGGATGTCAGATCCCAGTATAGACGGTTGTGAGCCACTGTGTGGTTGCTGGGAATTGAACTCAGGACCTCTGGAAGAGCAGATGGTGCTCTTAACCACTGAGCCGCCTCTTCAGCCCCCATTTTTTATCTTTGTTCTTTGTTAGTAGTCTGGTGTTAGTAATGGAGTTCTCTTACTTAATTTGTCCATATTTTTCGTTAGCTTTTAGTCTAAGACAGCTGGAGTTTCATGAAGCCTAGTTGGCCTCGAAGTTGCTGTGTAGCTAAAGAAACCTCGGGTCTGGACTTCCTGAGTACAGCGCCTGCGAAGGTTGCAGGAAGGTTGCTCTGCACCTGCTCTATGCAGTGCTGAGGGTCGGGGATTCTTGCATGTGGAGCAGGCACTCTGCCTATGGAGGACAATCTCTAGCCTGAGGCAGTGTTAATGTCTTGGGCCAGGAGGGCCAATGTCTTGATTTCTTGAGGAAATTTCTGTTTTCTGTAAGTGGCATGTGTGGCGGGTTTTGGAACTGAGAATTGAGACTGACTTGTAATGAGGCCATTCTGCAAATCAGATTCTCAGGTTTTGCTGCTTTGTTTATTAATGTCTTACCTGTGTGTGCTCACTGGAGCCTCTGTTTCATTAGAGCATATTTGGATTATGTTTGGGTAAATATTTCCTTGAATTCCTAGAGCTGTCCAAGTCAACCCCACAGGCAAAGTATGCTTGGTTACCATAAAAGACAACAGAGCCAAGGCCACAGGCTTAATTGGTATATAGAGATCTGTGGCTGGGCCAGTTAATTAGGCAGTTCCTAGAAACCAAATAGATGGGAGGGCTGTTGCCTTCCTATTTGACCTGTATGAGCAGAAGAGTTTGGGGCCAAGGAAACAGGGTCTAATTTGAATTCTATAAATGAATATAATTCTCCACCTAGTCTCCAGGCTTGGTCAAGTTTAGAGGTCTATAGCCCTTGAATGAAGGGAAGACCACACTCCCTTGAGGTAAGCCCTTCTCCCTTGCTTCCCATTGGCCTTTCACAGGGTGGGTACAGTGGGAAGAAAATAAACCTTCAGAGGTTACTGGACTCTGGCTTTGAATGACCACTAGCTTCAGGTCACCCCAAATCATTGTAGTCTACAGGTAGGTCTAGGCTTATGGAGGTCAGGTGGTCCTGGAGTCATGGCTGTGTTTTGTCACAGGCTAATAGGGTTCCTAGAACCACCCTGTGGCTATTTCCTCAGCTCCAGAATGCATAATTGTAGCACGTGCTCTGCAACTTGCAGATCTCCATTCGTACTGTGACTATAGAGTGAGGGTTGTTGTTCTAAGAAAAGGCAAACAGCCACTCAGAAGATGGTAAAGCCAGTTGCGTCCTGGAATGATGACAGAGATTAGTATCACCATCGACTTAATAATTTCTACACCATCGTCATTCTACTCACATATTTGACCCATCTAAAAACCAGCAGAATGACAGGGATTATAAATTTAACTGGTGGTGTCTCCAACAAGATATTTGTTTTTTCTTGAATGAATTATCCTCTAGTGTACAGTTACTGATTTGTTCCCCTTAATCTTAGTAAAGGCCACCAGAGGCAGAGTTGCCTTCAGCTGACAAGAGCAGCAACATATCTTCACTGTCTTTAAAGATTTTATCAGTTATTAATTAGTTAACTAATTTTAGACAGGTTCTCTGTCATACTGGCTGTCCTGGAACTTGCTACGATCAGGCTGCCTTCAAATTCAGAGATCCTCCTGCCTTTGCTTCCCAAGTGCTGGGATTAAAGGCATGTACTTATTTTAAAGGTCTGTGGATTCATCAGCTCTCTGTCATCACTTAGTTCCCACAGGATTTCAGTCACCTTTCTCTTCTATAAGACAGAACTAGTACATTGATTTATTGCAGATTGGAGTGGTATTTGTAATTTATGAGGAAGTAGACTATTCTAGATTTATTGGCATGTCTATGGGCAGGAAATATATCTGATAAAAATCCAGAGGCCTTCAATATCAGTGAAATTTCCTAGGATCCTGTGATATAAGGTAAAGGATAAACTGAACTCTTCTACAGTCAAGAAAAGGGGAGAACACCTAAATAGTTCTGGATTTGGGAGACAAAGTACTCATTAGGTGTGCTGGTCTAGCCTGATTACTGAGTAACCGGAAAAGCTGTTTTCTTTAAATGTGGCCTGGAGCAAGGGGAGGCACTGCCACAGACCCAGGATTCGGTGGGATTGCTGTGCACCTTGGGCCATGTGGTCCAGGAGGTCCAGAGATGATCCTGAAGTTACAGCGGTGGACAGGGGTTAACTGCAGCCTTTGCAACCTTTGGCAGGCTACTGGAGAGGAATCACAGCAGAGGACCTGGGGCAAAGCCCCTGAGTACATCCTCTGGGTGTATATTCTGAGAAACAGCTTTTGGCTTGGTGGTGAACCAAGTGGAAACTGGCCACCTAAATGTGGGTCACTAAGTTAGAGTTTATCATGAATTACAAGCCAGGAGCAGGCTGTTGTCTGACTCACCAAGCCATAATTTTGAGCATGCCCAGCATTTTGTCATCAAATGGAAGAGCATGTACAATACTGGACTTGAGCAAGTACTGAATAAGTTGTGTGAAATGACTCACACACCATGGCCCCTACTCTTGCTACACTGACTTCTTCCTCCTAATCTACAACTATGGCTTCCTGAGGAGTTTCCTATGACCTGTCAACAGAGGAAGAAAAAAGGTCCAGCTTGGCTTGCAGGTGGTTCTGTACAGGACTCAGGCACAAGAGCCCATTTCTGGGACATACGTAAAGGGCATTTATAGACGATGGGAGGCTGTGGAAGTCTTAAGTAACAGTGGCTTTATTATTTTATAGAGTCTTACTGTTGGTTCAACTCCTGGGATCAAGTGATCCTGAGACACGAGCTGCACCTGGGAGGAAGTAATGTTGCCAAAGATCACGCTGCCATTGAAAGAATGACATGATGTGGGTTTGGGTCAGACCCAAGTCCCCAGGTCAGGGCCTAATTTGGTTTTTGTTTCAGATTTGGGCTCTGTGGCAGCCCCTTGTGTCCTAGGAGACCTCAGGGCTCTGGCCTGGGTGTCAGGTTCCTTTAGGACTCTATAGGTATAGGGGAGGCTCTACTCTGATATTTGGATCTATATTGGTTAGTTTTTGGTCAACTTGACACAAGCTAGGGTCGTCTGGTACCGGATCTGCCTGTAGGCAAGTCTTTGGACGTTTTCTTTGTTAACGATTATTGGAGGAGGGCCAGCTCCCTGTGGGTGGGGCTGCAAGCTGAGCAAGCCACGGAAAGCAAGCCTGTCAGCAGTGACCTCCTCCGTCTACGATTCTGCTCTTGTTCCTGTCCTGACTTCCCTCTGCGATGGACTGTAACCCGAAGCCAAGTAGACCTGATCCAGCCCAGGTTGCTTTTGATGGCAGTGTTTACATGGCCTTAGAAACCAAAGGAAGAGGAGCAGATCAGAACCCAAGAAGATCTGGTCTGACTGTCTTTCAGACAGGCTCCTGGGTCTGGCTTCACCTATTTCTATGTTCTGAATGACAGCCAGAGTTGTCTGGGTCTGTGCACCAGTGTCAGACTTGGGATCTCAGGCAATGGCTTTCCCTTGTATTCAGGACTGATAGGACTCTGAATTAGCCTCGAGGCTCAAGGGCATATTTGATCACATTGAAATTCATGACAAGTCAGAGGCTGGATTTGGGAGAGACAGCCACCAAAGGACTGGAACTTTCTTTGCTTTAAACAGGAGGCCAGGACAGGTTATGGTCTGTTTGATTTGCTCTATGTGTCTCCTGGGGAAGCTGTAGGCCAAAGAAGAGATGGGTGTGGTGGTGCACGCCTTTAATCCCAGCCCTCAGGAGGCAGAGACAGGTGGATCGCTGTGAGTTTGAGGCCAGCCTGGTCTACAAAGTAAGTTCAGGCCAGCCAGGGCTACATTTGTCTGGAAAACCAAAGAACAAACAAACAAAAATTGGAAAGAAGACAAAATGAACTTCGAAGGGTAAATACAAGCCTCTCTGTTGGGTGAGGTGAGAAACAGAATGTTCTAAGAAGTAAACAAGTCAGAGCCGCAACTGGGGGAGGCCATTGAGCCGTGACCTGCTTGGGGCCCGCCCAGCCTGCTGGCACGGACTGCCTACTTCCTGTGCTCACGGCCACAGGCCCAGCTTCTCAGGCTGAAAATGCGCTCTTACCCTGGCAACTCCCTCTCCCCTCTCACGTTCTGTGACTTCTCTCGGATGCCTTGGGGTGACGCCGTTCCACAGAACATTTTTTCTATGTGTTGCCGGATCTCCTTAGTTCTCACCCCGTAAATGAGAGGATTCAAGGCCCCTGGGAGCAGCAGGTATATAGCACTGAGTAGGTTCTGGACATCTTGAGACACAGTCTTGGCCACCCGGAAGACTATGGAAGTGGAAAGACCAGAAAGGTAGCTGGTGAGGATGACCAGTGCGTGGGAGCCACAGGTGTGCAGGGCCTTCGCCCGGGCTCCGCCGGAAGAGATCCGGAAGGCAGCGTAGACGATGCGGGTGTAGGATGTTCCCAGCAAGGCCAGGTCAAAGGTCACGGTGACCAGCCGCATAGCCAATCCCAACCGGTTGGCGGTCAGGTCCCCACAGGCTATGCTCAGCAGTGCGATGCACTCACGGCTCAAGTGTCGGATCTCACGTGCCCTGCAGAATCGAGCCTTTGCAGGTAACACCACTAAGGGCACCGCCACTCCTAGGCTCCGCGTCAGGGCGACAGTGGCCATCAGGCCCGGTGAGCACGAGGTCATCAGGTCAGGGTAGCGGAGTGGGTGGCAAATGGCCACGTAGCGATCCAGAGCCAAGGCCAGCAAGAGACTGTAGTCCAGCAGGAGGGTGAAGTAGACGCAGAGCATCTGCGCCAGGCAGCCGCGGAGCGAGATGCGGTTGAAGCGTGTGGAGAAGCTGAGCAGCACGGCGGGCAGCACGGCGGGCAGCACGGCGGTGGCGGCGCAGACGTTGACGCCAGGAGCAGGGCGATGAGCAGGTGCATGGGCTGGTGCGGGCTCCGCTGGGCCGCCACCGTGTGGATGACCAGGGCCTTGGCAGAAATGATGGACACGTAGAGCAGGGTCAGCGGCAGGACCAGGAGGGGCCGCATTCCTGCAGTCCAGGGAAGCCCACCAGGAGCAAGCTGGTGTAGGAAACGCTGAAGATGCTGGTGTCTCCATTCTCACCCATTGGTCCTGGGCTGGCACCAGGAGTGAGAATCAGGGGCTGTTGGGACAAAACGGTTATTTTAGGAGCCTGAGGCTTGCAGGACGAGTATCTTGAAAACCAAACCAAACCAGACCAAACAAAAAACCAGATATGCCAGGAGTTTGAGGACCTACACAGATAAATCCCTGAGGACATTCCTTGTCCTCAGGGAGGTCCTGGCTTTCCCTTCGTAAAACACAAACGCATAAGATACTTGTTTTAGAATATTATAGGTGTTCTAATGTGAGTGCAATGTAAGACAGAAAATAAGATGTGGTGTGTGAGAGGGGAGGAAACAATGTTAAGAGATAAAACAAGAAAAAAAAGAGCCTTTTGGGTAGAAAGTATATAAAGGATCTTTGTTCCGGGGAGTCCCTGAAGGACCAAAGCTTCCGATGGGAGAGAAGAGCCAGCCAGGAGCAAGGTACTCCAGCTGAGGGAACCGGTTTTCCTGATTCCAAAGTACGGGGCTGCGTAGTCTGGTCCCCGCTTAGCCCTCTAGTCTGGCTACAGCACCTCCTACCTGGCCTTGTCCCGGAAGCTTACTTCCCTTTGCCAGGGTGTCCCGGGAGAGCAGGAGGCCACCAGAGCTGGAAGGGCAGAGCCGCACAGCCATTCACAGGCTTGCCTGGACTTTGCTTGGGGAGAGATGGATGAAAAGTAGGAGGAGGCTGTATATAGTGACTGTATATCAGTTATTCCAAATGATTTCAGAAATTAACTTTAAAAAAAGATCTTTACTTTGGGACTGGAGAGATGGCTAAGAGCAATTATTGCTCTGCAGAGGACCCAGGTTCAATTCCCAGCACCCACATGACGGCTCACACCTGCCTATAACTCCATCTCCAGGGCGTACAAAACCCTCTTCTGAGCTCTGCAGGCCCCAGGCACACATAATGAACCTGAAATTTAAAACACCCTCCATTTTGATAGATACTATGGTACACACCTTTAGACCCATTACTCAGAAGCAGATCTCTGTGAGTTTGAGGCTAGCCTGGTACAGATAGTGAGTTCCAGCCCAGCCAGGGCTACCTAATGAGACCCTGCCTAAAAATAAAGTAAAGTAAAATAAAACAATTAAAAACCCTTGATTTTATCAACAAGGAAACCAAGACACAGAGAAGGAAAGGTCCAGTCCAAAGTCACACAGCAAATAAAGGACAGAGTTGGATTTGCACCCAGAACGTTCTCTTCTTACACATTCTGGGTTAGCACCTTGCCATGGTTTGCCTGGAACTTGCTGGTTTAGAGTCTAAAGTCTGGGATCCTCAGACAATGGCCAGGCCTACTCAGCAGCTAGTCCCTGCACTGCATGGGCAGAGAAGCTGTGCAGGTTGGCAGCGATCTGCGTCCGTCCTCCTCCCTCTTTATCGGTGTCTGCACGCCTGTGACTAGACTCCCTCTGGATACAGGAGGAGGCAGATCTTTAACAAACCCTCGCACCAGAGAGAATTCAGGAGGGAGTGGGTCTGGAATCCTCCCTCCCTGGGATGTCTTTCCGAACATTCCAGGGCATTGCTTTGGACAGCAGATTTTGGAGGATCTATCATTGTTCCAGTTGGGTGAGGACCAGACAAACTTGTGGCAGAGTGACTGAAGTCTGCACGGCTGAGCCTGTAAACGGCTGTAGAGGATGGCGGCTGTGAGGCACGGACAAGGCAAGAGGCAGTGCCCAAAGGAAGGAGCTGAAAGCTGGGAGAGTAGCCAGGAAGGCCCTGGGCAGTCCTCCAGTCCTCCTGCCAGTGTGCCGGGGCGTAAGGGAGACAGCCTGGCTGGCTGCCCCGTACATTGACTTGGGCAATGTTTCCCTGTCCTTATCATATGATCTTAATTTGCTTTCCTGTCTTGTGTCTTTGCAGTCCTTGGGTAGATGCCATAAAGAACCTTTTTTTTTTTTTTTTTTTTTTCAAGCTAGGGTTTTTCTGTGTAGCCTTGGCTGTCCTGGACTCATTTTATAGACCAGGCTGGCCTCGAACTCACAGAGATCTGCCTGCTTCTGCCTTCCTGAGTGTTGGGATTACAGGTGTGTGCCACCGTGATAGGCTCATAAGAAACATGGGATCCTGAGGCAGTGAATAAACACTCTACACAATAATGATCCTGTGAAGAAGGAACAGGAGATGGAGGTGGGTGGAGGGGCTGCCATTTAACCTGGCTAAGAAAGAGCTTAGAAAAATAAGGAGGAACTTCCTAGAGTCAAATCAATCACACAGTGGCCAATTAGGGGAAAAGAACGATCAATAACTTTAGGGTTTTAAAACTATGATGATTGTATTGGAGTTGCCAAACCCTGAAAAGGGAGGAGTTGGGTTGAGGTTCTAAAGAGTTCAGTTAAAGGGGAGATACAAAGTAAATAAAGTGTAATTAATAAAAAAAATTAAAATTAAAAAAGTTCAGTTAATGGATTGCATTTGGGCACTTTAAGCAACATACAAGTGAGAGTTTTATTATTACTGTTGTCATTGTTATTTTTAGTCAATGACTGCATACAAGAAGAGAGTTCAGATGAGAGGTTGAGGCTGGGGATAGAACTGTGCGGCAAGAGACAGCATCCCAAGGCACGAACAGAATAGCGGGTGTCAGCGAAAGACCTAAGAGGGAGGGGGAGGGGGATGGGAGCAAACAGGCAGGAGCTGGAGGAGACTTGGACCGATAGGGCCAGAACAATGGCGCTAAATTGTCCTTTAAGGATTAATGTGCAGAGTGACGCCAAGTGAACAGATGGGAGGGCTGAGCTGAGGACTGCAGATTCCACGTGATTCCTGAAGAAAGGGGCACAAGCTCCACCACAAACAAACCAATAAACAAACCCCCCCAAACCAAAATGGCATTTCCCCACCCTCACAAAGGAAGTGGTTGCGGCGGCCATGGTCCAGGCGAGAGATGGTTGTTCTCTTCCTGCCCTCGGGGCACCTTGCGCTTCTCCCTGTGTCCCCCGCTTATGAGACTCAACTGTCATTGGAGGAAATAGGCTCCTTAATTTCATATAGTCTCCTGGGTCCCAGCCTTCCTTCTTCCTTTCCAGGCGGAGCCTGGGGCTCGACGTTCTCACAGCCCAGCCCCTGCACGGTTGTCTATTTCCTCCCTGGACTGAAGGCATTTCTCAGCGGGAGACCACGGCTTACTCATCTCCATCCCACTGCCCAGCAGGGGGCCTGCTCCAGATCTGGGTATTTCCAAAGTGTGTTGGAGGAATCAACAGGTGTTCAAAGGGATCAACTACGCCTTGAAGCATCTCTTTGAGGCTGAGTGAATGAACGAAAACTGAACCCTCTATGCGCAAAGATTTCAAGTGACTTTATTAGTCTCACCTAGCAAAAAAGCAAGTTTCATGTCTAAGTCTGACCTTAGCACTCTTGAGCGCTACCTGTGGTAGCACTGGAAACCTTAGCTGTCTTACTCTCGGCGGCAGGGAGAGGGTTTATTACATGGCAACATTGTGCCAGCTGTTTATCACGGAGCGTGTCCTTCTCCATGGCAATTCAAGAGAGTAACACTCACTCACGTTAACCTGTAGGTGAAGATGCTGAAGTGGAGAGAGCCTAGCTAGCATTCTTAACATACTGCAGGCATTAAGTTATGGGGCTGAAATGCAAACTTAAGTTTGTCAAAGGTAAAAGGTACAGTAATTCCAACCTCAGGTTTCCCTGCCTCCGGACTTCCATAGCTCCTTGTCTCACCGTGCGGCCCTGCAGTAGTCTCCGAGCGCGTCACTTGCTGGGCCCTGATTTGACCTCTGAAGAGGCAAGGTTCCAAGGCACTGATCTGTGAGTCTGAGGACGGAGGGTTAAGTAGACATGGGGCCCATGTGGACCAGAGGACAGTCCCCGAGGGGAGTCATTTCCCGGGACTTGAGGAAGGAGACAGCAAGAAGCCCAGAGAAATCTGTCCCTCTTTATTCTGTTATTATTTAGTGGTTATTTAGGATTTACTGTGTTGTTTTATAGGCTCATTTAAAATACACACACACACCAACTATGTGTTGTGAAACATCTTCATTTTGTACTTGAAGTACTCAAGTTCCCTTTGAGAAAGGAAGGCTTCAGTTGAATATGTGTTACAAGAAATGATTGCTCGGGGCTGGAGAATGGCTCAGCGGTTAAGAATCCTGGTTGCTGTTCCAAAGCATCTATTCAGTTACCAGAACCCACAGCCGGTGGCCTACAAGCATCTGTAACTCCAGTCCCAGATATCAAAACCCTCTTCTGGCCTCTGTGCATACATCCCTACACATGTACAGCAACAAATACATGGAAGCAGACATATAGCAACACATAAAAGAGGAATAAACAAATATCTTTTAAGAAAGAGATGATTGTGTCCAAACAAGTTGCTTTCTTGATATTTCTCAGAGAAGCTCAACTTGATGCTTCTACATACTGCTCCCGATCAATAGCTTTCTTTTTTGAAGAATTATTTTTATTTTACAAGCTTGAGTGTTTGCCTGTATTCAGCCTGTGCACCGTGTGTGTATGGCACCCACAGAGGCCGGAAAGGGCATTAGGCCCCGGAACTGGAGTCACAGATGTTTGTGAGCGGCCACACGGATGCTGGGGACCGAACTTAGGTCTGCAGGAGCGGCCAGGCTCGTTCTTAACTGCCGAGCCATTTCCTAAACGACAGTAGAGTCAGCTGCCCCCACCTACAATGCCACATCCAGGATTCAGCCAACTATAGAGCAAAAGTATTTTAAAAACTGCGCCTGTGTTACACATCACCGGTCCTTTCTGTTTATGGCTTCTTAAAGGCATAGCATGATAGTTATTTGTGTAGTGTATAGATTGTGTTAGGTCTCTGTACATGATTAGAGTGTATGAAAGAAAAGTGCAGGCTGCATGTGCCTACTATGCCATTTTACCTAAGGGGTTTGACGACTCCACGTCTGGGTGTGGGAGGGTCCTGAAGCCAATCCACCCAGCGCGGGTGGGCAGGATGACGAGCGGCTCACCCTTTAAGGATCTGCTTAACGCCCTGGTTAAGGGTCCGTTCCCTCCATATGGGCCACAGACTAGGGCCTGCCTGGACCATCGCCCCCTACTCTTATAGGGCACGCTGACCTCCAGGGCTTGAAGCTTCCTCCTCATTCAGACACTGCCCTCTGGTCTAGTCTTCTTGTAGACGGAGGTCAGACTCACTCTGCAGTGCTCCTGGTCCTCTATGCTACCCGATGAGAGTTGATGAGGGTGTGTGTGGACTAAGGGTCTCTGGAAAGAGCAGAGCTGTGCAGTGCAGCCCTCATCCATCCTTTCAACAGTGGGAGGGCCCTTCTTTCCTTCAAGACTTGGCTTTCGTGCTCTCTTTTCGATCCGTGCAGCACCGCACTGAATGCATCGTCCCGTGGCTCACCTTCGGCTAGCTAAGTCTCTATCAGGCAGGAAATGCTGCCTCCGTTTTGCAGAATAGAAGGCAAGGTTTCAGGGTGGGGTGGGGGTGGGGAGGGAAGGGGGGTGGGGTGGAGGAATCCAAGGCTGCTCTGTGCTCCCACCACCTGTCAGTGGCTGAACCAAGTTCGTATTTCTGGCCTCTGAGCCTTATCTACTTTCTACTCTGCAAACTTTAGCCACATCTTCTCTTTGTTTCCTTTCATCGATGGCAAACCACCTTGTCTGTGAGGCATTCCTACCTTTAGTGACTGTCTTCTCCTGCTTTCCACAGAGTTCTGTACATAGACTACTATTGATAGAACTGGGACCTCCTTCTAGACAGAGACAGATTATTCTTCTTTTGCAATCACTGAGTTACAATGACGTATGCAGAACAAATATGTTATGGATGTGTAAATAAACAAATGAATAAATGAAAATATGCCAAGGGAAGGGGAGAGACGTTCAAGCCAGGGACGGAGCTTGCTTTCTGTTTGTAGTTCAGAATGAGTATGTGGACACAAGACTCTCAAAGATGAATGCAGAGAAGCCAGGCACCTGGCTCATGCCTCTAATGCTAGCATTTGGCAAGTTAAGAAAGGAGAGCTGCTTGAGTTCCAGGTCATCTCGGGTTGCTTAGGGACTTCTAGAGAGCTGGGGTTATAGAATGGAACTTTATCACAAGAAGGTAACGACGGTAGCCAAAACAAAATATACTAGAGATGGTTCCCTCACATGAATGCCCCTCCTTCACGGAACAGTGAGAGTGAATTTGGGACCCACAGATCCTAGGCAATCAGCCAGGAAGCTCTCTGTGCGAGGGCAGGGACTGCGGCTTCTCCGTGGAGACCTGAGTCCTTTGGAACGGAGCCAGCAGGTGCTGCCTGATTTCCTTGGTCCTGGCCCCACAGATGACGGGGTTGGCCAGGCACGGCAGCAGCAGGTAGAAGGCGCTGAGCAGCTTGTGCACGTCTTGGGAGGCGGGGCGGGCCACACGGTGGACAATGGAGGAGGGCACGGTGGAGGAGTGGACCGTGAAGATGACCAGCGGGTGGGAGCCACAGGTGTTGAGGGCCGTGGCGCGAGCTCCACCCGAGGAGACCCTGAAGGCGGCGTGGATGATGCGGGAGTGGGAGGCCCCCAGCAGGAGCATGTCCGGGACCCTGTGGAAGGTGCGAACAGTGAGCCCCACGGTCTTGTTGAGTGAGGTGTCTCCACAGGAGAGCCTCGTCAGGGCCTTGTGCTCACAGGCTAAGTGGTGGATCACAGCAGGGCGGCAGAAGCGGACCCGGGAGGCCACACCGGAGCCACGGTGCACGTGCTCCTGGCAGTGCTCCTGGTGGCTGCCAGGGCCGCCAGACCAGCCAGCAGCTGCCCTGTCACTATCTCAGGGTAGCGGAGAGGGCAGCAGATGGCCACGTAGCGATCCAGGGCCATGACCAGGAGGATGTGGCAGTCCAAGACAACGAGGAAGTAGACGCAGAGCATCTGCGCCAGGCAGCCGCGGAGCGAGATGCGGTTGAAGCGTGTGGAGAAGCTGAGCAGCACGGCGGGCAGCACGGCGGTGGCGGCGCAGACGTTGACGCCAGGAGCAGGGCGATGAGCAGGTGCGTGGGCTGGTGCGGGCTCCGCTGGGCCGCCACCGTGTGGATGACCAGGGCCTTGGTGAAGAGGATCAGCGGGTGGAGGCTGAGGAAGGGCAGCACCAGGAGGGCCCTGGCTTCCTGCAGTCCCGGGAAGCCCACCAGGAGGAAGCTGGTGCAGGACTCCTCGGTGTCCTCCTCGGCCCGGCCCGGCCCGGCCCTCACCAGGCTGGACGAGGTGTGGTCCTCAGCGGCCGCGGTCTACGGAGGAAATGAGGAGTTGTGCGTGAGCCTATGTGCAATTCTTTAAGGAATCGCTGCTTTCTGTGGCCCCGGCATGTTTGCGTGCCCTTCTTTCTCACTAGTGCGTCCTCGGCGGGGTCCTCCATTGTGTAGCTCCTGTCCAGGGACTTGGAACACCTCTCTCTCTTTCTTTCTCTTTCTTCTTCTGTTTTTTTGGCAGGGTTTCTCTGTGTAGCCCTGCAATTTGCTTTGTAACCAGGCTGGCCTTAACTCAGAGACATGCTTGCCTTTGCCTCCTAAGTGATGAAAGGTGTGTGCCACCACGACAGGCAAAACCTGGTTTTTTTAGAGGAGGCTTTAGGGACAGGAGTTTGGGCTGGTCTAAACGTGGTGCTGGGTGGGTTCCATCTCCTGACTGCACAGGAGGCAGCAAAAAGTGCAGCCGACACTGATAAGAAGACAGAGCGCTAAGTTGGAGGCCAGGCTGGGAAGAGGATGGCCGGAAGCTGGAGTGTGCTGAGCTCATGGGGACAAAATGGTGGAGTGAGACACTCCATGTGGAAGTCTGGTTCTGCCACCCGCTTGAGCGACTTTGGAAGTCAAAGGATTTGCTCTGTCCTAGGAGACGTGGGAGTTTTAATACTGGCTTTTCAGGATGGTGAAATCCATGAAGCTGATGAGCAGTGTGGATGACTCTAGCTCTTTTTCTTATTCTTCTCCCCCCCTCTTTCTTATTTCTTTTTAAAGTCTTATGTCCTCCAGGCTGGCCTTAAACTAACTATGTAGCAGAGGGTGGCCTTGAACTCCTGATCCTCCTGCTTCTACCTTCCAAGCGCTGTGATGGCACAGGACAGACAGGGCTTGGTAGTGAGTGAAGGAAGTGAGTTCAGGGCCTAACCCTAAATCCTGGATGTGAATAGGGAGTCTGGACAGAGGAAAGTGTGCTGCCTTGGGCAGTGGGCATAGGCACGCACTCTCCTCCTGAGTTTGCAGACAGATCGTGCATGGTTCCCGTCAGTCCAGAAAAGGGAAGGTTCAGACTTAGATCTCCTTCTTACACAAACTGGGGTCCTCCATGGCCCTGGCTTTGTTGTCTGTGCTGGCAGAAACCCCGTCCTGCTCTCCTCAGGCACGCAGACCTGCAAGGTGGACGTGGTTGTGCCAGCATGCAGGAGAGAAGGTACAGGGGGCACCGGTGAGTGAGACATTTGAGAGGCACACCTGTCAGGAGGGTCTAGAACTTGTTAACACCTGTCAGGAGGGTCTAGAATTTGTTAGCCTCTGCGCAGGAGAAAAGGAGTAAGTCGGATTCAGCCTGCTATAGTACTGCTCTTGGTTCATCTCAGATGATGATTTAGGAGACATAGCCAACCTCAAAAGCCCTGACAACCGAGGTTAGAGGCTGGCAATGTGGACGCGTGCCCTCTTCTTCCCTGGGCAGGAGGCAATGTGGACACGTGCCCTTCTTTCCCTGGGCAGGAGGCAATGTGGACACGTGCCCTCTTTTTCCCTGGGTGGGAGGTGGTGAGTGCCGGCAGGAGGAACTGGGGAGGTGAAGCTGGTGGTTTTCTCATCCTGTCCTCTCTGAGAGCTTCCCCCACACCCCTGCCTGGCGAAGCACATTCTCCTACTTGCCAGGACTCACACAGGCAGGGGCAGTACAGACTGGTCCAGTCAGTCCCCGGGTGCCAGGGTGAGTTAAATTCTCTGTGTCACTCCCTGAGGGAAAAAGCTTCTGAGGCTCCCTCCCAGGTTCTGACTTAGTCAATTACCCCGGCCCCAGTGGTCACCTGGGTCCTGTGGGTGGGAGTAGTGCGGATGAGAACAGCTCCTGACAGAGACAAACAATGCAACAGGGAGGGACTTGTCTGCCGAGGACAGTTTATCGAGATTCCCCCCTGACTCTCTCACCCCGCCCTCCAGGGTCTTCATCCATGTGACTGGTGAATAGCCCACCGCCCCTGTGACTCCATGTTCCCATGGCCAGGCCTGCCCCTTGCCTACCCAGCCCTGTCCAACTGCTCACTCAGCAGTACAGTGGCCATTTCTCTCAGTCTTTACTCGCTTGATGGCGGAAACGAGTGCCTGCGGTTCCTCAGGCACCGTTTCCTTTTCCGGTCTCCCAGTCCCCACCTCTGAGACAGTCACACGCTGCAGCTCGGCCTGGTCTCCACAGAACTCAGCAACTTCCTGCCTCGGCCTCCCAAGTGCTACAATTACAAGCCCACTTTTCTGATGTTTGTACATGGGCTGTGTGTGAGAACAGCACGTGTGTGTGTGTGTGTGTGTGTGAGAACAGCACGTGTGTGTGTGTGTGTGTGTGTGTGAGAACAGCACGTGTGTGTGTGTGAACAGCACGTGTGTGTGTGAACAGCATGTGTGTGTGTGTGAGAATAGCACGTGTGTGTGTGTGTGTGTGAGAACAGCATGTGTGTGTGTGTG
>NW_026596046.1:36869515-36870236 GCF_907164565.1 Psammomys obesus
CAGCATGTGTGTGTGTGTGTGAGAACAGCACATGTGTGTGTGTGTGAGAACAGCACGTGTGTGTGTGTGTGAACAGCACGTGTGTGTGTGTGTGTGAACAGCACGTGTGTGTGTGAGAACAGCATGTGTGTGTGTGTGTGTGAACAGCACGTGTGTGTGTGTGTGTGTGAACAGCACGTGTGTGTGTGTGAGAACAGCATGTGTGTGTGTGTGTGAACAGCACGTGTGTGTGTGTGTGTGTTAACAGCACGTGTGTGTGTGTGAACAGCATGTGTGTGTGTGTGTGTGAGAACAGCACATGTGTGTGTGTGTGAGAACAGCACGTGTGTGTGTGTGAGAACAGCATGTGTGTGTGTGTGTGTGTGTGAGAACAGCATGTGTGTGTGTGTGAGAACAGCACGTGTGTGTGTGTGAGAACAGCATGTGTGTGTGTGTGAGAACAGCATGTGTGTGTGTGTGAACAGCACGTGTGTGTGTGTGTGAACAGCACGTGTGTGTGTGTGAGAACAGCATGTGTGTGTGTGAGAACAGCATGTGTGTGTGTGTGAACAGCACGTGTGTGTGTGTGTGTGAGAACAGCATGTGTGTGTGTGAGAACAGCATGTGTGTGTGTGTGTGAACAGCATGTGTGTGTGTGTGTGTGTGAGAACAGCACGTGTGTGTGTGAACAGCACGTGTGTGTGTGTGAACAGCACGTGTGTGTGTGTGTGAGAACAGCACA
>NW_026596046.1:36870336-36870604 GCF_907164565.1 Psammomys obesus
GTGAGAACAGCATGTGTGTGTGTGAGAACAGCATGTGTGTGTGTGTGTGTGTGTGAACAGCACGTGTGTGTGTGTGTGAGAACAGCACATGTGTGTGTGTGTGAGAACAGCACATGTGTGTGTGTGTGTGTGAACAGCATGTGTGTGTGTGTGTGTGTGTGAACAGCACATGTGTGTGTGTGAGAACAGCATGTGTGTGTGTGTGTGAACAGCATGTGTGTGTGTGTGTGTGTGTGAACAGCACGTGTGTGTGTGTGAGAACAGCATG
>NW_026596046.1:36870614-36904925 GCF_907164565.1 Psammomys obesus
GTGTGAACAGCACGTGTGTGTGTGTGAGAACAGCATGTGTGTGTGTGAGAACAGCATGTGTGTGTGTGTGTGAACAGCATGTGTGTGTGTGTGTGTGTGAGAACAGCACGTGTGTGTGTGAACAGCACGTGTGTGTGTGTGAACAGCACGTGTGTGTGTGTGTGAGAACAGCACATGTGTGTGTGTGTGTGAGAACAGCACGTGTGTGTGTGTGAACAGCATGTGTGTGTGTGTGTGTAAACAGCACGTGTGTGTGTGTGTGAGTGTGAGAACACACGTGTGTGAGCAGCGTGGGTGCATCAGCAGGTTATTAGCTGTAGTTTAGTAGAGTTTCACCACTTTTCTCGCTAACCTGTGTTTTTTAATTGGAAATGAATTCTGCTCTGATCCACTACACCCTGAGCACAGTTTTAACTGTCTTTGTGAAGTCCCTGATACAGACCTGAGCTCTCCACAGAGCGGGGCCTCGCTCCAGGCCATGCTGGCTTTCGGCTGCCTTCCACTCCTCCTGAATAGCTAAAGCCAACTGTGTCCTCTCGGGAGGACAAACCACATCAACTCTCTCCATCTCCAGGCTATCGATATACAGCCCTGGCTGCCAGGGACTCGCTCTGTAGCCCAGGCTGGCCTCAGACTCCGGAGATCTGCCCGCCAAGGCCTCCAGAGTGCTGGGCTTTAGGGTGCGCACCACCACGCCTGAGCTGTGAACTCGTATTTAATTCTCACAACCTAAGAGAATAGGCTTTTTTTTTTGGCCTGTGGCACCTGAGGAAACTGAGCTAGTCAAGTCCATATTGAAGGATCTGGAAATTCTTACATGAGCTCCATTGTTTCTCGTCATGGACTATTTGTCGGACTCTAAGGGCTGAACCTGAAGCTTTTGGCTAGGAGAAGAGGTAAGAGATGAGCAAAGAGGAAGACCCTGGCCATGGCGCGTGCATTAGGTGAGCTGCGAGTCTGGCCTGCGCACACACATGTATTTTAAAGGTTTATTCACTTTCATGTGTGAGTGTCTCATCGGCACACACCGTACGCATGCTTGGCGCCCTCGGAGGTCAGCAGCATCGGATTTTCTGGGACTGGACTTGGGGAGGGTTGTGAGCTGCCATGTGGATGGTGGGAGCCAAACCTGGGTCCTCTGTAAGAGCAGAAAGTGTTCTTAGCCACGGAGCCCTCCCTCCAGCCTCCTCTGCGGCCTAGTCCTTTATCTGGACACCGAAGGACAAAGGGCTGGGCAGCCACAAGCTGGTGAAGGGAGAGAGATGACTAGGGTCTGACTCCTGGTACAAGGTGCATGGAGCTGAGGGAGCTTGGTGTGTATGTATTTACACAACGTCCCAAAGACAGAAGAAAGCCAAGCACAGTCAAGGCATGCTTCCAACTGAAGGTATAACACAGGAGCCAGAATGTTCTGGACATAGCAGGAGAGCTGCTCAGGGCTAGGGATCTGAAAGTAGAATTTGAGCAAGACTGACAGGGGAAGGCAGGATGCCTGGACCAGGCGTGATGAGTTCACAGCGTCACTGGGGTCCAGCAGTCCACGTAGTGTGCAAAGAGAGCCTTGGTAAGCCCTGACGTCCGCGAACGGCACAGGATGGAGAATTGCCAGGAAACTACTGTGTAGCCATGGCCGGGAGCCACTGGTCCAGACCTTCGTGCAGGGCAGTCTTCTCCGCAGGAAACTGTTTGATCTGGGGCTCTCCTGGGCTGCACAGCAGACACACAGGGAGGCATTTAGACAGTACTGCTGGGCTGACAGGACTCTGCTTCTACACATCTGGCTGACTTGTCCTTGAGACGGGCCAAGCTCTGACATCTTGAAGGCTCCTGGCGATTACGTGTATTCAGCCTGATTTTTTCTCCTCTCATCTGGGTACTGTGCTAACGTCACCCATCCCAGACCTTCTCTTTTCCTTTCTCTTAGGCAGGCTGGATGTTTGCTTTATTGCTGACCATGATTTGGAGAGGTGTAAGGGTTCCCCATTTGCCCGGGGGCCCTGCCTGCACATAGAGCTGACAACAGTCAGGGATGAGCTGCTTCTCAGCTCCCATATGTCTCCAAATGCATCTGCATTAGGTTTGGTGACACCCTACTTCTGGTGGCCAGGGAGCTTGAACTTGGCTCTTTGTAGAACCTCAATCACGTTCCTTGTTCTGCAGTGTGGTGTGGCTATGATGACTTGGCCAATGTTAACCCTGGCCACTGTGCCTTTGGGGCTCCCCAAAGGCACCCCACATTCGTGTCTGGAGCCTATAGTTGGGACAATACTGAGATCAGAAACATGAATATTCAACATCAAATTGTAGCAAAACCCATATAGGAAACAGGCTGCATATGCTACCAAGGACAATGCGAGCTCCCAGGAATCTATGAGGGTGACTCTAGCTCATACTCCTGGCAATGGGGGAGATGGAGCCTGAACTGGCCATCTCCTGTGACCAGGCAGGTGTGTGCAGCTGCTGTGTGTACCTGTTGTCTCAGACCCCCATGAGGAAAGGAAACTGGTCGGCTTAATTGGCTGCAGATTTTTTTTTTTTTTTTTTTTTTTTTTTTTTAGATAGGGTCTCGCTATGTAGCCTTGGACGACCTGGAACTTTCTCTATAGTCCAAGCTGGTCTTGAACTCAGGGAGATCGGCCTGCCTCTTGCCTCCTGAGGGCTGAGGTTAAAGGCATGTGTTGTTCTCCCTTCGGAGGGGGCCTGGATCTTGGCTGGGGTCCTGGAGTTTGGGGTCCTGGAGAATGTGGGTTCTGTTTCTCTCAGGAGCCGCTAGAGCACCTTAGGGCGAGGCCTGAGTGTGCTAAGCCAGTTGTGGAAAGGGTTTTCCACAGAGTGTTGTTACAGTTTAGCTCTTTTAGCAGGAAGTCAACGTGACAATGGAAGCTAGGGAGTTCCACAGCCTATGGCAATACTAAGGTGTTACAACTCTCCGTCAAGCTGCAGTGCTGAGCATGGCTTGCCTGGTTGGCTTGCAGCAGATTCACAGGCCCAGCGAGGCCCAGGCGGAGCAGGCCAGAGGGCAGGCCCCGGGAGACGCGGCTGGTGGAAGGTAAATGATGAACTTCATGTGTTCTTGAAGTGAGAACATAAAAACAGTGTGTTTATTCGTGTGAAGTCAAGGGCAATATAAACCCTGGGCAGAAGGAGGGATTTTGAAGGTGAATGTGTTTGATTTGCTGGGGTCAGGGGGTCAGGGGGTCAGGGGGTCAGAGGGTTGGGATACTTAATGGTCCCATCACAAGAAAAAAAAAACACAGTACTTAATTATTCTATGGGGAGGGGGAGGATCTTCAAGAACAATTGAAGGTCACTGCTGGACTAAGATCCTTAGCAAGGTGGGGTGTTTCTAGAAACTCTTAGATTATCAGGGAAGGGTCTGGCTGTCATCTGCCCTGAGGGCTATGTGGCACTCCTTAGCTCCTTACAAGACCCGGGTCACCCAGACCAGGGAAGACTTAAATCCGGCTGAGAAAAGGGAGTTTATCATCACAGACTGAGTGCAAATAATTGGCTGTCTGGAGATCTTATCCAGCAGAGTCCTGCAGCAGGCACCACCGAGTGCAAGCTCAAAGCTTTCTTCTTAATCATTCCAGCGTCACTGGTGACTCTCTAATACCTAACCCTCTCACAGAGTATCATGAGAGGAATAACGGAGCACATGCGAAGGGATGAAAGGAGAAAGGGGACCAGCAATGGTGGCAGAACATAAGGAGCACAAGAAAGGAGAGTGAGTGAGGGGACAAATTAGAACACAGTGTCATGACACACGTAAATGCCGGGATGAGCCGGGCGGTGGTGGCGCACGCTTTAATCCCAGCACTTGGGAGGCAGAGCAGGCAGACATCTGAGTTTGAGGCCAGCCTGGCCTACAGAGTCCCAGGACTGCAGACAGCCAAGGCTACACAGAAAAACTGTGTCTTGAAAAACAAAAACAAACAAACAAAACAAAGCAAAACAAAACAAAAAGCCACAATGAAACCTATTGTAAGCTAACTTAATTAAACAAAACAAAACAACAAACAAACAAACAAACAAAAGTAATGACATTTTGTTAACATTTTCGCTTTGCTTATGGTATTATTAAGACTAAAGGTTTACATTTATAAAATGAATTCAGCTGACATTTATCTTTATAGAAAATCCCGTCTTATCCAAAGGGCAAACAGATAGTAAATGTAGATGATATTCTTTGGCATATGAGTTTTGTTATTGGCCTGTTTGCACCTGCGCGTTTGTACGGTGCTTGTCTGTGACTATGGGAGCGGAGGCCAACATTAGCTGTGCTCTCCCCGCCTTACTTTTGAGACAGGTTGTTCACTGTTTGGGCTACACTGTCTGACCAGGGAGCCCCTGAGACTCACCCATCGTGGTCCTCATGTCTGTTTTTACACTGTTCTAGTTTTTTGCTGCTGTGTTAAAACATCATTTAAAGGAGAGAGAGAGAGAGAGAGAGAGAGAGAGAGAGAGAGAGAGAGATGGAAGAGTTTATTTTGGTTTACGATTTCCCAGGGAGAGAGTCCGTAGCAGCAGGAGAGGCCCAGCAGCAGCACCTGAGAGGCCACGTCTCTGCCAGTTCACAGAAAGCAGAGAGAAGAACAGGAAAAACAAAAATAAACCCAAACTAAAACAAACAACAAACAGGGACTCAGACACTATAGGACAGTGGTTCTCAACCTGTGGGCCGAGACCCCCAAGCATAGCCCATCAGGTCTCCTGCATATCACATATTTGCATTATAATTCATAGCAGTAGCAAAGCTACAGTTGTGAAGTAGCAACAAAAATAATTTTATGGTCGGGGGTCACCACGGCATAAGGATCTGTATTAAAGGGTCACAGAATTAGGAAGGTTGAGATCCGCTGCTATAGAGCGTTTGAAGCTCTGCAGTCTAGACAGGCCCTCAGAGCCCACCCCAGTGACATAATTTCCTCCAGCATAGCTCTACCTCTTAAAGGCTTCATAATCTCTCCAAAGGGTGCAGTCAGCAGGAAGACAAGTGTTCAAATGGGAGAGATGGCTCATTCAAACTGAGGTATCCACTGAGCCATCTTTCCCTTCCCAAGCTTTTCTGGGCTCTGGCCAGCACGGAATTCACTTGATTCCTGGCCTGATAATCTAACTTGATTTTATCCAGATCGCAACATAGTCACTGTTCCACCTACCTATCGCTTCATACTGCTGTCTTTATTCTAGGTTAGGCTATTTCATGTGGCACAGGTTTGTGTGTGTGTGTGTGTGTGTGTGTGTGTGTGTGTGTGTGTACATGTTGCAGGTGCTTGAGGAGGATGGAAGAGGGTGCTAGATATCCTGGAACTTGAGTGTTCAATGGCCCACGCCTGTAGTAATCCCAGCACCAGGGGAGGCAGAGGCAGGTGGGTCTCTGTGAGGCCAGCCTGGTCTACAAAGCTACCCAACATGAGTGATGAGAACTGAACTCTGGTCCTCTGGAAGAGCAGCAAATGCTCACAAACACTGATGCTTCTCTCAAGCCCTGAGGTGGTTATTATTTTTGTTGTTGTTAAAATAGTAATGTTCCATTTGTATTCACATCAATACCATACTATTTTCAAAGTATTTATTGTAAATAACTCACTACATGACTTCCCATTTAAAGTGTAAAACTTACTGGCTTCTGGTAAGTTCTGGTACTGCATAACCATCACCGTGGTCAGCACTTTCAATACCCCACAGGGGCTCTGTCCATCCATAATACTTACCAGTCAACTGCTAAGGTTCTTTCTGAGTCAGTGGATTCGCCTACTCTGGACATTTCCCATAAATGCAGCAATACACCTTTCGTCTTTGCAGCTGTGTATTTGAACTCATGAACCTCCTGCCTCTCTCTGCCTCCGGAGTGCTGGCACCATGCCTGGTTTGTGTGTTTCCTGAATGTCACGATCCATCCATATTGCAGCATACAGCAGTATTTTTCCATTTTTCTTTTTTTTCTAATTCTTTTTTAATTACACTTTGTTCACTTTGCACTTTTTTCTTTTTTAATCTTTATTTATTTTCATGTGCATTGGTGTTTTGCCTGCATAAACATGTCTGTATGAGGGTGTCAGATCCCTGGGACTGGAGTTACAGACAGTTGTGAGCTGTCATGTGGGTGCTGGGAATTAAACCTGAGTCCTCTGGAAGAGCAGCCGGTGCTCTTAACAACTGAGCCATCTCTCCAGCCCCCACTCTTTTTTTCTTCTTAAAGACAGGTTCTCTCGATGGCACATGCCTATAATCTCAGCACTTGGGGAGGCAGAGGCAGGTGGATCTCTGTGAGTTTGAGGCCAGCCTGGTCTACAAAGTGAGTCCAGGAGAGCCAGGGCTACACAAAAAAATCCTGTCCAATAAAACCCCCAAACAAACAAACAAACAAAACAAAAGACGGGTTCTCTCAGCCTATCTTTGGCTGTCCTGGAACTCACTCTGTAGACTAGTCTGCCCTCAGGCTCGCAGAAATCCTCCCTCCTCTGGCTCCTGAGCGCTGGGAGTAAAGGTGTATACTAATAACCCAGTTTATTTTACTCACTTTGAATGGAAGAACAGTGTCTCACTGAGTAGACAACACATCCTGTTTATCCACTTGGAGTTAGGGGACACTGGACTATTTTTACTTTTCTGAAAATGTCACCATGAATATTTCGTTTTAGCGTATTTTTCTTGGTTACATTCTGAGAACTGAAATTGTTGAGTCATAGATAATTCTGTGCTTAATCTTTTTATCCCTTTCCCTCCCTCACATTACTTTTTTTTCCTCTTTTTTGAGATAAGGTCTTATTATGTGGTTCTGGCTGTAGACAAGCTGACTTTGAACCTATGAACCCCCTGTCTCTGATTCCAGACTTCTGGGATTTTTAAGTATGCATCACCACATCTAGCCTGTGTTTTTCTGAGTACCTTCCCCCCTCCATTGTTTGTTGGTTTGCTGGCCACATACTCATTTTCTCAAGAGAAATGTCTGTTTGTGTCTTACATTTGGCCATTTTAATCTGGTCACTTTCTTGTCACTGAGTTGTGACCAGCCACTCTGATTGCTGTGGGATCATTATTTAGACACCTAAAGAAGCACTTTTACAAGTACTCTAAGTTTTTCATTATTTTTATTTAATTTCCCCACCATTAGTATCACTTTGAGAATTTTTGAAAATTACCTTGTTGCAATTTGAAAAATTAGGATTTCATTAAACCTATAAAGAAATCTGTGGAGAATCAGATTCTTGAGCACACTCTTTCTGCTGGTAACGAAGTGTGGTGTTATTTTTACAAAAATTAAAAAAAAACCAGTGTGCATGGTATGTGTGTGTGTATGGTGTGTGTATGTGTGGTGTGTGCTTGTGTGGGTACGGCGTGTATGTGTGCATGTGTGAGTTTAGTGTGTGTGTGTACATGCCATGGTGTTCATGTGTCTTTAAGTCTTGACTTGGCGTCTTTCAGTGCTTTTATAGCTCGATGTGTATAGGTCCATGGGAGCAGGCATTCTGTCTACAAATGTGTTCCTGGAGCCGGAGACAGACACCCAGGACACACTTGGACTGTGTCTACCAGATAGTGAGCAGCCTTCTGTGCTGTTGGTGTGTTCCTGTGTGCTTTGCCGTGTGCTCCGCTGAGGCTGTACAATCCTGTAGCAGTTTTGAATCCCTTTTATATAGCAATGATTTTTTTGTACATTTATCTTATTACTTAAAAATTCTCTTATTAATTAAAATGTTTTCAAGAGATTCTGTTGGGTATTCAGGAGAATTACTTGGTTTTCTTCTGTTTATAAGAACTGGATTTTCTGTTTTATGTCTTTTTTTTTCCCATAAACTAGAATTTCTGGAATCGTGTTTAAAAAACTGAAAAGGGAAAGGTATTTTGCATGTCACTGTACTTTATCAGCGTAGTACCTGTTCTTTAGTAAGCACAATGTGGCTTGCTTGTTTAGGACTGACAGACTCAGGAAATGGCCCTTTATCCATTTATTGTTAATACTTTTCTTTCTTGACATTTGTTATAGCCCAGCTGTCCTACTGGTCATGCGGGCTTCACATGGGCCCTAGATGTGGCCCCAGTGCTCCAACTTCTTAGAGTCTAGTAGGGAAGACCAAAAGGGCGATGGGAACCCAGCACACTGTTTAGAGGCCTCTAATTCAACTCTAGGGACAGAATCTGAGGCTGAGGCACCACACAAGGACCAGGGATGCTGAGCAGTGGGCTCAGAGGCCTGGATTTCAAACAGCCGAGTTTGACTCATCCAGAATAAAGGCAGCTGTGGTACATGTAGATCAAGGATATAAAGCTGGAACGTGGGAATCAGGTCAGAGATGGATGGATCCAGAGCCAAACTCCCCATCCCCGCCATCAGCCTCAAAGGAGACACCTGAATCTCCTCCTGTGGAAGAAACTCTAGGACAAAGGGAAAGGATGATGGGAAAGGTGATGGGTGTAAACACTCCCTGCTCGTTTTCCACTGGGATGAGATCCAGTCTCTAAAAAGGGGGACATAGACAATAGTTTCCTTCCAAGGAGACCTGAGTCTGAGGGTGAGGCTGAGGAGGCGGCAGAGTGGCTGGGGTAGTGTGTGTGGAGACGCTGGAACGGGTAGCTAGGGCTGAGCCTAAGCCACTGCCACGCACATATCCCACAAGTGCCCCGCCGGGCCCTGCTACTCACCCTGCTACTCACCCTGCTTCCTTTAGAGCTGATATTCACCCAAGCACAGCCAGACAAGAGCAGAGAGAGAGAGAGAGAGAGAGAGCGAGAGAGTGCCAGTGGGGCTCCCTGAGCACCATTAAATGAACCCCTCCCTTGGTCTGAAGGTCTCCTGCAGGTGTACATATGATGGTCATGGTGGGGTACAAGGGCTCTGTCCGTCTTGTAGAGGTCTCAAGCCCTGGACTGCCTATGTAGAGCTATGGCTATTCCAGGAAGGCTTCAGGGAGCAAGCTTCAAGCCTTCCCTTAGAAAACAGCAGCCATGGTTGCTGGATGAACACTCAGAAAAACGTCACTCACTCAGGGGTCCTTTGAACCCTTGACCCCGGCTATGCCCTTCTTCGGTTTAGGGCTTCCTTGGGCAGGGTGAGTACCCCTCTCAGACCGGGAGATCGTCCTGCAGGTTGGCAATGTCCAGGGAGATGGTGAGATGTTGAGCCTGCAGAACGTAGGCCCTGAGGTCCCCGTGAGAGTTCAGCCAGGATGGGGAACAAAAACTGGGTGCAGGCATCTGAAGGGTGATGTGGTCACCTTTGGATTTGCTCCCTTTACCTGCCTCATGCCTGTCAGCTTTTCTTTTACGCCATCTTTCCTGGAAGTCCATCACGGCCCTGCTAGGTCCCTTGGCTCTCTTCATGTACCAAGCGCTGTCAGCCTTTCCTCCAGTTTCCTCTTCAGCCTGCTCCTAAAGCCTTCATTTCCGGTCACCCCCACTTCACTTCGCGTCTTCCCTCATCACCTGATAAAAGTCTGCCATGGCCCTCACTGTCAACCTCGCCAAGTCTAGACTCACCTTGCAGTCAAGGATCTCCTCCCCAGTCTGTCCCTGAGAGGAACCCCCTCCCCACCCTGCTCACGCTGTGAGCCCTGTCTTCTGCCTCATCCTCCGTCCTGTCTCCCCAGGCCTCACCCGGCTGTGTTTGCTCTTGAACAGAAGGTACCACCAGCTCTGGAAGCCTCCTTGCCTGGTTCTGCCACAGACCCCACCTCCTTAAGCAGGAGGGGGAGGGGCACTGGGCCGCCCACCTGGCTTGTTAACCCCTCCATGGCCCTCACCCTACCCAGGGCCGTGGGCAGCCCTGTGTTCATCACCCCTCTTTCCAGGTCTCTAAGCTTGCTCCCCAGATCTCACCATCTGCCCCTCTCTCATGCCAAACTTTGTTTCTGGTGGGGGTGTGCTGGTTATTTTTTATTAACTTGACACAAACTACAGTCATCTGGAGAGAGGGACCCTCAATTAAAAAAAAAATTCATCTGATCGGCCTGTCTGTGTGGAATTCTCTTGATTGTTTACCCAGCTCAGTCTGGGACGTGCCACCCCGTGGCGGGTGGTCCTGGGAGGGACAGGAAAGGCAGCTGAGTGCAAGCCTGGGAGCAAGCCAGCAAGCAGTGCTCTTCCACGCTCTCTGCTTCCAGGGTCCTCCCTTGAATTCCTGCCCTGGCTTCCCTCAGTGGTGGATTGCAAAGTGTAAATGGAAACAATGTCCTCTGCAGGGGAGGTTTTAGTCAGGGTTTTACCTCAGCAATAGACAGCAAACCAAGCCCCTTACCCCACATGTGCAAAGACTTGACGTCTGGTCTGGCTGGTGTGGAAAATCTGTGTGTACAGACATGGGCGGGATGTCGGGGCACGTAGAGCGGATGGGAGGCTTTTCAGAGACAGGTCTCACAGAAGTCCTTGACATCTGTCTCAAGAGAATCACCCTGTGTGATTCAAGAGAATCCTCTGTGTGGGGCTCACCAGGGCCTTCTGAACTTGTATCGCTCTTACATCTGGACCCCTCAAACCTGAACTCTAGCTCAGAGAAATGGACCGTGTGGCCCCAGGAGGCGGTGACAGGGGGCCACAGGGAGAAGGGAGTCTAGACTCTTGAGGTGTGCCATGCTCTGGCTGGGAGGCTCGGGCTAGTCACCACCAGGCCTTTCTCTGCCCTTTATGAAAAGGAGGGTGTTAGATTGGGTGGCTTCGTGGCCTCTGTCTGTCTGTCTGTCTGTCTCTGGTGCGCGTGTTATGTGTGAATGCACGCTCTCCAGTGTGTGAACATGCAGAGGCCGGAAGCTGCTATCAGGTGTCTTCTAGATTGTTTCTCAAGGTGGTTTTTGAGACAGGCTCTCAGGAAGCTGGGGCTCGCTGTTGTGGTTGAACTGGGATTCACCTGTCTCCACCCAAGTCCTGGGGTTACAGGTGTGTACAACCATGCCTTAGAAAACAAAAACCAAAAACCATCGATTCTGGATATGTGAACCCACCTTTTCCCATACCTTATCGCTGAGACTTCCTCCCAGGTAAGGTTAGGTGGCAAATGTTTTCAGTGGGCCTGGCCAGAGTGCAGATGAGAAGGCGCACAAATGTTCCTCAGCTAACGAGTTCTTTAATTCACCGAGGAGTGGGGTGTCCTCGCCTCACTCTGCAGGTGGGAACCGAGGCTCCGAGCTGCAGTCTGAGGCCTTAGTAACAGAGCGGGCCCAATGCGTATCCCCGCCCTAAGTCCCCGGTGCCCAGCCTAGTTTCAGGGGCACAGGACATGCCTTCTGTGCCCGGACGCTGGGTAGCTTCTCCTACACGCAAGGGCCCCTCCTCTTGCTCACCCTGTTCTCCCAGCCTTACACCACCACTGTTGCTGGGCACAGTCTTAAAAGACGGTGTCGGCCCCTGTGATGCCTTGGCTCTTCCTTCAGGGAAGGGACAGAGGGAGCCTCCCAGGCTTTAGGTAAATGGCCCAGGAAAATGGCTTCCATCAAATCTTGTTCCATGCAGAGAAGGGCAGACAGGCTTGGGGATTCAACATAGCCTTGATTGGAGGGGCCTGGGCAGAGGGAGGAGGGGCCTGGGCAGAGGGAGGAGGGGCCTGGGCAGAGGGAGGAGGGCATAGAGCTGGGTTTGGATGTTACAGTTGTGGATAGGGGAATTCCCTTTGATCCCAATAATCATTGTTGTGTGTGTGTGTGTCTGTGTGTGTCTGTGTGTGCTCCCAAGAAGAATTTTCTCCAGGGCACAGGAGAGCAAACAGTAAAGGCTTCTTTTTAGCAGGCAAGAAAACAAGATTGAAAATACACCCTCCATGGTGGAGAGTAGACCCAGCCCCAGGGGGAGGACATCTCTCATTTCTCTAGCATCTGGACTTTAAAATCTTGGTCTATGGATTAAAACAATGGTGCACAAGACCCACATAAGACCAAGCCAGCGAACATCCAAGCGTGGAGGGAAAAGAGCTGTGGATAGTTGATGGCTTCCGGGAGAGAGAGTGTCAGTTTTCCTTAAGGTTGTGGCCTGTGACAGTCCCAACAGTGCCCAGTGGAAGCCCTCACAGCCAGGACTATGTGAAAACAACAAATCAGGCACAATGGGTTATTAAAAAAGAAGAAGAAAAGGTATAAAGTTGAAGGTGTGGTAAGGAAGCTGGGGTTGGTCTGGATCTGAGAGGAGGTAGAGGGAGGAGCACCTGGTGAGCTCGGTCGAAGTACTTTGTATGAAGCCCCGTGTGGTGGCACACACCTTTCATCCTAGCACTCAGAGGTGCGGGCAGGTAGATCGTGAGTTCTAGAACAGCCTAGTCTGCAAACTGAGTTCCTGGACAGCTAGCTACCTGAAAACCAACCCAAACGAACCCAAAATACATCGCCTGAAACTCTTCAAGAAAAGTGTTTAAACAAACTATATATGTATATGTATGGCATTTCACAGCTATTAAGTAATATGGTATAACTGGAATCAGGAGAGGATGGGGAATTTGCTAAATATAAGGAGTGCTACAATTAAAAAATATCTCGGTCTGTCTTTCCTTCCCTTTACCCCAAGGGTACTCTGGTCCTGCCTTTAATCACAGCACTTGGTAGGCAGAGGTGAGTGGATCTCCATGAGTTCAAGACCAGCCTGGTCTATATATCAAGTTCAAGGTGAGTCCGAGCTGTGTAGCGAGACCCCATCTTAAAAAAAAAAAAAAAAAAGAACATTTATAAAAAAATGTAACTATCCATAAAGTTGTGAAATTTACTAGGAAAAAGGGCCACAGCGCCTTGTTGAGAGGGAGGCAGCTGTAAGCCTCCTGACTTATCCTCCCCAGGGTTCTGACCTCAGCGTTTAAGCCCTCGACACTGTAAGTTATTTGAGCCTCAGAAGCTTTTGTAAAGTAGTGATCATCAAACCTCTTCCAGAGGCAACAGACCAGAGAGTTGCCCCTGGCCAGGACTCTGTACTGGTCAGTGTTAGCTGGGGTTCTGATATGGCTGCTCCTTCTAGAAGACCCTCAGCTTGGGCACAGGCTGGAGGTAACTCTGCTAGATTGGAGGTGCCCGAGAAGAGGGACTGTGTCGAGGAAATGCATGGCTCACAGGGCGGCCTCTGCTGTTTTGTTTCAGCGGGTGGGGGAGGGTTGTGTGGGGGGAGGGATTTATGGAGCATTTTAAGCCTGGTGGTCTGCAGGCTTGAGCCCTGGGTCCCCCTGTCAGGACCTTGCTCTGTGATTTGCAGCAAGGCCTCCCGAAGAGATGGAAGTTATTCCTCAGTGCTGGACCCTAGTCCCCCCAGCCAGACACCATGCTGAAGACCTCAGGCTGTAAGCAGAAGAAAACTTGAAAAGCATGGGCAAATGAGAGGTCACCGGAGGCTGGTCCGAGGCCTCACACCCTGATGGAAACCCAGTGGCCCCATGTCGCATCCTAGCTGGAGCTGTCTGCCCTTTCCAATCCAATCTGGACCTGGAGCCTCCCCCAGGATCTGTGGACCAGTAGACCTCTGGTGGGACCTTAGCAGCCAGACATCTCTCTGTCCGGCCAGTCACAGGCTGCACTTCTCAGACATGTCACAAGATGGCACCCAAGCGCCACACCCCGAGCGGCAGCGGCTCTGCCCTGGTCTGAGCTGTCCCTGTCCGAGCCTGGCAGGGCTGGTTCAGAGCCCCTCATTGCTGGACATCCTTCATCCCGTGAACACATTTCCATAGCCCTGGAGGGACTCTCTGGCCATTCCGGGCACAGAGCAGGGGACCTGGTTCTGTTCTGGTTCTGAATGCTCTTGGAAGTTATTTCCCCCCTTTTGAGACTCAGAGTGCTCTTCTGATGAATGAGCACATGATAGCACCGGCTTTGCTCATCCTCTGCCACCCTCTGTTCTCTCCACCATATTTCCTGAGCGTAGACTAGGTGTAGCAGAC
Source organism: Psammomys obesus (assembly GCF_907164565.1). NCBI lineage: Eukaryota > Metazoa > Chordata > Mammalia > Rodentia > Muridae > Psammomys > Psammomys obesus. Next base: position 36,884,458 of record NW_026596046.1, read on the forward strand.
AGCTGTGTGTGCAGGGTCAAATGAGGTCACAGCACGGACACACACACACACACACACACACACACACACACACACACACACTGTGCAATCTATAAACAACAGCCGAGACTCTGTCACTGATTTTACAACCCTGTGTTGGTCCCGCTGTTAACAGAAGAGGAGACAGATGAGGGCTTTTCCATAGCCACACAACCAGGAGGAAGCAGAGCTGGGATTTGAACTTGGGCCATTTGACTTTAAACCCCATCAGTGTTGGTTTTCATGTTTACCAGTGTTGGGTGCTATGGCTTTTGAGCTCCAGGCAATCTTCTCTAGGAGACTTTGGGCCAACTTTGGTCCTTTGTTCTCTTATGGTTTGAATGTGAAGAGCCTTAAAGGGCCTGCATTTGAACAAGTTTGGTCATCGGCTGGTGGCTCTTCTGGAGGGCCCGGGGCCTAGTTGGTGGACACAGGCCACTAAGGGTAGGGCTTTGAAAGTCAAGCTGACCTCTGGGCTGTTTGCTCCCTGTTCCGCCGGGGTGTGGGAAGTGGTGACTGCAAGCTCCTGCCACCAACAGATGAGTCGTCGCCAAGCCTTTCTAACCACGGGGAAGAGTGCCTTCCGGAACCAAATAGATGAGCCGTCGCCTTTCTAACCATGGGGAAGAGTGCCTTCCGGAACCAAATAGATGAGCCGTCGCCTTTCTAACCACGGGGAAGAGTGCCTTCCGAAACCAAATGGTCTTTACTTCCTTAAGTTGCCTCCGTAAGCATAAAGCAAGAAAACTAACACACTCACCCACCTGGACCCTAAACTCTCTCCTTTCCCCCAAAGCCTCACTCATCCTTCAGATTTAGTCCTGGAGAGGACTCACAAGAAGGCCAGATAACCAAGTGGAAACAAAAGACCACTAAGGATTCGGGGGTCCTGAGAAGGTTCATCTGCCATCTCCTGGGTACAGGCCCATCAGGGAACAGAGGCCTAAGTCCTCTGTCCTCAGTTCTGGTCCTATCATGAATACCCATCATGAAGACTGGGGTGACTGATCTCATCCCTTCCTCAAAGGTCTGTGAAGGCCTGTGAGGGTTTTCTCCCTCAGAGAGAGTGTGAGGCCCCCGTGTGAAGGAAGGGGATGTGGAGTGCATTTTAAGTTGTATGTATAGCAAACTCTTTGCTTTTCCTCAGGTTGCCGTTTATTTGGACTTGAATGCTTATATGGAGGCAGGAGAGAGCAAAATGAAGCAAGAGGAGGCAGGAGAAGCGTCCTGCCAGCCCCATCCTCTCTGTCTGTCCCCAGGCCTGCCGTTCTCTGCTCTTTGGAAGCACATCGGCCTCTTGTGTGAGACGGTCCAGGCTTTATTCAGCAATAGAATGTGCAGAGCAGGCTCTTCTAGAGCCACGCCTCTCAAGCCTGTTCTCACGGAAGCCCGTGGAGCAGGGCCTGTGCGTCCACCAGAGAGGTGAAGAGGCTGAGATTGCGACCCCTCACTCTGGTGCCCAGCCTGCCTCCCCTGTCCCTACCCTAGCTCGAACCATGCTGGACGTACTCCCCAGTCTAAGTCTTCATGAGACTCCATGCCTGCCTGAAGAAGGCAAGGAGAGCCTCAAGGCTTGGGACCTGCTGTCCAACCTGACATGGTCTAAGGGAGAAAAGATATGTTCAGAATTATTGGCATCAAATTTTGTGGCCCCCAGCAGGGCATGGTGGCACACTCCTGTAATCCTAGCATTCAAGGAGGAGGGAGACAGAGGCAGGCAGATCTCTGTGAGTTCAAGGCCAGCTTGGTCTACAGAGTGAGTCCAGGACAGCCAAGGCTATTCAGAGAAATCTTGTCTCAAAAAAGCATATGAACAAAAATTTTGTGGTTCCCTCCCCATTTTATTAAGATACAACATAGTGTTAACCACAGACAGTAGAGATTTACCCTGGGCCGGGCCTGCGACAGGCATTTCGTAGACTCTGACTTAACGTCATGCTTTATGAGGCAGATGTGCTTAAACGCCTCCCTCCCACATCTACACGGAGACTCAAGACGCCGAAACAGACCCTGCGTGCACTTACACAGGTGGCAGCGCAGCCGGGACCGAGCCCAAACTGGTCTCGGTCCGAAGCTACAGCTCCGTGAGGGAGGCAGCTGCCCGGGGTGGTGGCTGCGCAGGCTCTGGGTCTTGGCTTATTTATCTATAATTGGGGACGAGAGCGCTCGCTCTGTAATGATCTTTGTAATGAGGCATGTGGATTGCACGCGTGTTTCCTTCTGCTTGCCGCTGGCGTCATCTTTGCCTCACCCTCCCTCCCTCCTGAGGCTGCTGGGGGGGCATGAGGCTCAGGCAGTGGGGGGGCATTTGTGGCCTGCCCTTTGAGTAGTGGGAGCACTGTCAGGGCGGCAGTGAGACATCTTTGCACCTTCGGTGTTGTAGTGCTTAACCTTATGTGTGTGTCCCAGGACAGGGTAGGGGACAGAGCCAGCGCATCTGTCACCAAGTCGAGACCAACCGGAGGCCCCGAGGAGCTAGCGGTGCCTCCGAGGGCCGGGCAGTGGCTGGGGCTCATGCCAGCCACTCATGGTACACTGGGTTTGAGCAGCCTGGAGGAACCTGGGCACCGGCAGGGACCTCGGTGTCCCTCAGGGTTGGGCAAAGTTTTGCTCACAGCAGAGAAAGTTGTGGGCCACTGGGGAGAAAGTTGCAGGTGCTCAAACTTTTCTCACTCTGAGCTCATTACGGTGTCTCTGGGGCTGCCAAATGATTTGCCACTAATTAAGCCATAATGAACTGGACCTTGGTGGCTCCTTCAGGCTCCTCATGAGGACATACACTCGGCAGGACACCTGGGGCCAATTACAGTAGCCTGGACCTCATGCCCGGTCCAGCTGAGGCCTGGATCCCAGAGAGCCCCGTCTGCCCCAGGTGCCCACTTTGCCAGGCCAAACTTTTAATGAGTGATGGCTACTTCTCTGACTTGCCTGCCAGTGGCCCCTGGGCCATGGCTGCTCCCCACTTAAAGAGACAGAGCGATTTTTAGTGTGTGACAGACTAGTTTACGTGGATCTATCAGTCAACAGGCAGGCCCTATCAATCAGCACCGGCCATGTGTGACTCTGGCGCAGGCCCAGGCCTCTCTGGCCTCCGTCACAGGGCTGACGTAAGGACCAGGCGACACTACACTAACTGAAGTGCTGATTACTTAGCAATGGTTGTTATTGTTCTTAGCCGGGCTGTCTCCTTGACTCTGGCTTCTATCCTGGCTGGACTAGAGCTAGCTCTGACCTGCGTGCTCACGAAGATTGGTACGGGCTTCCTGCTCTGCAGTCCTCTGCTTCGGGCTGGGTTGACCTAGTGACTATGCTCTTTCTAGGTCTCCTCTAGCCAAAGCACCCCCCCCCCCCTTATTCTCCCACTCTTTCCTAGTCCTTCAGACAGTCAAGGGCCCTGTCCATAACCAGGACCCCTCAGTGCACAGACGGGAAGAGATGCGGTTAGGGAAAAGGGGGGACTGCAAGGCCGTCTCAGCAGCCTGTGAGGGTAGGCAGGCGTCCATCTCCACACCTGCTTGCAGACTCCAAAGCTAGGCTGGGTACATACCCTTTCCCTGTAAGTTCCTGGGAGCATTCGCATGCCCCTGATTCGGGAACATATTAGCATCCCTCTCATATCCTAATCTAATGCAGTAGAGTGAGTTAGAATCCCTGTGGAGTGCTGGAACTGGGCCCCAGGCCTGGCGGGCTCTCAATAACAAATGCCACTTTTCTAGTTATTATGACCCAGCTATTGATCCTCCAGACATCAAGTGGGCTCCTACTGTGTGCCAAGGTTGGTGGTATCAGGCCCTGGGGATAGAGCAGTGAACAGGGCTGGCCCTTGGAGATAACTTTTACTGGGGGATTCATATACATAAGACCAGAATGTCAGGGCCAAGGGTGTGGCAGGCTGAGGTGGGGTAAACCTCTTAGCAGAGGAGCCTCCAGCCCCGTGTGCAGGTGGAATGGAGGCAGAGTCAGGGAAGGGTTCTTGTAAGAGACTGGGCCCTGTCCAAGCAAGCGTTCTGCACCAATGACCTTAGTCCACCTCAGGTCTCAGAAGGCGGTGAGGGTAGCTTTGCTACTTCGGGGCCCTGAAGGTTAACCCAGCTGTCTAGCGTCACACAGCTGCGAAACTGTGGTGCTGGATCCAAGCAGACATTGTTTCAATTCAAATCTTGTCCCCACTTCATCGTCTGTGGGGTCGCCTGTGGCGGTGATTTGGATGGACATAGAGGGAGGTCCTAGAGGAGGAGACCCTCTCAAAGGATATTTATCCATGGAGACTCAGTCCTGAGATTTCCCCCACAGGTATGGTGGCGAGGCAGTATAGATCCTGACGTAACTACCAGCACAGGCCTGGCCACAGACTGCCTGGGCCCGGCCCTCTCCCTTTGCCAGCGTCTTTTCAAAGAGGATGTTCTGTTCTAATAAGCGTGAACTACACAGAATTAAACCGAGAAACACCTTTTCCCCTCTGAAAGACCCCAACTTATTAAAAGAAACTGTTGGCCTCCCCCAAAGATGTGTATGTGTGTGTGCGCCCTCGAAGACACTTGGGAAAATGCAAGGCTTTCTTTGCTTTTTCCCTTTAAAATTCTTTTGAGGCAGGGTCCCGCAGAGCCCAGGCTGGCCTCTCCCCTAACTGCCTAGGCAGTGGAGGACAATCTTTGACCCTATGTCCTCCTGCCCCTTGCCTCCAAAGGGCTGGAGTCACCCAGCCACGCTCACAGGGCTTTGTTTTGCCCGTCACTGGTGGTCCCCGTGGATCTCAGGGTCTTCACCTGGCCACGTGGATTTAGGACTGAGTCCCTTCTGTGAAATGGGAACCGACTGTTGTTAGGACTGATTCTCCACACAATTCCTGGCACATGGACAATATATGTCAGCTTTTTAGTAGACGCGAATGTTCTCTGGGGTGGAGCTCTGATCGACCCCCATCTAGATTTTGGCCGGAGGTTAGCTCATGGCTCCCCAGCCCTTTCAGTTTGGAGTCCTCTGGCCCCAGGCTGAGAAACAATGATCACTTTCTCCCTTTTCCCCTTGGCGGTCCTCGGGTGCGGCGGCAGCCAAGGCTTTTGGATAGGCCAGGAGGGCGGATCTGGGGATCAGGCCCGAAAAACAGCGCGAGCCAAGCTCGGGCCCCTGTGTCCGCGCAGCCGCCTCCGCTCCGGGGCGCCGGGAGCCTGCGGGCGGCTCGCGCGGGCTTGCGCCACGTTGCCGAGGCCGGGCCTCCGCCGCGCCCCGCTGGGGCTCGTTAGCGGCGCGGGCTGGCCGCCGGCGCCTCGGGGCCCGGCGAGCTGGTAAACATCCCGTCCCCGGGCGCGGCGAGGCCCGCGGGGAGGCGGCGGGTCCAGGGCCGCGAGCAGAGCAGAGCGCCTGGCCGCGCGGGGGCGCCCGAGTCCGCGGAACCTGCAGGGTGCGCGCGCTCCCGACCGGCAATGCAGCGTCCCCCAGGGCAGGACATCCACCGATCCACCTCTCGGCTTAAGCTTGGAGCCAGGCCGGGCCTGGTGGAGCTGTAGGGAAACATTCGGGTGACATGCCTGGGTCTCCACTGTTGACAGCTTTATTACCTGCCTGTGTTCTAGCTTAAATCCAGTTACTCTTTCACTCCGTACCAAGGGGAAATGAAGATGTCTAAAGGTCATGTTAGGGCTTGGAGGCACTCGTAAGGCTAACTGTAGAGCTGGAGGCCGATCCAGCAGAGGTTCAAGCTCATCCTTAACCACAGCAAGTTTGACACTAGCCTGGGATACAGTAGATCTGGCATCAATAAACAGAACAAGCAGAACCAAAAACCAAATAACCAACTAAACGAAAACCCCTAACAAAACAACAATCAAATCAACAATAAACACCCCCCCCCCCCCCCGCTCCCAAACCAATTGCCCAGGGTAGTAGAACCTGTGTTTGCATTGTTAGTCCCAGCCTAGAGCCCAAGCCTTTCTGGGATAGGCATGACTGTGAGAAGGGTTTTCTTCCGCTCTCTGGACAGCCACACTAGCGGAACCAGCACTCAGTGCCTCCAAAGCAGGGTGTCGATTTGCCCTAGAATTACCCCTCCTCCTGATTGCATGTCCTTGTCCCTTTAATCTAGAAAGCAATGGTGCCTCTTGTCTGCGAGCAGCTAATCTTAACTGTCAAGTCCGCCACACGGTGGTGTACCCTCCGACTCGATGCCTGGACTTGTCAGATAGGGCTGCACAGGGATCATGTCTCCTTGTGGATCGTACCTCGTCTGCTCTGCTTGCTACCATAACCGGGTGGCTTACCCTTCTTTTCTCACACTGGGTATTTCAAGACTCAGCTGCTGGCAGACTGAGTGCCTGGTGAGGGCCTTGTTCAGAGTCTGCAGAAAACCAGGGAGTTATTGGGCTGTGGCATCAGTAGAAGTGAGACTCAGGCTTGCACTGTGGAGCTGAGCAAGCCTCCTTTCTCGAGCCTTCAGCTCCAGTTGCCTGACTTCAGCTTTCTGGAGACAGGGATCAGGCTGCTTGTTGGTCAAGAGCTGGGAGCTTTCATCGATCTGAAGGCTAAGGCTTGCTAATTTCCCGTTGTTCACGGGCTCAGTGGAGGCTTAAAAAAGCAAGCCTTTCTTGTGCATAATCACTCTGGATTTGGGTCTGCAGCTTACAGATGATAGCAACTGGAACCAGGAACCGTTGAGCGACTCATTGTCTTGCACAAATATCTTAGTCTCATGGTTTGGTATGGCTCATATGATCAAGCTGAGAAACTTCTTGTCCTTCAATTGCCAAGAAGGCACAAAGGTTCAAACAGGTTCAAACAGAAAGCAGGCCAAGTTAACTCTAAAGTACAGTTTTGGAAAAAAAATCTCTTTCTTTTTTTCTTTGGCAAGACAGGTTTTGTGTGTGTGTGTGTGTGTGTGTGTGTGTGTGTGTGTGTGTGTAGCTCTGGCTGTCCTGGAATTTAATTGTAGACCAGGCTGGCCTTGAATTCAGAGATTCATCTGCCTCTCACTCTTGAGTATTGGAATTAAATGTGTGTGCCCCATCTGGAAAAAAATTTTCTTAAATGTTTAACGTGTCTACATGCAGAGTTGAGCAGGATCTGACTAAAGGGCTGAGGTAGGGAAGGTACAGACACAGTATGAAGACAAAAAGCGAAGCCTTTGTCTCACGTAGTTACCATCAGATGCCTGCAGACAGCAGCGAAGGGTCAGAGGAACCAGGCGGCTGGCAGAAACCCCACACTGAGGTCCTGTCTGCAGTTCAGCTGGTGAGATCCTAAGTCAGGCTTAATTAAGAGCAAACGTGATTTTGCTCCGACAGAGTGTAGAGCATCAGAATTGATTTGAAGGACTGACAAAGGACATTTTTCACCGGTTGAGGCTTTTCCTTGTTCACACTTTGTCATTTGTGTGGCCATTTTGAACCTGACTAGTTTTATCTTGATCTGGTCATAGGGCTTGGCATTCTGGCCTTGTTTAGTATATCCAGTTTTATGTTGAGGTTTTTGATCCACTTGGACTTTAACTTTGTGCAGGGTGATAAATATGGATCTATTTACATTCTTCTACATGTAGACATCCAGTTAGACCAGCAAAATTTGTTGAAAATGCTTCCTCCCCCCATTGTATGGTTTTGGCTTCTTTGTCAAAAATTGAACATCTGTAGGTGTGTGGATTTATTTCTAGGTCTTCAATATGATCCCATTGACCAACCTGTCTGTTTTAATGCCAATACCATGAGGGTTTTATTACTGTTGCTCTGTGTACAGCTTGAGATCAGGGATGATGATAGCTCTGGATGATCTTTTATTATACTGTGTTGTTTTAGCTATCCTGGGTTTTTAATTTTTCCATATGAAGTTGAGAATTGCTCTTTCAAGGTCTGTTAAGAATTGAGTTGGCATTTTGATGGGGATTGCATTGAATCTGTAGATTGCTTTTGACAAGATGGCCATTTTTACTGTGTTAATCCTACTGATCCATGAGCATGGGAGATCATTCTATATTCTGATATTTTCTTTAATCTCTTTCTTCAGAGACTTAAAGTTCTTGTCATACAGGTCTTTTACTTGCTTGGGTAGAGTTACCCAAAGATATTTTATATTATTTGTGGTTGTTATGAAGAGTGTTGTTTCTCAATTTCTTTCTTAGCCCATTTATTGCTTGTATAAAGTAGGGCTACTGATTTTTTGAGGTAATTTTGTATCCAGCCGCTTTGCCGAAGGTATTTCTAAGCTGAAGGAGTTCCCTGGTAGAATTTCTGGAGTCACTCATAAATGCTATCCTATCATCTGCGATACTTTGGCTTCTTCCTTTTCGATCTGTATCCCCTTGCTGTCCTGTAGTTGCTCTGGCTAGAACTTCAACTACTATGTTCAAGAGGTCCGTATGTTCAAGAGCGGGCAGCCTTGTCTTGTACTAATAGTTTGGAGAGAACTGGTGTTAGCACTTCTTTGAAGGTCTGGTAGAATTCTGTGCTGAATCCACCTGGCCCTGGGCTTTTTTGGAAGGGAGACTGTTGATGACTGTTGTTGTACTTTTAGAAACTATTTTACTCCCATTTCTTATGCCTCTTTCTCCCTTCTCCACCCCAATTCTTTCCAACACCCCAACACCAGGTAGAAGAGAAAGAAGGTTAGTGGGGAGAGGGGGTATAATTTTTCTTAGCTACTTCCTGCTGGTTAGGGTTGTTGGATTCTTTGGGGCAAGTTGAATCCTTGCTTCAAGGTGTCTCCAACTTCTCATCACACTGCATCAGCACCAACCAGGAGCATCAGGATGGAAGTACCAGGAGCCTTCTTCTTTCTTGATGCCTCCTCAACACTCCCTGGGCTCTGGCTTTTATTCCCTCTTCAGAATCTTCAGATTTAAACTACCTGCAGCTGCCAAAGAGGCCCTCTGAGAACCGGCACAAGGCAAATAGTCTGCTGCTGTGGACAGTCTCCATCAGTTCCATATCCCACACGTGGGATCAAAAAACATGTTTACATATCACAAAACATAATTTCCACGATGTGTGTGCTCTGTGTTGAATAAAATGTACTGTATGCTGATGCTCACCCCTGGACAGAGAGAGGAGTCAGGCACAGGAGGAGTTTCATTTTTGGTGCTTGGTCTCTCAAGTGGCAAAGTTGGCAAGCTTACTATCTTTCTCATCTGCAGAAGGTTGTGAATTCCAGACCCAGCTCACAGCGCTTCCCAAGGGCTTCCTTGCACTCCCTCTCACAGGTAGGCCATATGCAGGGCAGCAAGCTGCTCATTTGCTGCCTTTCCTCCTTCTCTCTACCTGGCACAAGCTCCCTGCACCACCCCTGGGAGCTGGTCCTGCTGGGGGCCATGGCTGCGTCTACACCCTGGCAGTTGGCAGGCTGAGGTCCCTGCTTCCCTTGACCAGTTCCTGCCACAGCTGATTTCCCTGCGGCCTGTTCTGGCACTGAGCTCTGGCAGAGCAAGGTACATGTGAAAGAGACTTTCTGGCTGGGCCAGCTTCCATCTTTGGCATTTCCCTAGAGTCCTTCCTAGGTGGCTTAGTACTTGGCAGAATTTTCCCAGGAGCCTGCATGCTACCCTGTGTTAATTCAGTGCCAGAGAGCGTTCCTGTTTGCACCATTAACTGCTTCTCTGTGGGAGTCTGCAGCTATGACTTCTCACATGGACCTTGCTAGTCCTGTGATGCCAGGAGTCCTTGCTCCTTCCTTCCCTTCACATCATCGGCTGCTTTCCCTGAATCCCCATTGCCAAGGTCTCCCCGGATGCTGAGACTCACTATAAATCCAGCAGGGAATACCCCTTGTCGTTGGCCAAGCCTGGCAGAACATGAGGGTAGAGACAGAAGCTGGACTGGTCTGCTGCAGACGGGGTCTCTACAGCTTGTGGAGGTGCCCAGGGATACTTGGGATAGTGAGAGCCTGAAGTAGAAGCAGTCAGTGTGGACAGTCCAGGTTTCCTCTTCCTAGGTGAGGCCTCCTTGGTTCCAGGCAAAACCATAGATCCATGTCTCACCTGTGGTAGATACTTTTTTTTCCCTCCCAAAGGTAGTTATTTATGTGAGGACTCATTATCCAATGCCCACAGATGGGATAAGAACAGTCTCCATGGTGTCCAAGATAAGACAAGGCTGCTGTCTTGGCCAGTGGTGCTTGGTAGCACACTCTGGGCTGTGGTCTCACCAAGCGCCCATCACTCTCTCTGTGTTACGGTGGCTGGGCTCCGTCGCGCATCCCTGGCATTGTTCTTTGCTTTGCATGGTAGGGAAGTGTGGTCCGCTAGAGGAGGTGGAGAGAGCTGAGGTGCCTGGGGACCACCCAGAGGGCTTTTCAACAGTTTCTGGGCTCCACTGGAAGAGTTTCTGATTTCTCAAGTTCCACTGAGTGCTGCTGTCAGCCTGAGGACAGTACTTTGAGGAGGTTTAAAGTTGTTAGTGCTTTGGGAATATTTGCAAGGAATTCCTTAACCAAGAGACGGACATGGATACAGTTTATTGCTTTATAGACTTTGGCCCTGCACCATTATAAACTGGAAAGGTGTTTTTATTGTTTGGTATTGATATTATAATATTTTTAGCTCTTAATTTCCTATTGTCAGAAGAGTGTTAGTGGACAGGGACACGAGGACCACCAGCAGCCACAGGGGATTAAAAATGTGGTGCTGGTTTAGGCTCTTCACTTAGAACAACTGACTTGGCGCCTGTGTTTGAGGAAGGCCTCGACCACCACGACTGCAGCTTTAGACAGGGCAGGCAGAGCTGATCACGGAATGCTGACAGAGGGCCGTGTTCAAGGCCCTGTGGCCAGCACAGGACGCCGATGACACATCTTCCATCGTAAAACAGCTTTCCTTGTGCGTGGTTCCAGTGGCGTGCTGAATAAAGTGTTCTCTTCAGCAGGTGTTGCACTATTTGTCTCAACTTGTCAACCTTTTCTACAAACAGACTCTAGTGCTTTTTGGAAAGTGTTGATGTCAGAAGACAAAAGCTAAGTAGGACGATGGAAATGAGAGGGCTTCTGAGAAGGGGAGAGGGGCTTAATTTACTCTTAGTCTTCTGCCTTTAACTGCATCATGGCCACCACAGGCAGGAAAAGATGGCAGTAGGTTTCCTCCTGGTGGCTTTTCTCTGTTTTATCAATGTGGCTCAGTGTTCTACAGGACCTGGTCAGGACTGGGATACAGTGGCAACATACAGTAGAGATAATTACACTAAGTTATGGAAAGGCAAACTTTAATGTTTATTAGCTGTGTTGAGAGCTTCTCTGTTTGTGCCTGGTCAAAGGAGATCAGAGTGAGAGAGACACAAAGATTCTGGGGACGTTTGACAGGCGCTGTGTAGCTCTGGACCCAGAACTAAAGCCAGGCCGGGGAGGAAGGGAGAGGCGAGACTACCTGAAGTTTCTTGGCTTCGCTCAAAGTCAATTGAAGCTCCCTTAGATTTTTAAGTGAATAAGAATGGTGAACAGAAAGTAGGTTTCTGTGGTTAGAGTACAGTGTTCCTGATTTTGCTTTCACAGTGGGGTTCTTGATGTATAATGTTTCTTTGCTCATTATGAAGTGCCTGTGTGTGGGATGATGAAGGGTGCCCTTCCGAAGGTTAATTTTGGCTGTGGCTATGATTGCATTAAGAAAGACCTAGGAAATAATAGTAATAGTAATAATAATAATAAAACTTCAAAAAATGATCACACACACACACACACACACACACACTCACTCACTTACTCTCACACATACACACAAAAGAAAGGCCTAGGAGGGCCAGGTGTGGTGGTGCATGCCTTTATTCCCAGTATTCAAGAGGAAGAGGCAGGAGGATCTCTGAATTCTAGGCTAGTCAGGACTACCCAGTCACTGACTGTCTCAAACAAACAAACAAACAAACAAACAAACAAACCCCTGCATACACAAAACCACAACAGCTCAGAAGTCACTGCAGCGTACCTTTGGGTATGCCTGTGACTGTTTTCAGAGATGATTAGTGTTAGGACCAGTGAAATGATGATGTGCACAACAGATTTCATATGAAAGAGGTTTATTAGATAGAGATGGAGAGAGAGAAGGAGAGGTAGGGGAAGGGAGGGGGATGCCCTGACAGAGAAAGGGGAGAGAGCAGCAGAGTAAGAGAGAGTGACAAAGTGGCGGGTTGGTCCTTTTAAGGACCAACTTAACCACATCTGCCAGGTGTGGCTACCTGGAGGGCAACACATGATGACATCATAGGTTGCTAGGCAACCCAGAAGCAGGTGCCTAAATACTAACCTTCCTCCTTTTTTTCTATAATTAAAAAATAAGGAGCTGGGTCTGCTTCTCATGTAAGGCAAGTTAAAGTATATAAATGTAGATTCATTGGAAGCAGCTCTTGGTTGCCATGCAAGGGGGTAAGAGAGAGAGAAAACAAAATAGCAACAAAATGTTTAGATTACATGTTCAAGAGGAGGAGAGGAAGTCCCTGCCCTGGAAAGTTCAGGGTAGAGGGTTGCCAGTAGAGAGCTGCCAGTCATGCAGGACAGCAGGTAGGGACTGAGGAATGCTGGGAGAACCTGGAGCTGCCTGTCCTGGGCCTGAAGCACATCATTCCAGTCTTTCGTTAATAATAAGTGCACAGCAGGCATAGCTTCTCTTCTGGCTATTTTCTGCTGACACTGGGGGCGCTGTAGAGAGATCAAAAGGCTGGAATGCTGGCCAAGTCCAGGAAGAACAGGCTGTTTTGATTTTGTCCAGGGTCTGTGAGACATCCATGGCTGGGAGTGTAGGTCCAGCTTGATGGAAGTCTGTGAGGTCAGACTGGGACACCTGCGGTAGCTGCTTTGGCGCTGTTGTGGATAAACACCTGGGGCTGGCAGGACACTGAAACATATATAGGCAGAAGATAAAACTTCTGGGAGAACGAACAGAGGTGGAAGGTTTGGATTATAGAGACTTGAACATGGGAATCCCTGTTTGCCTGAGGGAGCCTCCATTTACCCAATCACTGGCAGTAGTTAAAAAGGTTTTGCTTTGGATCTGTCATCTAAGGAAATTGAGGCCAACTTTGGTTACAGAAGTGTGTGAGATTAGAGGCCCTTAAAGCGGGCACTAGGTGTAGAAATCTGAGATTCTCCAGAAGACACCCCAGAGGAGAATCTGGAGGAAATGATGAATGGACTATTCCCAGTGGGCAGGTAGGAGTCAGCGGCCTGTCAAGGTGTCCCAAGAGCAAGGTTTGACTCAGTGGATTGGTGCAATCTGTTCCAACAGCTCGTCAGTGTTGGCCAGAGACCAAGGGCAGAGTTGCCCATAGTAGACAAAATGTAGCAGTCAGTAGCCAGGAATTGATACCAACCAGAAGAGAAGACTCACTAATTGGCTTACAAGAATTACTTTTAAGTTTTACGAAGGAGATAACACTTTAGACATGTTAGCATCACAATCATAATCTGCACTGAAATATCCATTGTAGAGAAGGCAGTGGCCATACACATTTGTGGTAACAGCATAAGCGTCCTCTAAGGTGAGCTCTGAAAAGGCAGAGGCCTTTCATGAAGCAGAAGGGACAAAAGCTCCCTTGATCTTAACCTTAGTATGATTACACATTATGGAGATTTAAGGGAGGTTTAAACTCTTGAGCTTGGAACCATGATAGTGGGTGGTATAGTAGAGATAGATTAAGAAATCAGAGCTCTACTGATAAAGGTCAAAGCTCTGCACAGTCAATATCACAGTAGCATAGCAACAGGAGGAAGTATTAAGCATTTTTACCTATTTAGGATACCTTAAATCACTGTAGACCTTGCAACCTTTATAACTTGCATTTGCCAACCTTAAAGCATTTTCTTAGACTCCCAAACATCTATAACTTGTGTTTACCAACCTTAAGACACTTTCTCAGACTCTCAAACATTTATAACATGCATTTACCAAACTAAAAACACTTTCTTAGACCCACAAACAACATTCTTCTTAGGCCATTGTATCTAGTTATTTACCATGAGACATGGGTGAGACGGCTATGAACATTTATTGTCCTTTAGGGATGGTAAAAGGTTACACTAGGCCTGTTTCTTTTTTTTTTAATTAAATTTTTATTTTTATATTAATTACAGTTTATTAACTTTGTATCCCAGCTGTAGCCCCTTCCCTCTTTCCCTCCCAATCCCAGCCTCCCTCCCTTATCTCCTCCCATGCCCTTCTCCAAGTCCACTTCTAGGGGAGGTCCTCCTCCCCTTCCATCTGACCCTAGCTAATCAGGTCTCACAGGCCTGTTTCTTGAGTCTGGTAACAAGGCATAGTGTCTAGGCCTGACAATAGCAACTCTAGGACTTAGGCTGAAGGCTAGTCTCCTGCATACGAAGAGAACTGAGAAGGCATCTGAAGTCTCCTAACACAGAAGTTGGCAATATGTCCATGGGGCCTGAGCGTAAGGCCAAAACAGACCTGCAATGTTGCCCTGGGCTAGGCGAGGGTGGCAGAGGTCGCTCAATCTAGGAGCCAGTTGTCCTCCTCCAGGCCAAGGAGCTGGAAGGCTGGAAGTGTCTGTGGCTCTTGTGCTGGTTGAACCTCCATGGCTGGGCACAAAGGAAAACCTGCATGGGATGATCATTTTGACTTCCAGAGGCCAGTTTGCCGGCAGGCAGCCGTGGCTTGCTGAGGCAGCAGTAGGACCAGCAATTCCTTTGGCTGCATTTGCAACAGTTATCCTACGGAATTGACTTTTGGCTATACCCCAGCAGGATGGGGCCTTGCAGACCTCTTGTTTTCTGTGCAGGAATGCCAACAGGCTCAGAGCTGCAGCCAAGGTCTGGAGAATAGTTTTTGCTGTAGATGAGCCTGTCGGGAAGGCTCCTCTCATTATTTTTACCAACTCCTGTGTGGTGACTCAAGGACCATCCTCAGTTGTTTATTAAAGATGGCAGTGAGACCATGTTTGCGTCTGTAGGATGAAACATATTTTTGGACATGTCAGAGGACTTGATCATCTATGAGATGTTGACTATTAACTTGCATTCATTAATCATCAAGTAGTAGGACTTTAGGTTTTGTCCCTATTAAGTTGGAGCCTTAAAAGTCATAAATATAGTTCATTAAAGTGAGAGCATAACAGTTTTCTGTATGATTTAGTATATTAAAGGTTCATAGCTTATAAAAGTCTAAGGCTATACTATAGATTAATAATATTACCATTTTTAGAAAACGAGGCCAAGCATATTTTAACCTTTTGATAGTGACAATACAGCACAATGATCAAGTTTTAACATACATAAATGCCTCTAAAATTAATAGATCTTTTGGTAAAAACTTGTATGTAGTAATCCCTGAGTTATGAGTTTTAAAACCAACCATATAGTAGAGCAGTATAAAGCAATTTTAAAATTATATTTGAATTTACTATAGCAAACCTATTAGCCAGAAAGCCTAGTGGTGAATCTGGATCATAGGCAGCTCATGGCAGGAAAAACAGCATTTATTAATTTAGGAATTG
The DNA here is from genome assembly GCF_907164565.1 of Psammomys obesus. Classification (NCBI taxonomy): domain Eukaryota; kingdom Metazoa; phylum Chordata; class Mammalia; order Rodentia; family Muridae; genus Psammomys; species Psammomys obesus. The sequence continues at coordinate 36,899,880 of NW_026596046.1, forward strand.
ATAAAGACATAGGCAGTTAGACATACATTTTAAATTAGCTTAATTTGAATGGGCCTTTATAACTTTCAAATTTTAGCATTATATAAAAATTATTTTGAACCAGGGTTGAATCATATATATTGTAAAATGTAACTTTGAATTTTTACAAAAATCCATACCAATTTAAAATGAGACTTGTTGTCCTAGTCTAAAAGGAGATAAAATAAACAGAATTAATTGTGATTAAAATTGTTCATACCACGTGGTCACCTTAAAGTTTACAGTTTAATTTTAAGATTTTTTTGAGTGTATAAAAAGAAATCAGAGTATATTTAGTGAGATAGCAGGCAGAGAGAAACAGACAAGACTTTGAGAGAAGAGAAATAGGGAATTGTTTTTTACTTCATGGATTGCTCTTAGTGTTACTGGATATTACACATTTGAGAAGGGCAAATATAGGTGTAGAAGCCAGAGGTTTCCCTAAGAGGAGAGAAGATGAGGAAGCAATCCTGCAAATGAGAAAGGGGAAATGGAAATGGATCATGCGGCTAGTGATTCGTTAACAAAATAGCATGGCAGGTCTGGGCTTAGCCTGGCTAAGCCCCAGAACCTTTGTGCGTGGTACCAGGGCCCTATCAGCAGTGAGGCTGAGTTCTTGCAGAGGGATTCTCATCCTCGGGAAAAGATAGGGGCAGATACGCAGCTTTAGAATGGAGGTAGGAAGGGGCACAGTTTCCTTTTAGGGCCTATAAGAGACTGCAGTTTTGCAGCTCCGAAAACAGTGGGACAGAAACAAAGCAGTAAAAGCAGCTGGCAGTGAGGGAAAACACAGCTTTTGTTTGTTTGGTTGGTTTTTAACCAAGATGGCTGCCGATCATGTGACTGCCCTTGATTGCCCTAAGTTAAGATGGCAGTGAAACCATGTGCTTGCCCTTAGTGGAGATGGCAGTGAAGCCGTGGCTCCACCCTCCTTATCCCAAAGTCAATATGGCGGCAAGCTATGGCCGGAGCGGCAAAGTGAGACTAGTCGCTTGCTGGTGGATGGCTGTCCCAGCCAGGTTCGAAACTCTCTGCATGCACATGGCCTGGCTGATCGGAAGTCCGTGCAGCTAAAAGCCCTCCTCTGTAAGCCAGCCTCTCGCAGCAGGCATTCTGTGGGAAATTAAAAACCTTTGCCCGTGGGGCCTGAGAAAGTGGCACAATCTAAAGCCGTCTGTGTGTACAGAGTCCCCAGCAATTGCCTACTTAAAAGCAATAGTTTAGAAGCTGGGCGGTGTCTGCGTCCAGAGTGGCAGCTTCAGCGTCTGGCGTGAGTGTTTTAGCTTCCCCAAGCTGATTTGGTGCAGTGTTTTGAGTGTCTGCAGTGTCTGGTGCTTGGAGCACATGACAGGATGGCAAGTCTGAGCAGCTGTGAGCAGAGGGACAGGGTGTGTGGTAAGGGCAGGGCAGTTGAGAGAAAATGTAGGTTTTAAGGCATATGTGGTTGAGTGGTGGTTAAGGAAAGGTAGAAGAGAAAAGAAATCTGTTGCAGGCATCATGGTCTGATTAAAGGGGTCCTGGCCAGACAAGGTGCTGCTAGGAGAACCCTTCCTGGCCAACACACCAATGTTAGGACCAATGAAATGATGTGTACACAGATTTTATATGAAAGAGGTTTATTAGAGGGAGATGAGGAGAGAGAGAGAGGAGAGAGTGAGACATGATGGGGAAGGGAGAGGGACGCCCTGACAGAGAAAGGGGAGAGAGCAACAGGGTGAGAGAGCAACAAAATGGCTGGTTGGTCCTTTTAAGGACCAACTTAACCTGCCAGGTGTGGCTACCTGGCCGGAGACACATGATGACATCATAGGTTGCTAGGCAACCCAGAAGCAGGCTGCCTAAATACTAACCACTAATTTGTGAGGTCTGTGAGCCTATGGATAAATTCTTTGACAGACAGCTCATATTTTGGCATTGTTTGAGGTATGTAATGAGAGCAATTGTGTCCTCACTTCCAAAATTTTTTGGCAGTATAAATTAGAGTTGATGAGTTATTAATTTAAAAGAAAAAGGATAAGGTAAGTGTGTTGGGGTTGGTCTGGTGTTATGTATTCAAATGCTGACTTCAGTGCCTTGAGGTCGGGTTACCGCCCTGCCATGGGTATCAGTGCAATGTCGAACTATCTCCTGTAACCATGTGACGAGAAGGAATGTTCCTCAATGATCTCAAACTGGTTGATTAAAAAGCCTACACCTGCCACAGAGGAGGACAATGCAGCCAGTCCTGAGGAGACCTGATAGGCTAGGGTCAGATGGAAGGGAAGGAGGACCTACCCTATCTGTGGACTTGGAGGGGGGCATAGGAGGAGATGAAGAAGGGAGGGTGGGGCTGGGAGGGGAGAAGGGAGGGGGCTACAGCTGGGATACTAAGTAAGTAAACTTTAATTAATATAAAAATAAAAATAATTAAAAAAGAACCTACGCCTGGGCAGAGTGAATGGGGTAGGTGGTGGCTAAGGTTTGAGGGCTTGGAGGACAGAGAGGATCTTGGGACAGAGATAGACAGGAAGAGGAGAGGAAGGAGGAAGCCACTATTGATTATCGTGAAAAAACAAACCATATGGGCCAGGAGGAAGGACTTTGAGAATGGCATAGAAAGGAGCAATCAAGATGATAGCATCGTCAAAATCATGTTTATTGTACCCAGAGAACAAAAAACAACTGCAGCAACAAAAAGAAGCCATCCATGAACACGCGTGACCTAAAAAATGGAGGTTCCAGAGGAGGGCATGACGTGAGCCCAAAGACGTGCAATAATTTGCCCCCTGTGCATAACTGAGGTCCCTGGTGTATTTGCTCAGGCTGAAGTCTTTAGACAGATGCAGGAAACCTCTTGTCTCAGATGCTCTTTGCTCAGAGTCCTCTTTCGATCCATTTCATCCTAGCTTGTGAAGACTTTTGTTTTTTTTTTTTTTGAGAGAGGTAAATGATCATTTTATTGATAAGAGCTGAAATTTCAGCAGGAACAATACAGAGCTGAATGGTGGTAAGCCTGCAGGCAGAGGGTTGGAAATATTTAGGTAGAGTTAAGTTTTCTGAATGGGGATGACCAGAGTTGTTGCTTGTTAGAGCCAGCTCATGTCAGTTTGGTGAGAGTCGGCTTTGTGTATTTCTTTCAGCTTGGCATAGATGTATATCATATTGGCGGTTTGGAAGTGAAGACAGGAGTAGGCAATTGCTAAACACTACAAATCTCTCCTGTCTCTTTTCTTTCCCTTCCCTTCTCCTCCTTTTCTTCCCATATAATTTTACTAATACAGTACTGGACCCAAATCACTAACATGGACTTTCTCAGGAGAAGATAATATGCTGTCCGGTAGAGGAGGATGGAGACACCATGTCTGAGGAGCCTTTTTAGCTCTGTGTGCCAAGGACCCCTAAGCTTTTCCAAAGTACGCTCCCCCCCACTGATCCTGTATGGGGTCATGTAACTACATATGGAAGAGTCATAAAAAATTGGCAGCAGTAAACACAGAAACATAGCAGTTTAATTGTAGGAAACAAAGGCCTTTAGTATTTTTCTGCCATAGTTCTCCAGGCTGTAAAGACCAAACTTATCAATCTTTATATTGTACTGTGCCAGAAAGGCACATGTATCTCATGAGTGTAAAATTTTTGCTTTCATCTCATTTATTTATCTTCTGAGATTTCATTCATTAGTTCATTGTATTTGCATCCTTCCCATCTCCCTCCTCTCACCTCCGACTCCTCTCAAGTCTCCCTGAACACAGATTGTGATATGTGTGTTCATTTGTATATATAAACATATTATATATGCGAGTCCAATTAGTGTTGACCTTATTTGCATGTACTTTGGCTGACAACTTAGGACTGGAGTCTTATCCACGAATACAACAATTTTCCCCAAGAAAAACAAAACAAAAACTGGTTCTTGTTTTAACTGCCTGCAGCACTTTATCTATGGTCCAATCTTGTGAAAACTTCCTCAGATTTTACATACACCAAATAATTGTTTTAAAATATTCTTTTATGGTTTCAATATATGATTGATATGCTGAATGTTTTATAGACTTGGGTCACATAAAAATCCCCAAGTAGTCAGGGTTGTGAGTGGAAAAGGTTCAAGAAGCCCTGCTTTAAACTTCCTATAAGTACTGTTACCTTTTTTGCTTTACTGGGCTGTGGGACAGTACCCAGGAAGGTCACCATGAGTCGGAGAGCATCAGCAGTAATCAGTGTGCCCTTCTTCATCAGAGAGACCTTGGCCATGTGATTGCTTGTGAAAGCAGGGTGACCAGTGGGATGTGTTAGTTAGGCGTTCCTGACATTTAGGCAGACTGACAGTTGCCCTGAGCTGGCTCTGTTAGCTTAGTTGCAAAACTCATGGCTATGGACTTCTGTGTCACTGTTCTTGGAACCCTCCCAATGGGAGAGTCAGACAGGTATGAAGATATCCTGATAATGTTATTGGAAATCTTTGAGTGTAATTTGTATTTTCATCTTTATGAATAGGAGGTGAGATTTCTGATTGACTGTTTCACATATGAATACTGTAAACCACACTGGTATTAGTTACCCCGTCTTCCGCCTGCTGGGCATCCCCGGGCTGGAGGACCAGCATGTGTGGATCTCCATCCCCTTCCTCATTTCCTATGTCACCGCCCTGCTTGGGAACAGCCTGCTCATCTTCATCATCCTCACAAGGCCTAGTCTCCATGGACCCATGTACCTCTTCCTCTGCATGCTGGCGGGAGCAGACATCGTCCTGTCCACGTCCACAGTTCCCCAGGCCTTGGCCATCTTCTGGCTCCACGCTGGCGAGATCTCGCTGGGGCGCTGCATCACTCAGCTCTTCTTCATCCATTCCACCTTCATCTCTGAGTCAGGGATCTTGCTGGTGATGGCGTTTGACCGGTACATTGCCATTTGCTACCCCCTGAGGTACACCACTGTTCTCACGAACTCCCTGATTGGGAGAATTGGAGCGATCATCTTTCTGAGAAGCTATGGTACAATTTTCCCCATAATATTTCTTCTGAAAAGATTGACTTTCTGCAAAAATAGTAT
>NW_026596046.1:36904935-36938273 GCF_907164565.1 Psammomys obesus
CCCATAATATTTCTTCTGAAAAGATTGACTTTCTGCAAAAATAGTATCATTCCACATACCTATTGTGAACACATAGGCTTGGCTAAATATGCTTGTAACAATATCCGGGTAAACATTTGGTATGGGTTTTCTGTGCTCATGTCAACAGTGGTCTTAGATGTTGTGTTAATTTTTGTTTCCTACGTGCTGATCCTCCGGGCCATCTTCCGCTTGCCTTCCCGGGATGCTCGCCACAAGGCTCTCAACACATGCGGCTCCCATGTTTGCATCATAGTTCTCTTCTACGGGCCTGGGATCTTCACGACGCTCACGCAGAGGTTTGGGCGCCACATTCCACCTCATGCCCACATCCTGCTGGCTAATGTCTGCATTCTGGCCCCACCTATGCTGAACCCCATCGTGTACGGAATCAAGACCAAACAAATCCAGGAGCAGGTGGTTCATGTCTTGTTTACAAAACCTAAGTGAATTCGGGTCAAAAGCTCAGTTTTTGGGATCTACTGTTATCTGCTGAGTGATCTTTGGAGCCGGTGGGTGGGCAGGTCAGCAGACACGTGAGCGCTGCCAGAGCGAGTGTACCAGGAAGGCCTTAGAACGTCCTCTCTGGTTGGTGAACACCCTCTGAGAACGGTGCCCGACCTCAGTTCTGTACCGCCCCCAGCGCCTCCAGACCCCGGGGTAGCTAGGCTTGCTCCTGGACGCCACGTTCCCCTGACACCAGCGTGAGCTTTGGAACTAGAAGAAGTGAATGAGAACGAGGTGGACGCCTAGGATTTTGCTCCATGGAGTTCCTCAAGGTCTGAGACATTCATGATGTCCATGGACAGCCATGTAGCCCGTTTCATTCCTTCACGCTCTTCATTCTAGTTAGGTGAAGTCCCGGATCAATGACTCCTGGGCGCTGCAGCTATTTCTCTTTATATTAAAACTTACTTAGAGTGTGTACGTGTCTGTAGCCAGGGAGTGTGAAGTCTGTGGTTCACACTTAACTTGGTAGAACTTACCTCGAGGACTCTGATGACTCAGTTTTGGGAGAAGAATGAGTGGTTCCTGTAGAGGTGGTGCCTGCTGGGAGACAGTAAGGCAACGCCGCAGCAGGCTGTGGCTTCACTAATCTCCTTAGGGGACATTAACATTCTTCAGGCACCCAATCTGGCTTTTATGTGGTTCTAGGGATCCAAACTCAGGTATGCATGCTTTTTTTTGTCACAAGCACTTTATGTCCTGAGTCATCTTCCCAGCCCTTAAGTTATAAGTTGACAAAAAATAGAAAATAAAAAATAAAAGCAGCCATATTCGGTACTATAGAAGACTGATTTCAGATTTCTTGATAGCTACCAAAATATTGGGAGGTTCAAGTCTCTTACAAAAATGGCTTAGTATTTGCATATTACCTGAGCATGCTGTCTCACGTGTTTTAAATTGTCTCTGGATTATTGGCAACACTTAATACAATGTAAATACTATGAGAACCGTTTCTGTTCTGTATTGTTTAGGGGATAATGACAAGAAGAAAACATTTGCATATGTCTAGTGTAAAAACATTTCCCATCTGTCATTGGTTGAGTCCATTGTTGCAGAATCCACAAATAAGGAGGGCTGACTGTGTACGTAAGCACATTTATGTGTGTTGATTGTGTCTAACATGTTCTAAAACATGTAAACTTGTGTGGGATGGCTGTAATGCTCTTCCTTCCCAGAGATCATATTTCATATTACACATGCTTGGAAATAGGTTTTAGTTGAAATAAGTTGTAATGAAATCCAGTGGCTTTTGGTGTTTTTCTTTTCCATGGTCCTTTGCTGCCAGTCGCAAAACTGTGGAAAAGGCACAAAAGAGTTGCACAAGCCAGGATGATGAAATCTGAGACGTTGAGGCAAGACTCTACCTCAAAGAACAGTGCAAAGGGCTGAGCTCAGGGGCTAACAGGGAGCGAGAGGCGCAGACCCCAGTAACTCAGACTGACTTGGGTTAAACGACACAAAAGCGCACAGCTGAAAAGTAGGTAAAGCCTTCCACAGAGGCGCTAGGAGCACCGTATAGAGCCAGTGCTCTTTCACTTTGAAGCCCAAACTCTGTGTTTTCGGTTTTCAAGCATGCAAGCAGGATACGAAGAGTAAGATAACGTAGTTAAAGCAGCTGTTGATGGGGCTGGAAGGATGTGCTGCTCTTGCAGAGGATCTGAGTTCAGTTCTCAGCACATATTTTGCACAGCGCACAGCTGCATGTGATTCTGCTCCAACGGCTCTGGGACCTCTGGCCTCCACAGGAATCTGCACACACCTGCACAAAGTGCCCTTGTTTACACACGGGCAGACATATAACTTAAAAATTAATAAAAACCAAATAGTTACTAAATTATAAAGCATGACAGACTATTAAAGCAGAAATCTTGAGAGTAGAAAGAAAATAAATGGAGTCATAGTCAGTATAAACATAAGTACAAAATGTGCATTATATAATTATGTGTGAATGTTCTGAAGGAACACTTAAGATTCTGAGGTTAGTAGTTAACTAGTGTTGCTTTTTATATGTCCTACCAGTAAGAAGAATGTCATAAGCACTGAGACAGAAAAATTAGCCATACAAAAATGAGAAAACCTCTATCAGTAAACATTAACTAATTGAAAGTTAATGTTGCCATATTAATAAAAAACCCTGCTTGGACATAGCCCATTGGAGCTCAGTATCCAAGTGGGTTCTCTGGTAATGGGAACAGGAACTGTCTCTGACATGAACTCAGTGGCTGGCTCTTTAACCCCCCACCCCCACCCCCAAGGGAGGAGCAGTCTTGCTAGGCCACAGAGGAGGACATTGCAGCCAGTCCTGATAAGACCTGATAAGCGAGGGTCAGATGGAAGGGGAGGAGGACCTCTCCTGTCAGTGGACTTAGAGAGGGACAGGGAGGAGAGGAGGGAGGGAGGATGGTATTGGGAGGGAATGATGGAGGGGGCTACAGCCAGGATACAAAGTAAATATACTGTAATTAATATAAAAAATAAAAATTTAATAAAAAAATAAAAGTGGACTTTTGTTACATAGTAATTGTTCCTGAACTACAATATTTTACCCTAAAGGGAGGCTGTTAAGACTCAGAGATTGAACAAAATTTCTAATCTCAGGAAAGCCACAAGTCTCAGGAAGTACCCAAAGCTAACAAGATTCACAAGGTCCCTGCCGAGGTTATGTAAATAAATGGTAACAACTACTGGGAAAGAGAAACTTTCCAGTCAGGCAGGGAACTTCAAGGATGCAGATTTTGTGTGAGTCATTACCCATAATGAATCGTGTTTTTGTGTTCTCCATTCTTCTGGTAGTGACCCCATCCTCCCATTAACCTCATTACGCTTGTTCATTTGCCAAGTTGGACTTTGGTGGAATCATTCCTTTGGCCTGTCTGTGGTGAATAGATGTTTGTTCTTACCTTCCCTGGAAAAGTCACAGTGCAACTTCAGAAGAAAGGCCATGACTCAACTCATAATAATTATGGTCTGTATTTTCTAGAGAATCATCAGTACTTGAAAATCTCTTCATTAAATAGCACAGCCTTAAAATAAATTAATATAGACAGTACTGAAATAAAGAGTAAAGAAACCCAATCTCATGGTGAAAATGTCCATATGTCACTGACAGAAAATCAGCCTTACAATCTGTTTTCCTTAAAATTTCATTTTCTTACAGAGGGGTAAAATTCCATTGTGTATTCACGTTGCATTTTCATTATCTAATCATCTGTTGATGAACATCTAGGGTGGCTCCACTTTTTTTGCTGTGAATAAGACAACAACAAGAAACATTCAGGAAAATGGAGGAGTTTGGAAAGTATTACATTACATGAGATGAAACAGGCTCAGAAACATAACTTCAGGTTCTGTACCTATGAATATCTTAGCTTTTAATGTTCGCATGTATGTAAATAAGAGGGAATGAGAGTGGGTGTAGGCTATGAAACTAGAGAGGGAACCATTGAAGAGTGACGAAGGAGGAGCAGGGCAAACGGCCACATGCAACATGACAATGAAAAGGACGATAAAGCTGGAGGGAGGAAAGGAAACAAGATATCTTTTGTTTTAAAAAATGCTATGGTCTCCAGCATTTTTTTTTATCCCTTAGGGGTCTGTTTGTATTCTAAGGAGAAACAAAAAGGGGGGGATCTGGATGTGAAGGGGTGTGGGGAGGAACTGGGAGGAGTAGAGGGAGAGCAATGGATACAGAAAGTGTGGTACATCTACACAATGGAATACTACTCAGCAATTAAAAACGAGGAAATCATGAAATTTGCAGGCAAATGGTGGGATCTAGAAAAGATCATCCTGAGTGAGCTAACCCAGAAGCAGAAAGACACAGTATATACTCACTATTTTTTTTCTCTCTTCTTTTTTTAATTTTAATTTTTGCAATTTATTCATTATATGCATCCTGATTGAAGCCCCCTCCCACAACTCCTCCCAGTTCTACCTTTCCTCCCTCTTACCCCCTATCCTCTTTGCCTAGTCCACTGAAAGGGGGAGATCTCCTTTGCCATCTGCCCATAGCTTGTCAAGTCTCATCAGGACTGACTGGATCCTCTTTCTCTGTGGCCTGGCATGACTGCATCACCAGGCACAAGGACCTGGAGAGGACAGGAGCTATACATGGAGAGCAACAAAACCAAAAACTCTGGGCACTGAGGTCTTTTCTGAGACTGATACTCCAATCAAGGACCATTCATGGAGATAACCTAGAACCCCTGCACAGATGTAGCCCATGGCAGCTCTGTATCCAAGTGGGTTCCCTAGTAAGGGGAACAGGGGCTGTCTCTGACGTGAACTCAGTGGCTGGCTCTTTGATCATCTTCCCCTGAGGGGGGAGCAGATTACCAGGCCACAGAGTGTGTGGAGACATAGAATGGCTGTTGGACTCCTGCCTGCCTGGAATCTATGATGCACATTGAGACCTGCGTGGTACAGTGAGCTTCCATCTCTGGACCGCAGGTGCTGCTTTGAGCTTTGTAGAGGTTTGTTCAAATGTTCAGATTTTGGCAGGTATTCGTATGAGAACTCGCCTCCTGCCTACCTGAGAACTGTCCTCCTGATTTTGGAATTTCCTTGAGAATATCCTGCTTTGCGATTTTCACTGAAACTAGTTCCTCCCCCTGAGTTGCCCATTCTCACTCTTTATAACCTCTAACCTAAAGTACAATAAACCGAGACTTGATCAGAATTCTGTCTTGTCTCCATTCTTTGTGTTTCCTGCTCCATCCCATTCCCGCACTCCCCTCTAGGTTCCACGCTGACAGTCTTGTGGGCTGGGACAACAGAGGAAGACAATGCAGCCAATTCTGATGAGACCTGATATACTAGGGTCAGATGGAAGGAAAGGAGGACCTCCCCTATCAGTGGACTGGGGTTGGGGCGTGGGAGGAGAAGAGGGAAGGTCGGTGGGATTGGGAGAGGATGAGGGAAGGGGCTACAGCTGGGATACAAAGTAAATAAATTGTAATTAATTAAAAAAATAAATAAATTAAAAAAAGAGCAGGCAACCGATCATGACAGAGGCAGGCCCTGATCTCTTTACTCAAGAATCCACATGGAGACTGAGCTGCCATGGGCCACATCTGAGCAGGGCACTAGGTCCTCTCCATACATGTTCCTTGGTTGGTCCTACATTCTCTGCAGGACCCCCTGGGCTCAGAATATTTTTAGCTTTGTTGGTCTCCTTGTGGGGACCAACTAATACGTGGATATTAGCCATATATTATAGGATAAACATACTAAAATCTATAGTCCTAAAGAAGCTAAACAACAAGGAGGACCCTAGGGAAGATACTTAATTCTCATTCAGAAAGGCAAACAGGATAGACATCAGAAGCGGAAAACAGGGAACAGGACAGAAGCCAACCACAGAGGGCCTCTGAAAGACTCTGTCCAGCAGGGTATTGAAGCAAATGCTGAGATGCATACCCAAACTTTGGGCAGAATGCAAGGAATCTTATGGAGGAAGGGGGAGATAGAAAAGACTTGGAGGGGGCAAGAGCTCCACAAGGAGAGCAACAGAGCCAAAAAATCTGGGCCCAGGGTGGCCTGCAGAGACTGATGAATTAACCAAGGACCATACATGGAAAAGACGTAGAACCCCTGCTCAGATGTAGCCTATGCACAGTCAGCTCAGTCTCCATGTGGGTTTTCTAGTAAGGGGAGCAGGGGCATTCTCTGGCATGACCTCAGTTGCCTGGTCTTTGATCACCTCCCCCTGGTGTGGTGGCCTTACTAGGCCACAGAGAAAGAGGATCCAGACAGTACTGATGGGACCTGTTAGGCTAGGGACATATAGTAGGGGAGGAGGACCTCCCCTATCAGTAGACTAGGGGAGAGGCATAGAGGAGGAAAAGGGAGAGAGTGTAAGACCAGGAGGAGATGAGGGAGGATGCTATAGCTGGGGTACAAAGTGAATAAATTATAAATAATAATAATAATAATAATAATAATAATTTAAAAATTTTGTAATATACTCTAGGAAAAGGTGGAGGTTTCAGGGCCTTGCTGAGGCTCATTGAGGGGAAGTTACTTCCTTCTGCTCAAAGGAGTTTCCACTCTGGGATCTACTCTTGGCTCTGGGTAGAGATATGGCCTTCTATTCTGCCCCAAAGATTAGAACATTACATGCCATTGTCCCTTCCCTTAAGAATTAATTCAACTGAACCTGTTAATCACTCCTCAGAAGGACTGAATCATCCAAAGACACGTAAAGAGCTGAGCAGAATGGCCACACCTTTAGGAAATAATGTACTTACACGTCCCGGAAGCCTCTGACTTGATTTAGTTGCTTGCAGATCTTCACTTACTGCCTGCTTTTTGGAGTTCTCGCCCAGAAACATTAACTTTTCCTTTTTTCTTCTCTTTTTTGGATAACTGGTGGGCCTTCTCATTCTTTCTTTGAAGTCATCACCTGTCACATAACTTCTGTGTATCTACTTGTTGAGTGTCATTGCTGAGCCACCTGCCTGGTTTCTTGGACACTAATACAAAAAGCCAGGCAACCCCTTTCCTCCGATACGACTCCCTCCTCTCAGAAGCTGCCTTTACAGCTTGCCATGCTTGTTGGTATAATGTTCTTTACCCTGTTCATTCAAATGCTGATTTCTCTCCCCCACTCTCTGGTTTCAGTCTGGACATTGCACTGTGATACTTCTAAGCATCACTGTTTCAACTTTGTGTAAACATGCCAAAATAAAGCAACTAACCACAATGTTGAGCAATGAAAAGGCAGCAGGAAGATAGGGAGGAGCCAGAAGACAGGAAGGTGGGAGGCAGAGGAGGAGAGAAGGGCAGGAGAGGCTGGGAGAGCAGAGCTGAAAGAGAGATCTTGAAACGTCGTGGAGAGATGGACTGGACCTAAGATTTCACTAAAAGCAAGTATAATGTGGGAAATCTAATGTTAAGAAACTATGAGGGCTTGGAGGTTTAGGATGGAGTAACTATTGCCCAGCATTTCTAGGTTAATTAAATAAATCCTAGTCTCTGTGTGGTGATTTGGTTATACAGCTGTTTAGGACTAACAGCAGCGTTACTAAGAGAAAATTATTAGTAACTATTCACCACTTACAACACATGCTTGCTGTTTTCTTTCATTTTCTTATAGGTCCCCAGCCTTCTTTTTGAGCTCATTTTAAAAATCCTTTGGAGACATCAACTGAAAGTTTATTTATTAGAAAGAACACATGCCTACCTCTTCTCCAGAGATGGAGGAGAAGGTGGTGGTGTGGGCAGATTTAAAGTGCCATGATAATGAGACTCTATAGATAATGGAGGGATTTTTGGAAACACAGCTCTAAATTTGTTCTCCCTGGTGTGGAAGCATCCCTTGGGACCTTCAAGCACAAGTACGAAACCTCTGCTCCCTGTAATACTGAGTCTTATGTGAATTTATATCATTCTCTGCAGTGGAGGTAGGTGAGTTACTTTTTGATGTGGGGTGATTTTCTTGGAGAAACTGGTATGTGTACCAAGAGTGCTGGGTCTAAGGTGAGTGTCCGAAAATACGAAGGTGTTTGTCTGGAATTCAATAGGCAGAGAAAAGTGTGGAACCATAACTATAGGTGATCTAGTGGAGAGGGCCAAGTGACGACAGGGAGCGGAGGAGTAAAGGCTACGGAAGACCATCTGGATCTTATGTGCCCAGATGGCTGAGTCCTTCCTAAGATCTGCTTAGGTTCTAGGCCCCAGCTACTGTAAATAGCCTGCCCTTTGTTTTCTCTCATTCACTATTTTTACATACTAGATTCTGGAAGTACACAATGAAAAACAAAGTTAAAAAATCAGTATAGATCACACTAAGTAAAGAACAGTTTAAACATGACTTTGCTGTGTTGTTATCCAAAAGCATGGGCACCCCTTGACTCCTGGAAGCTTTGCCTACTTCCTCTTCCTACTTACATACAATTATTGGGCTTCACTGCATCTCCTCCTGCTGTTTCTGTTCAGGAGTGTGGTGCACATAGCTGGGTTCGGTCCTCTCTTGTGGTTACTCTTTCTTTCTTTCTTTCTTTCTTTCTTTCTTTCTTTCTTTCTTTCTTTCTTTCTTTCTTTCTTTCCTTCCTTCCTTCCTTCCTTCTTTCTTTTTTTCTTTCCTTTCTCTCTCCCTCTCGCCCTTCTTCCCTTCCTCCCTCCCTCTCTCCCTCTCTCTCTTTCTTTGTTCTTAGAGAAAAGGTTTCTCTGTGTAGCCTTGGCTGTTGTGGACTCTCTTTGTAGACCAGGCTGGCCTCAAACTCACAGAGATCTCCCTGTCCCTGCCTCCTTGAATGCCTGGCTCCCTTCTAGCATTTTCATATCTCTTTGAATTTTTCCCATTACATCTGGAGGTATGACTTCCCTCAGGGTGCATATGTTTTTAATCTTTGTGTGCTGTTGATTGACTTGTGGTAGCTGTTGTCCACTCCAGGACGTCTGCTAAATCAGACCCTTCAGTTTAGCAGACCAAAGTACTTTTCCCCTTTCGGTCCCATAGATTTCTTATTGTACACTAATATATTTCAGTTAGCCATGTAAGACTCTACCTGGCTGTAATATTTCTCTCTTTAAACATACAGACCATATCTTATTCAACTGTTCATCTGATGTAGTTCTAGGCACACCAGCAGTGAAAAACAACAAGAAACTCTGTATCATCTAAAAATACCTTTGAACACAATATGAGATTTCAGTTCTCTGTGAAATGCCATCTGTATCAAGTATGGATACTGTAAACCACACTGGTATTAGTTACACATTCTTTCATCTGCTGGGCATCCCCGGCCTGGAGGACCAGCATGTGTGGATCTCCATCCCTTTCCTCATTTCCTATGTCACCGCCCTGCTTGGGAACAGCCTGCTCATCTTCATCATCCTCACAAGGCCTAGTCTCCATGGACCCATGTACCTCTTCCTCTGCATGCTGGCGGGAGCAGACATCGTCCTGTCCACGTCCACAGTTCCCCAGGCCTTGGCCATCTTCTGGCTCCACGCTGGCGAGATCTCGCTGGGGCGCTGCATCACTCAGCTCTTCTTCATCCATTCCACCTTCATCTCTGAGTCAGGGATCTTGCTGGTGATGGCGTTTGACCGGTACATTGCCATTTGCTACCCCCTGAGGTACACCACTGTTCTCACGAACTCCCTGATTGGGAGAATTGGAGCGATCATCTTTCTGAGAAGCTATGGTACAGTTTTCCCCATAATATTCCTTTTGAAAAGACTAACTTTCTGCAGAACGAACATTCTCCCACACACAGCCTGTGAGCATACTGGCTTGTCCAAGTATGCTTGTAATGACCTTCAAGTAAACATCTGGTATGGACTTTTTGTCTTAATGTCAACAGTAACTTTAGATGTTGTGCTAATATTTATTTCCTATATGCTGATCCTCCATGCTATCTTCCGTCTTACATCCCAAGATGCCCGCCACAAAGCTCTTAATACTTGTGGGTCCCATGTTTGTGTTATCATACTCTTTTATGGGCCTGGGATCTTCTCAACCCTTTCTCATCAGTTTGGGCACCAGATCTCAACTGCTGTCCATGTTCTAATTGCCAATGTCTGCATCCTGGCGCCACCAATGTTGAATCCCATCATCTACGGCATCAAGACCAAGCAAATCCGAGACCAAGTGGCTCATGTCTTGTTTCTGAAAGTCATCTGACTTTCAGAACAGAAACCAAACTATTGTATTTTCAACATTCTAGTCACGTATGAGGTGAACCCTAAAAGGAATGTAGGCGAGGAATGTTGAGCCAAGCTGTTTATCTGAATGACTCTCTTTCTGGATAAATTCATTAAGTGAGTTTTGATATGCTTTTCAAGGTCTCATATCAGCAATGACATTGACATAGCTGGAGTTTTTGCATTCAGAGTCTGAGAAATGCATTCTATCTTTAAAATCCAAGTTCTAGCTTGTGATCCATAGATAGGTACCTGGGCAGAGAGCAGGAGATAACTGCTGGATTTTCATGTACCAAATTAATCCCCTCTTCTTATTTACTTTAAACATTCCTCTACCTGGTCTTCTCTGTCCTCTTCTTACACACATCTTCATTTCTCACAGGCTCATTTTGTCTCCAAAGATGTTGTTATTTAGAAGATAAGGATCTCTGGGTCCTCAATCTTGTAGCTCAGTCTGTTTGTCTCTCTATCTCTTGCTTTGTATCAGTCTCAATCTATCTCTCATTTTCCTCGCTCTCTGACTTGCTGTTCCTCTTGTTAGTCCCCCACCACAACAAAATACTTTGAAAAAAATTGCGTCTTCATTATTTGTTCACTGTCTTCTCTCTACTCTTTGTGTTGTACTGTTGTCATACTTTCTCATCATCTCAAAAAAAATGTATTTTTACATCAACACATTGTATTGATGACGATGTGTGCTGTTGGGACAATCACATGGTGTGTGGTTGGAACATGGTCAGAAGAATGACCCAAGATGAACAAGGCCTTGAGGAACTGTGAGAGAGGCTCCGGGAAGAAAGGCACAGGGCCTTTTACCTCAATTGCATTTTGTTCCCGGAATTGTTCTTGGATGTGATTTTGTGCTCCTTGTGACAAACATTTACATTCGGTTTATAAGACGCTTGTCCTTGTTGGATGTCAGATCGTAGCCGTCGGACCTGATCTGATCAATGTACCCTGAATGTGGATATGGCCTTCTGCCTTGCATTTTCCCAGATAAAATGTATGGCACGTGCCAGGAAATGGTGTTTAAATCGGTCTGTCCTGAGAAAGTTCTGGGGAGGGGCCGCTGTGTTAATATTTAGTATGTGCTTACTGGCGTTTATTTACATGTGTTTCTGAAGTCAGACAATGTTCTTTGGATCACTACTTTCTTTGTTACATTTATGTGGAGAAGAACACGGAAACGGAATTGAGGTTGTCTGCAGCACTAGGCTGTCGTCTGCCCCCTTCTTCCAGCTCCAGGAGACAAGACAGATCTGCACAGGTCGGCTAAAAAGTCGACAGACACATTCTACACCTTAATAGGAGTAGCAGCAGCGCTGACAAACCTGCTCTCTTTCAGAGAAATCGTCGCTCACCCCAGGTCAGGTGCTATAATAAAAAGATACCATTATACAAATCACCCGCTTTTCCTTACAGACATAGTCATTAATAATATTCTCTGAATATGGTTCCTACTATGCAGATGACTAAGTTAGATTTTATTCCACCCACTCTTGTAGGCTATGCCTTTTCAGTAAAGTTATGTGGACTTACTTTTATGCCTGAAATATCAACGTCTATGGGTGTTTTTAATACATACTAGATAAAACTCTATACATTTGGTATTATCTCTTTTTAATTGTTTTATAAAAATTTCTAGTTAAATTCTTTGACCTGAAAATTTACTTTTCTGGCACCTGTAAAGTACAAACAATATTTTCATATTTAAAGGAAATGAAAATGATAATTTTTTTCTTAGTTTAGCTTTAAGTTTGTTGTTTTCACCAGATTGGCCCTGGCATTTAGACTGTTAAATTTATGAGCAGAAGTTATTTACATCATCATCTTTGGTTTTAACACTTTTGGTTAAACTTTTGGATTTTTGATACTCCCTTCTACATTTTAAAGGTTTTCAATGTGACATTCCAACACATGGATAAAGCAGGCACTGGTAAAATCCATCCTCTGTATTTACTCCTTCACAACCTCTTGTAATCACCACTTTACCTTTAGGCTGACTTTTTAACTCCATGTAATCTTAACTGTATGTTTTCAACCTAAAATTCTGCTATCAATCACTTCGATATTCTTCTTCATTTTTATGGCTTACTTCTTATATCTAATTTTTCAAAAATATATGTTAATAAATAAGTCTTAGGAAAATAAAGCAAACAGCTGGATAACTGGAAAGGTAAGTACATCTCCCAGCTTACTTAGTCCTTTACACAGTTGCTTCTTTCTGAGCGTGGGAGACAAGCTTTCCCTCTCCCCACATCATACAGCATAACACTTGCGAGTTATGAAGAATAGTGTCATTTTCTCATATCTCACAACCTTAGTTCAGGAGCAGGTGGACTAAGCCTATCAAAAATACACAGTCTTTTTCTTCATGGTTGAGAGGAGGGTAAACTCTCTCACAGCTGTAGCTGTCTATAATAACTTCATCAAAATTGCTTCTTTGTTGCAATTAGAACCTAGCTACTTTTCTCATGAGTTTAGGATATATAGATTTGTTGCCATATATTTGTTGCTCATAGTGATGCGATCCACAGACACTTTCACTGAAGTAACTTTCACCGTATTCGCCCCACCCCCTCACGTTCCTTTTTGTTGCCCTTGCCACTAGCCCCACATTCACCTGTTTTTGCTTTGACTTTCACGTCATATACACACATAGTTACACATGTCACACACTGTGATTGTCTAAAATCTGGGATTCACAAGTGAGAGAAAAGATGTTTGTCTTTCTGGATCTGACTTATTTTTCCTAACACAATGGTCTCCAGTTGTATTCACCTCTCTGCAAATTAAACACTTACCTCCTCTTATGGGTCAATGAAATGATGTGTGTATGCATACACACTAGATTTTCCTTCTTTATTGTTGTTGTTGGTGCCTGGGCTGATTCCATTAACTTGGCTGTTTTTGTCCCTTCTGTCTTCTGACCCTAACTTCCAAGACTCTTAACCTCTCTTTATTATTTTTGTTGTTTTAAAAATCATATTGGGAGATATTTTTCTGAGCTTGGTTCATTTTTTTCTAATAATCTTTACCTCTGTCTAATAAACTGGTTAACCAAAACACTGAATTTTATTTTTTATTCAATGATTGAATTTAAAAATTGATACATTTTAATTTATCTTCATAGAAAAAATGTCCAGAAAGTAAGAAATTTGCATGTACTCCTTTTCTCCCTTCCTCTGGTTTTGTCTGTTGTTAACATCCTGCATTGTGTGATACATTTATTCAGGCTTATAATTAATGCATACATATTTATCATTAATAAAATCTATAGTTTCCACTCCAAGACTTTGTTGATAGCCTAAGTTGGCAGAATTTTATTTATAGAATCATGGTCTCCATGAATTTGGTAGTTAACTGGACTCATATTAATGTGGGCTTGGTTAGATAATGGAAAAGAATACTTAATGGATTTGATGATGGTTAAAAGGAAGTGATAATGACTTTATGAGTCTAAACTGAAGAATATAAATGACAACACACTGGTGAACTCGAGGTAGTTACGGCTATTCACACAAAGCCAAATCAAGCGCAAGCCGGGCAACGCTCCAGCATAGACGGGGAGGGGTTCTTAAGGCTCCTCCTCTTGCTGAGGAGCTGGTGACAGTGATGGCTGCCGATGGACGCTGGGACGGTGTCATGCTCCCTAACACGGGTGGGTCCCCCATCCCTGAGGCAGTAACTGAATTAGAGGGTTACATACAAAAAAGAAGAGGACATGTTTGGGGTGGTCTAGGGGCGACTGGGAGGGAACAAGTGAAGTGATAAAGACACATTGTATACATACATGAGAATGTCAGGGGATAAAGTGAACTGTGCTTAACGTTACAAACCATTAAACAGAATGTAAACCACACAGGGTGGTCTGGTAGCTCAGGAAGAGGCGAGTGATGTCAGTGGAATACAGTCTTGGTGAGGTTAATATAATATGTGGAGCTGGCATGTATGTGGGCGACCAAACTGTGACTGGACAGTAGGCTGTCTGGAAGTGGACTCTGGAAGTGGACAGGTGGTCAAGATGATGGGGATGGATGCCTCCAACAGAGTGGGGAGGAGCCGAGCTGAGGAGGAAACAGCTGAGAGCATGGGCAGCGTGAGGAACGGATGAAAGAAACGTGTTGCACACACACAGGAGCATGTTATTCAGCCTTAAAAACAAGGAAATCTGTTTGCAGGAGCATGCTCGAACCTGAAGGCATTATGCTAAGTGAAAAATTCAGATGTGATGCAGAGAGAATACGTAATGCAGGACAGACAGGTGGAGTCTAAAACAGCCCGTTCCACAGAAGCAGGGATTACGTGGTGTTGCCCAGGTAGAGGGTGGGGAAATCGGGACGCTAGTCAAAGGGCCCAACACTTTGGTTATGGGAGGCGGATATGTTTGGAAATCTAATGCTCGAGGATGTGTCAATAGTACACTTGAAGTTTGCTAAGATGTAGACCTCACCACAAACCCAAACCCGAAGGCTTGTAAGTGAAGTAATGCATATTTGCATTAGTTTTGTTTTGGTGGTTATTTCAGTGTACGCACATATCAAAACATCCATTTGTACACATCCAATCACACATTTTAATTTGTCAATTATACTCCAGTACGTTTTTTGGGGAAAAGAACAGAGAGAGGAATTAGCTGTTTACACAGGCACTGAGCTGTTTATCCAAGGGAGCCACCATCTTGCACGTGTTTGTGAAGGAATCTAGCAGGTACACCATCGGCACTGAGGAGGAGGAGTTAGACTTTACCAGATTAGCAGCGTTTCTGCAAGAAAGCCAGGAAATACTAGTCCTGAAACAAGCCCAGCAAAGTCCTGGATGTACCTTAAGTAATTTTGTATCAGCCCGGGAAGTACCACACAGTAAAAATGCACATTAAGAGATTTCATATCTTAAAAGTATCAGTAAGTCTCACCAGTTTAAATAAATTGCACCAAAATATCCATAGACAGAGACTTCACTAGATTGTTTTTATTTCCAGATTCTCTTTGCTGGCTACATTTCACTGTGCAATAATTCCATGAGGGCATTTGTCTTCCCTCCTGTATTTGGAAGTGTCTGGCATGCCTGGCGTGAAATGGACTTCCAGTGGGATTATTATTGTTTCTATTTACTTGAAAAAGATTTCTAACAAGTATTAAAATGTGAACTTTTCCATCAGTACTAAGATAAAGTACATAGAGATGAAAATATTTTGATGGGAATTGCATCGAATCTGTAGATTGCTTTTGGCAGGATGGCCATTTCACTATGCTAATCCTACCGATCCATGAGCATGGGAGATCTTTGTATCTTCTGATATCTTCTTCTATTTCTTTCTTCAAAGACTTGAAGTTTCTTTCATACAAGTCTTTACTTGCTTGGTTACACCAAGATACTTTATGTTTTTGTGGCTATTGTGAAGGGTGTTGTTTTCTTAATTTCTTTCTCAGCCCCTTTGTCTTTTGTATACAGGAGAGCTACTGATTTTTTTGAGTTAATTTTGTATCCAGCCACCTTGCTGAATGTGTAAGAGTTTGTTGGTAGACTTTTTGGGGTCACTTATGTATACTGTCATATCATCCATGAATAGTGATAATTGGACTTCTTTCCAATTTGTATCCCCTTGATCTCCTTTAGTTGTCTTACTGCTCTAGCTAGGACTTCAAGTACTATGTTAAAAAGATACAGAGAGAGTGGGTGGGCAGCCTTGTCTCGAAATTGTGGTATATTTACACAATGGAATAATATTAAAAACAAAAAAATAATGAAAATTTCAGGTAAATGGATGGAGCTAGAAAAGGTTATCCCGAGTGAGCTGACTCAGAACCAGAAGGACATGCATGTTACATACTCATTTCTAAGTGGATATTAGCCATATAACACAGGAGAACCATACTAAAATCCACAGACCTAAGGAAGCTAAACAACAAGGAGGACCCTAGGGAGGATTTTTAATTCTCATTCAGGAGGGCAAATGGAATAGACACTGGAAGTGAAGAGAGATAACAGGATGGGAGCCTACCATAGATTTCCTCTTAGAGACTCCACCCAGCAGTGGATCAAAGCAGATGCTGAGGCTCATAGCCAAACTTTGGGCAGTAATCAGGGAGTCTTATGGAAGAGTCGGGGGATAGAAGGACCTGGAGGGGACAGGAGCTCCATGACAAACAAAGCCAACACATCTGGACCCATGGGGGCCTGCAGAGCCTGATGCACCAACTGAGAACCATGCACGGAGAGGACCTAGATCCCCTGTTCAGATGTAGTCCACAGAAAGCTCAGTCTCAATTTGAGTTCCTTAGTATGGGAAGCAGAGGCCGTCTCTGACATGCGCTCTTTTGCCTTTGATCACTTTCCCCTGATGAGGTGGCCTTGCCAGGCCACAGAGGAAGAGGATGCAGGCAGTCCTGACAAGAATTAATAGGCTGGGGTCAGATGGTAGGGGAGGAAGGGTCCCCTTTCTGAGGATTAGGGGAGGGGAATAGGGGGAAGAGGGAGGAAGAGATGGTGGGACCAGGAGAAGACGAGGAAGGAGGCTATAATCAGGATATAAAGTGAATAAATTATAAAAAGTAAATTTAAATAAAATTTTATGTTACAGTTTCATTTTTTGAAGTACCACACACTTAATTCAAATAATTCAGAGTACATATAGAGATTAGTATTCTGGATTGGTGATGGCTTAGTGAGTACAAAGAATTTGATCCTACCAGGGAAAGAGAGAATCAGATTACGAAAGTTGTCCTCTGACCTGTACACACGTTCCATGGCACAAATGCCCACAATCACACACACACACATCATATAACACACACACACACACCAGCAGTAAGATAACAGAAAACAAATTGGGGTATATGAGAAGGTTTGAAGGGAGGAAAGGGAATGGGGAAGTGGTGTAATTATATTTAAGATCTCAAAACTAAAAAAAAAGTAAAAAACACATCATGCCAAGCCAACAGTGCAGAATATTCACCCACCCATTTTCTCCAAGGAATATTTATAGTGTACTAACTCTGTGGTATCGTGCTGAACTGGAGACAGACACAGCTGTAATAGAACCATGTGGTGTACTTCGGTTTCTTGATATACCAGGGGGTTTTACCTATTTCTGACACAAAACAACAAAAGTTGTTGTTTTGAGATGTTTTGAGATGGTGGATATTCATTTCCTTCCCTACAGTGACCACTTGACTCTTTTTTATATCCCGCATCATCATGCTTGGCACCGTAAAAACACACAACGAAATCTAATGAGAAAATGAGCAGGAAACATAAAGAAGCTGTGCGGTTACACATTTATTACCACAGGTAGCAGAGCGTGCCGGGTAGACTGTATACACTGTGAATGCCGGGAAAGACAGAAGAGAAAGAAGCTGGAAGGTTATCAGTGGAAAGGTTTTACTGAAAATCAGCAGATGCTGGCGTTAGATCACTAGTTACGCAAACAACAGTGTTGCAGGGTATTTGATCACATGGAGAACCTCGAGACTGTGGACTGGAAAAACCTGTTCCTAGTTGTGTGGCTCAGCCCTCGCACACACTTTTGATGAAAGAACTGTTTATTGTAAACAGGTAGCTGTGATGAGTGGCTCAACCCCAGCATACATCTTTAATCCAAGAGCTTTCTGTAAACAGGATTAAATAAAGTCAACCAAGGTCAAGAGGTAGAGCAAGGAACCAGCTTGACAGGGAGTGAAAAAACCATACAAAGAGGAAGTCCAGAGGACAGACAGAGAAATGCACAGGAAGTAGAAAGGAGGGACATTCAGTTTGAAGGGTTTTTAAGACAGCCTGGAGAACGGTCTTTTTCCTTCTGGGACTTTGGCTGAGGCGGGAGGTCAGCTGGGTGCTTTTTCTACCTCTCTGAACTAGCAGGCTTTCACTTTAGGGACTGCCTCCTGAGTCTTTGTTGGTGTAACTAAAGGTTTGGGATTTTGTTTAAGAGCAACATAACAATGTAGATGTACTTTAAATGAGCTTGGCTTCTTTTGACACTTTGTATGATACTACAAACTAGCACTAAGTCAGTGGTGAAACAGACAAATGCTTGAAAGGATTGGCAGGATTCGGAAGCTTAAAGGTTTTTTGTTTGTTTTGCCTTTTGCCTTTTGTAAGTCAGGGCCTAAGAGAATCATGTGGAATGAAGTTTAGGACCCTCCACAGGGTTCTAGCCAAATTCCTGTCCTCTGACCTTACACCTTCCCCACCAAATTATCCCATCCCACCTCATGGCACCCTCATGCATGCTTTTCACTCTGGACTTTCAACATCCATGTCGTGAAAGAGTTAATGGCTTCATAGTTATACCCTGCTATAGAGGAAATCTAAGGCAGAGAGAAAAAGATCACACGGATTAGTTCATCTCCCTGGAGATGCTCAGAGAAAGAATAAATTGCCCTTCATTCCCTCCCGCACAGCGGCCACGGCAGAGTCTTCTGCCATGTGGACACTCTGGAATAAAGATGGAGCATGATTTCAGGTGGAGCCTGACAGTCGTCACGGACACTTTGTGATGAGGGGAGATGTATGTTGGTGTAATTGTCAGAGAGCCGGTGCTTCTGTGGTACCCCTGGCCATGGGCATGAACCTTGAACGTGGGAGTGAGTGTGATGAGGAGGAGGAGGAAGGGAAGCGATGGACTGCCTTAAACGGCGTGGTCATCCAGTAGAAATTGTGTTTGGGGTCATCTGTGTGACAGCAGTCAGAGGACAGACCAGCTGTTCCTGCAGAAGCTTTGGCGCTTAGTGGGAAATGAGGCAACTGCTTTTTGACCTCTAAACTCATTTCTTTTGTGACTTTGGAGAACTCTATTCCTGTCTGAAGTCTGGATGAGTAATAACTTACACAAACTTATCCTAGAGCAGCAGCTTGGAGATTTGTCCTGTGAGGGCCCAGAACTATTTTACGTTTCCAATATGAATTAATAAATTCTACCCTTCAAAAAGCTGCCATAAACAAGTAAGATTAACTACATTTAAAAAACAATTAAAATTATTGCCTGGTAGATTCATACATTTAAATAATGAGTGTTGGTCATTTCCACCCTCATTCTTTGCTCTCATCTCCCTCCTTCTCCCACTGAAACCCTTCTTTGCAAGCCCCTTTCTACTTTCATACCTTCATTTTATGAGTGAGCCACTGAGTTTAATTAGAGTTTCCTCTGTGGAGAGTTCTTTATTGCACAGTGCTGGAGGAAAGAGGGTGTTTTTGGTTTTATGATTTTGATGTAGCTTTGTTACTACACATTACTTTTCTCACTCATGGTCCTTTTACTAAACAATTAGGGTGATTTAATAAAAACGCGGTATATAATATGTAAATGAATCAAACGGCTATGTTCATTGTAACTTTATGGGACTTGGTTCAAGCTTGCAATTTGATGACCCCTGGAATAACTTCCCAGCCAGCAGTTAGAGTTTTGATTTGTTTTTGTGCTTTTAGACAAGCTGTCATCCAAGCTGGCCTTGAACTCTCAACCCTCCCAGCACTTACGTTTTGAATCTCTGACTCAAGCTCCTGAAGTTCAAAGTGAAACTGAAGCGGAGAGCATTTTTTGCCCTTTGAGTTACCTGTTTTGAGAGCCCTCTTTTCTGGCGGATGCAGACAGCAAGGCTGGAGGCAAGAATAAAGTAGCTCTCTCTCCCCACCCACGGCTCCCAGAGGAGACTCACGGACTAGAGGAAAACCAGAATGGCGGGCGAGGAGAGGCCGAGGTGACTCAGCCTACGTCATCACGCAGTGACTTAGGATGTGTGTGTGAGAGTGAGATGACGCGGATAATGATGATCTGGAATTTCTTCATGTCCAAGTCTGGGGAAGCTTAACTGTGCTTGTGTAATGTCATAGTGAAGGGATATGAACTGTGAAATGTTTGTCACTGTATGCATCTTGATCAGAACTTCTGTGAGTGAACACATATGATGATGACTATAAAAGCGAATGTGGTGAAAATGTGAGTGTGTGTATGCAGCGGGCAGAGAAGGAATTGAACGCAGGAAGGTCTGGATCTAACGCTCACGTATTTCCTGTATCATACTGTCAGACACATCTCTGAAGATGTAGCACAGCTGGAATTGGTGAGGAGTGGGATGGAAGCCCTCAAAAGATGGTTTGGGTGGTCATCCTCAGGGAACGGAAGTCTGACATGTTCTTATTGCATCTTATTTACTTGGTGTGCGTGAGTGTAGCTGTGTACATGCCATGACATGCATGTAGAAGTTGGAGGGTGACTTGCAGGAGTCACTTCTATCCTTCTACTGTGTGGATTCTCGAGATGGAAGCCATGCCATCAGGCTTGGCAGAAGGCAGCGTTCATACACTGAGTCTGTCATCTTGCTTGCCCAGTGAAGGCTTTTTTTTTTTTTTAATATTAAGAGAAGCTTGATGCTACCCAAACTTGCATATTAGCCTGGCTCCTAACAGATTGTTTGGACAAATTGTTTATTTAACTGTCAGTGTCTTGTATAAATTTGTGATAATTTCAATTTCACAGATTTGCTGTGAGGATTAGAAATAAGAAATACAATTATTATTCAGGCACTTAATGATTACTGTTATACAATCAAGAAGTGTAAGTGACTGGAGATTGCAGGTAAAAATAAATGGAAGGTGACATTAGCTTTGGCCGTTGTGATTGTGACATTAGCGCTGGCAGTGGATGATTCTGGAGAATGGGATACAGTGCCGTTTTGGGGTTGCAGGGAGATGGCAATGGTGACTGTGAGGAGGGACGTAAGAGGGGAGGAGAGGACGAACCTTGCTTTTGTGAAATGAAGGGAGCGGAGACATTTGAACCTATGTACACAGCTGGGTCAGTCGGCAGAGAGGGAGAAGCTGAAATCACTAGGGTGATGGGTTAATGTGGAGAGTTAACGAGAGGGTTGGGGTGCGGTTCACAGATGGAAGGTTCAGCTTTGCAGAGGAGGGAGAGGGAAAAGATGGCTGCATATAAGTCAACCTGTAGGTACCAAGTCAGGGTAGGGAGGGGCTTTAACAGTAGCTTCCTACTTGAACAAGGAGTCTGAACATTACAATTGTCTGATAAACTGAGGCAACATGAAGTAGGACAGATAGGAAATGATTCAAGTCTGTTCTGGGGATCCAGATTTCAGCCTATGATTTGGACAACCTGATGACCTTTGCTCTGTTTGTTCTACCACCGTTGCCTTAGGCTTTGGTGCTTGAGACATAAAGCCCTGAGCACAGCCAGCCCTAACTGAGCTTTGTTTACTCCACCTCTCTTCTCTATGCATCTGACACAGCCCTGCAGGAGAGAGGTCCTTCCAGAGGTCTTTAATGTTGCTCATATTCTTCCATCATCACACTTCTGTACTTGGCGACTTACTCTTCAATGAAGCTCATTAAGCACTTCTAGAAAGTATTTTCTGGACTCTTTCCAAAGCTCTGCAGGTTAGACTTTTTATTATACATTGCTTATATTTTGTAAATAGATACTGCACTTTATTTTGTCTGTTCCTCAAATATCCACCCCTTGAGTAAAGATGGTGTTCAGTGTGCCAGTTAAATTGACAGGCAACTCAGTTACTACTTTTCTTTTGTATAGTAATATTTTGTGGGGATTGTAGTTTGCTATTCACATATTGTAACTCTTTAGAACAACCCACAGCTAAGACCTGTGGCCTTGAAGAGAAGAATGGTTTGTCTTAAAGATGATTTACCCCATATTTCTCTCAGAGTCAAATGATTAGAGAAACCTAGGGCAGGGAAGCAACTTATTGTGGTCTATATAGTAGATAGACTGGCAAGGATTTGTCCTCACCAAGAGACCTGTTTGTTATAGTGTTGCCACAATTCCTGATCAGAATGCTTTTTGCTGTTCTATCTAGTGATAATGTCCTATTTTCCCCTCCTCAACCCATTCAGCATTTTGGGAACAGGAAATTGACTGTCATATCCTATACTCCAATCTACAAATGACCTGGCCTGGGCATGGCAACTTTTAACTACACAGGAACCAGCCATTCACTCTTTATTCTGCTGGGCATCCCTGGCCTGGAAGACCAACACCCGTGGATCTCTCTCCCCTTCTTCATTTCCTACCTGGTTGCCTTCTTTGGAAACAGTATTCTCCTCCTGGTCATCATCACTGAACGCAGTCTCCATGAACCCATGTACCTCTTCCTCTGCATGCTGGCTGTGGCTGACCTCATCCTGTCTACTACCACTGTGCCCAAAGCGCTGGCCATATTCTGGCTTCACGCTGGAGCAATTTCCCTTGATGGCTGTGTCACTCAAATCTTCTTCATTCATGCCACCTTCATTGCGGAATCGGGGATTCTGTTGGCCATGGCATTTGACCGCTATGTGGCCATCTGTGACCCACTGCACTACAACGCCGTGCTCGGCCGTGTGGCCATTGTTAGGATTGGCGTGGCTGTGGTCCTGAGGAGTTTCTGTGTGATACTCCCAGATGTGTTCCTGGTGAAACGGCTGCCGTTTTGCCGCGGCAATGTGCTACCTCACACCTACTGTGAGCACATGGCCGTTGCCAAGTTTGCGTGTGCTGACATCCGCGTCAATGTTTGGTGCGGCTTGTCCGTCCTCCTCTCTACGGTAGTGCTTGATGCCTTGCTCATCTTAGTCTCCTACAGTCTCATTCTTTACGCAGTCTTCCGCCTCCCCTCCAGAGGAGCCCGGCAAAAGGCTCTGGGCACATGTGGATCCCACCTTGGGGTCATTTCCATGTTTTACCTGCCTGGCATTTTTACCATAATTACCCAGAGGTTTGGGCGCCACGTTCCTCTCCACACCCACATCCTGCTGGCCAATGTCTGCATGTTGGCCCCTCCCATGCTGAATCCCATCATCTATGGGGTCAAAACCAGGCAGATTTGGGAGCGTGTACTTAGCACCTTGTCTTCACAGCGGAAACTGTGCCGAGTTTGATTAACTAGGTGGTGTAGTCTCCACACAGAGCTTTACACTGTTGTGTCTTTGCAAAGACTGAAGAATGAATCAAACTTTCACACAGTGTAGAAAGTGACGTGTCTTGACTCTCAAAGTCACTTTGCCACGTACCCAGAGAAGTACAGTGTTTAGAAGCATAGTGCTTTGGGTCAGGATTGAATACCGAGTTTGACGATGACAATGACCGTGGTCATGGTGATGATAGGTAATCTGTTGGACCTTGAGCAAATAACTTATTTTCACAGAAACTCTTCTTAGGATATGCTTGGGGCACCTTTAAAAGAGGGACGCCCACACCAAAGTAACTAAGAGCACAAGAAAGTTTTACGTACAATGAATTGTGCTAGTGCATCACAATGAAAATGTCCACATGGAATCTGAATTGATGTAACTGTGTACATACGTTTAATTTCACTGAAACCATATGAGTTTCTATAATATGTAGTTCAATGCAATAAAAATCCATTCTGTGTGTACACAGTGGGATGTGTGCACGTACCTGCACGGATGTTAGGAAGCTGACTTTGAGTATCTCATATAAAAAAGCATCAGGTTTATTAGTATTATTCTTTAGTAACGCAAAGTAATGGATATATTCCTCTTATTTATTATTCATTGACTTTAAGATTAGAGGTCTTTATAGAGCTACTTAAGAACTGAATTAAACCACTGTCAACATTACAGCTTAATAATTTTTTTTTTGTAAAAACACCAGTTTAGTTTGAATGAAATATGGAGGCTTACCATAATCTTCATATTTCTTGGTTGTGCTCTGATTGTAATGATAAGCCTAATGATGCTTATCATTAGGTCATGGCATGGCTGACCTCTAAACAGAATCTGTTACATATATACACACACACACACACACACACACATATATATATCAAAATAAATTGTAAGTATATTTAAAAATTTTTTTAGTCTTTGAAATTTTGATATGATACTTCTAGTCTCTTTTAAAAATTACTTCTTTGAGAATTTCAATGTACTTTGATCATATTTATCACCTAGTCTTCTCATACCTCCAAAATCCATGTCTTCTTTCCTACCCTACTTTGTGTCATTCCTCTTTTTAAACCTACCAAGTACTGTTCTTGCTGCCCAGATGCTCTGGAAGTATGGCTTTCACTGGGGTTGTTTGCCCAGCAGGGCCTACACTCTTAAAGAAAACCGATTGTCCTCTCACCAACTGCCGAAAGCTGCTTAGCTAGAGTGGTACTTTGTGGCCATCTCTCCATGCTGGATGTTGTATGGCCTGAGCCAGCACAAATACGACACTTAATACTTTTTGTGTCTGTTAATTTGAAAGCTGAATGAAAGAAGTTCAGGAAAATCACGAGGCTTTATTTGACTTTAAGGGACAATATTAATCAGAATTGGGAGCAGTATTTGGAGATAGTTCTCTCATTTCTCAAGGTAACTTTGATGTTATAAATAGAGATGTGCCTAGATCACTTGTTATCTGTCAGGTTTTGCTTTATATTTTGAAACACAGAAGCATATTTTAAATATCTTAAATCATTTATTTATCAAGATGTTCTTTGCCAAACTTCACACTAGCTCCAAGTTCAATTCAGTGCTTACATTTCACTACTGGTGTCACCACCTGTGTTCATTTCACAAAACAAACAAACAAGCAAACAACAACAAAACAATTTTTTGTACTCACATGGTGAATCCCATAGTCAGCCTTTGTTCCCCTGGACAGAGAAGACACTGCTCTGCTACAAAGGCAAACTTGACCTCGAGGTTACTGAGAAAGGAGGGTAGCCTCCACAAAGTCTACTTATGAGACAGACAAAACCACGAGTGAATCTCTTAAGAATGGTCAATAAATGGGAACATCACAGTTAACCATGATTTGGAATGAAAAAAATCCTGGTGTTTTCTTCTGGTCCAGCTGTTGAAACTCTTTTTGTTCTATCCACGGGCCTCTTCACTGGGTACCGCAAAGCCTTTGAGATACAGAGAATCCCCACAGTCCTCTGCTCACTCTTTTAGCCAATCAGTTCAGCGCTTTTCTCAGCTTTCTGAGGTAGACATGTTTCCTTTTACGTCCTTGGCAGTAAGCTTCAGTGCCTTTACCTGCTACAGCATTTGAGCACTTTCCTCTCTAGCTGCCCACACCAGGATTCCTTCCCACCACCCCTAGGTTAACCTTTAGAGTTGCAGTGGTCTGTGTTGAAGAGGGTCTCTGTGAGATTGCATTGCTGGAGCTGAGAGGTTTCTTTGGTTTGAGTTGGAACAACAAAGGGAGCAGTTATAGTTTCTCGACTCTGGCAGCTTTGGGCCATATTTGTTTCCATTCAGTGTACGTAAAAACTTCTGGAGCTGCTGACTGAATGCGAAGCCATCCCGAGTTTTCTTCACCGCACAGTTATCCATCCTTCCTCTGCACTCTGCTGATGGTATTTTCAAAGCTCTCAATATGTTTGTGTACTAGTTCAGCTACTAATTTCACTTTCTTCAAGGCGACAGGGTCAGGGAACAGCATATCCATAAACTGACAGCAGGGAGCCTATGGCCATAGCTGTCTCCTTCATGTGAGAGTCAACTGCAGGGACTCGCTGGCCAGGCCAGTATGGCACCTAAATTTTGGCTATTACTGGGGACATCAAGTATACTGTCACTGTTACATTCAGCTCTCATCTGAACACTTTTCCTACTTTGTCCTAGCTTTGGTTTGTCAGACTGTAAGATATTCTTGACCTGGGTCTATACATGAAGAAATGCAAAGAACATGCCAGAGAGGGAAAACAAACAAGCAAAGGATACACCCCCCCCAAAAAAAAAAACACTCCAGTAACAACAACAAAACAATCTAAAAGATGTACAATGTGAAAGAGACATTTTGACCTTTATCAACAAGGACTGAATAGGACAGACTGAGGCACAATTTTTAGGAAGCCCTTCTGCAAGCCACAGAAGATAGAGGAATAGGTGGGTATCTGGCCAAAGGTAATGGCCAAGAAAAGAGAAAACAAAATAAGTCACACAAAGGAGGCAGAAATATGGTTTTGGCTGAACTGGATGAGTTTGGGTCTGAAGTGAGGCGTTTCACTGGATGGAACCATTAAGGAATCTATGTCAGGTACACTGGTGTTGAAGGTCAGCTGACAATGACTTTTAGTTATCTCCAGCTGTTCCTTCATTCTGGGACCCCGACTCCTCTACAGAGATGATGGTTTTGGGTAGTTAGATGGACAAAAAAGCAGAGTTCATGGCTGAAGTACGCCAACAGGAAGAGGGTAACAGCATCCACAAATGGTCTTCAGTAGTCACTGGGTTTTGATCAGGACGAGGGGGTAACAGTGTCCAGACAGTATTGTCAGGAGTACTGGCTCCTGATCATCACATCTTTAGTGGACAGAGCTTTAGAGGTGCCACATTCCTTCCATCATCATTGAAACCAACACTGAAGAAGGGCCGCAGAGGTCCAGTAAAATCACACTCCGTGAAGGTGTAGATGAGGGAGCCATGGTCTGTTATGTTATAGAAGGAGACAATACCAGCTTCATAGTCCACAAAGATCCCGATTTGGCATGGAGGGACCTGTACGTAGAGGGTGGTCTGGGGGCTGGTCCCAGCCTCATACTTGTCTTTTTTCCACAGCCAAATGGTCCAGAAGCCATCCTCAGGACTGAGGGAAAACTGCCCCTTCCTCTGTACAGAATCTCTGCAAACCCCCAGATCCCAGGCCTCCTTTCTGGTCACATCTACCTCCCAGTAAATCTTCCCAGAGGAGAATCTCTGGGCACCTAGCACCATGGGGTAATTATCAAACCTCTCTTTGTTCTCGGGCACATTCTGATGGGTGTCTGCAAGCCTCACTTGTCTCCGATCCTTTGAGATGACGAGCCACGGGTTGGCTGTGTTGCGATCCAGAGTAATATGAACTGCACGGAGAAGATCACAGGTAAGCCTGCGTGGGCCAGCCACTCTGAGGAAATGACTCCCAGCAACTCCTGCCCCGCCTCTGTGGTGTGAGGAAACCTTCCCTGCGTCTCTGCTCCTCCTGTGCTCCCTTGCCACCTCCTCCTCATGCTGCTACCCTGTGCTCCCCAGGACCATCCACTCTGCACTCTCGGTATCCCCTTCTGCTCTACAAGTCACCTCACCCCAACATGTCCTCAGCATCTTCTTCCGCCCTGGTACATGGCATGCACTTGTGAGGTCTGGGGAGGCAACTTCTAACGTATCCAGGTTCCAGGATCCACTCCTAGGGGAAAACGGGGAATCTTACTTCCTACTTCCCCAGGCCTTTCTTCAGGGATGGCTGTGATAATTAAATTCAATATAAATTTACAAATACTCATGCATTCAGTGTCCTTGTGAAAGAAAAAAAAAATTTTACCCAGGAGTCCTAGGGAACTTAAATAAATCTGCATCTCCTTCCAAAACCCAAGGTTACCGCTAAGTGGGCTCTGTTTGATTTTATGGGAACCATCTCATAGGCCGAGTCACCTCTGTGAAGAACCTAGGGGAGTCCTGGCCATGCTGTAGCTTTTACTCATGTCTTTCCGAGTGTCTTTTACGAGTGTCTTTCCACATGAGGACCCTAGCAGACTAAGATTCCCTTTTACTATGGTGGGGGATTTTAATGTACGAAGAGGATGCATTCTAACTACATCGGGCAATTCATCATTTGAGATGTCCATTAGCTTTAGAGGCCGGAGACCATTTTAGAGAGGACCAGGTCTTTGAGAATGGGGATGTATGGCGGAAAACCCAGGTGCATTTGTGCCTAACTCAATAGCCATTTCAATGTACACATGTTTCCTGTTCCCTTTTCTAACTGAGGAAACCTCTCCTTACCTTTCCAGGACGATCCTCACCTCCTGAGGACAGAAGAGACAGAGAGTCAGTTCTGGAGTTTCTGATTGACCACTGAGCTGTCACCCCTGGGGACATGCGACATCACCCATGTTTCCCTGGCTCTGCAGAACTCCCTTGGGTCAAGGCCCCAAAGACAATTCTGAGTAGCTCTTCAGAAAGGACATGTGACAGCTTGCAGAATATCTAGGAAGCCAACACGGATATGGCCTTTAGCTAGGATGCAACCAGGGTTTAAAGACTGATTGAGAAAACAAATTAGAAGGGCTCGGTTCCCCCAGATGTTGGAACTGGCAGCCTCCTAGGCTCAGTCAAAATGCACCCGGGAGCCCAGTCAGTGACTGGCAAGAGAATGCCTGCCCAGCCAGACCAGACGTGCTAAGCTTTTCAGTACAAGCCAGGAAGAAATGTCTGTATGCATCTGACTGAGTGACACAGGAATGAGCAAAGAAACATGGAGATCATGTTGTCAACAGCATTCCAACGTGGGGCTAACAGACCGTGGGTGGATGCGAGATTTAGAATATACACTGACTTTAAAAAACAATCATGCATGTACTCCATCTTAATTTTGCCTCCTACTACTTAGATAAACTGATTGTAAGTCAACACGAATCTCTCACTAAGTCCAGTAATGTCTCTGCTCTGCTCCTTAGTTTTCTCATCCATGGAATGGGGTCACAGCAGCACTGAACCCTAGGAAGCCATCAGTTTGCTGTTTAGGAATTTGCAGTTAACATCATTACGGGAAAAATTAGAAAAAACAAACAAACAAACAAACAAACAACCCAAACAAACCAGTAGTACCAATACATGATTTCTTAGTTCCCATGTTTCAGAAAAAATTATTTTAAAGTTAAATTTATTTTTGGGAAAGGGTGAGACTATTTGCAGAAGCGGACCATGTTAAAAATCATGTAGGTAGTTCACAGAAACAGCACGAAGTATCAAGATGCAACAGCTATGCCTACGCTAGGGACACCCCGTGGATCCCACTTCCTCTGTGACTTGATAAATGGAGAAAGAGAGTACGGAAAAGAAAAACGGCTTATTCTCATGACCGACCATGTTGGAGAGAAATGGCACCGTTCAGTTTTATAAACTGTATTTTAAAACACATTCTTACGGCTACTTGTCTAGCGACTAGAGTGGACTTTCTCATTTAATACTTTCAAAAAAAATCACTAAAGATATGTGATACTATGAATCCCGGTGACACGTGGTAAGTGCGGCGCTCTCCCGCCTGGCACCGGCTGCAGCATACAGATACAGACACACCCAGCCTCTCTGGTCACTTCCTTGCGCCTGCGCACCTTCAGCAGCTCCAGCTCAGAGCCCCGGCTTCTCCTCTCCAGCTCTGCAATCAGCTCCTGCAGGGCCTGGTTCTTCTCGGCCAGCTCAGCCTCCTTCTTCCCCAGGAGTCTCAGGTGCTCCCTCTCGTCCGTCTCCAGCCTCTGCAGCTGTCTCTGCTCCTCCTGAGCCAGCAAGCTACTCTGGTGTAGAAACTCCGAGTGGATCCTCGACTTCTGTGTGTCCACGTTGCTCTGTGGTGGCAGGGGAAAGACAAGACTTTTACATTTCTTATTTTTGATCAAAATTTCCTCGCCTTTGGTGGTGGAGGTGTTTCCGTTCCTTAAACACCCACGGCTCTTTAAGTCTGGGTGCGCGCACACACACACACACACACACACACACGTGTACACACATACACACTGCACAGCTTCTGGGACTACACTGTAAATGGCACACTGGAGCTATTGTAAACTACAGCTTCAGCAGCTTCCGGCACCAGATCTTTCCTCAACCTTTCTTCCAAACACAGGAACACCCACACTTGAGTCCCTTTCTCTTTCTAGCTTAGCAAGTCACAGACAGCACAACTTATTCCTATACCCAATGATGGACTATTGCTAAGTCCTGCAGGAAAACCAGTGGTCCCAGGACAGTCTGCCATTTTGGGAGGTGCTGTAGTCTGAGACAAAGCGGCAGCCATCTTTGTATTCAGCTTCCACGTTGTTTCTAAGGGGAAAGTAAGTTCAAAAATGTAAACTTTTCAACTCTGCTTCCTGGAAGCGATTGCTCCTGGCTGACCTTGATTCAATAGTGCTATAACTCATGCTTTATTATCTATTCACTTGGCTACACTCTGGTTGCACCCTTATCTACACACCTGGCTACACTTTGGATGTATTCTAGAAGACCCTAACACATTACCTGGGACCAGACAGCTGAAAGGTCAGCTGATAATTCTTTGTCTAGTTAGCCAAAATATCTACTGCCCTCCCCATGTCTTTTGCATTTGGTTCTCTCTATAAAAATCCTGCTGTGAGGACTTGTAGATGTCACCGTTAGGCTCCCGAGTCCTCGCTGTGGCCCTGATCGATCAGCTTGGAAAAGGTGTTATAATAAACCATCCGTATCTGAGACTGGAGTCTGAGCGGTTTGTGCGGCTATTTTTATACCAGAGCAGGAGGGTCGCCTGATGACACAGGACGACCTCTTTTGCCATCACAGCTTGATTTTCAGTCTTTGCTAATCATTTGGAGTCTGTGATTGGCTGTGAGTCCCTTGCATTCCCAGTTTCACACGTATGCTGTTTCCTACCAGCAAACTAGCAATGTGACAGGCTTTAGTTCTCATCAGGCTTTGGACTGGTGGTCACCATCAAGCAGGCACTGGGTCAGGTGGGCTTCTTATCTCAGCCTTAGATAGATCCCATCAGGATACCTCAGGCCCAGAAACTACAGTGTTGACTCTTTCTTCCCCTGAGGTGGGGTCAGAAGGAATGGCATGGCCGTCCAACACTTTCTCCAGTAATTCTTGATCTTTGTGCCAGATTGGGGAAATCTCACCTGATTGCAAGCTTCCTAGCTTCCTTCCAAGTCCTCTCTATCTAGAGATCTAGAGCGTGGGTGATTCTTGGAGAGTGACCCGTATAATAACTCTACCACCCATCGGACAGGCAGCCACGGATCTGGGATGCAGCCCAGCCTAGGGCTCTTGCCTTCCAGTCTGCTCTTTGCGTTGCAAGATCCATTTCCAACTTCTCAGCCAACTCTTTTCCTTTTCTCAGTTTTTCTAAAGCCACTCGGATCTTCTCCTGTAGAAAAAGACAGCAAGCAGGTTAGTCCCCAGCTAGAGATGTGGAGGAGGCGGATGGATAGACTCAGGAGGAAACCTATTATGGCTGACAAAAACAGAGCTACACGGATGGGGTAATGGGATCTGGATCGTTACACTTCTAATTCACCAGGAAGCCTGCGTCGCATCTCCCATGGCGTTGTACTGGATGCACAGGTTCCTCTCAGGGAAGGAAGACAGTATCCCTCCATTCCCCAACTTCTCAGATGTAGGGGTGACTCTCAGCCACCATTCCGGGGAACTGGGCACTCTCCAGGGGCCAGGTTCTTTATACCCAATGTGCCCTTGCGCTGAGGCCTCACCTGGTATATCTTAGCAGCCTCTTCAATAGGGACCTTGGTGTGGTCACGGTGTTTCCCAGACTGGGCACACACCCAGCAAAGGGCCTGCCCGTCTTCCTCACAGAATAGGTGCAGTGTCTCTCCATGCTTCCTGCAGAGGCTTTCCTGGGGGCCCTTCTTGGAATTCTGGGTTATACGTTTAAGATTTTCTACCATGTTGGCTATATGCCGATTGGGCCTGAGGTTTCTGAGCAGGAATTGTTGCCGGCACTCGGGACACGAACTGCCCCCACTTTTCCCAACCTCAGAAATGCATTCCTTGCAAAAGCTATGGCCACATTCGATACTCATGGGCTCCACCATGGGGTCCAGACAGATACAGCAGGTGACCTCCTCCCACATCTTTTCCATGGACATTTTGGAGGATGTGGAGGGCAACATCTGGTGTGGAATCCTGAGGGGTGCAGAGGGGGGAAGGGGAGAGAGAAAGTGAGAGTTTGCATGACAAAAGCGAAAGCAAGGCAAAACCAAAACTCCACACAATAACGCAAAGGAAAACCCCCGAGGGAAAGACACGGAGGGGAAAACAAAAGAAGGCAAGAACGTCTACCTGAATAGCAGGAGCCGCTGGCTCCTCCACAGCCTGACCCAGCGTTCCAGTCAGGCAGAAGAGGAAACCGAGTTTCCAGAGGAGGCAGAGAAACTGGCAGGGGTAATGCTGTTAACAATTCCACCTTCATCACATCCATCCTCGCTTTAACCCTCAGTCCAGGCTTGTCCTGAACACTGTTGCTAGTCTCATGCCTCCATTGTGCAGAGAAGTCAATCACAGAAGTAATGAGCATTCACTCATTTACATGTCCCTCCATATTCCAAATGCTTGCTTCCGTAATATAGATATGCGCGCGCACACAGATGCACACACACACACACACAGATAGGGTTCTCTGTGTAGCTCTGACTGTTCCTGGAACTCAATTTGAAGTCCAGGCTGGCCTTGAACTCCCAGAGACCTGCCTGCCTCTGACTCCTGAGTGCGGGGATTAAAGGCCTGTGCCACCAGGCTGGCTTAGTCTTCACTAATCTTGACAGGAACTACAGTGGCCAGGAGTCAGGCTTCTGCCGTTCCTCTTTACATGTGACATTTTGTCCAAGTATGATATACGGTGCTTGTGCAATAGGCCACACCACACAGCCCAGGCGTGTCGTTAATTACCCACTCAGGCTCATGGAAGTAAACCTGAAGATGTGTGTTCATTATGGCCTCATCTAAGAGTACCTTTTCCACATACTGTTGCATGTGTCTGTCCGCGTGTTCATGCATTCATTGCCGTTCTGATTTATCCCGGCATTTCTTACATGCAGACTATACTGAACACACACTTGTCAATGTAGGCGTGCTCACATGCTCCCTACAGAAACGTCTATGTACATATATGTATGTGTGTGCTCATCCACACTCATTTGTGGGGAGCACTTCCCAGGCTCTTCTCCAAGCTGCTCCACACTAGTCCCTGTCTTTAGGGCGCTGAGTATCTTAAACGCACTGAATTTCCCAGTAGAACACTCTAAATGGCTAGCACGCTCCTCCAGCAGGGGTCTTCGCGGGGAGTTTCGCAGAAGAAACTTCTCCCACCCTCAGCCCGGGCACCAGCCACCGAGGCCGCCCCTTCGGAGCCCAGCGCCCACGGGCCAGCGACGGGACCGGAGAACCGTGCGGAAGAGAAGCAGCAGGTGGGCAGGTTCGGGTCGGGGCGCCGGGGGGAAGGGGCTCCTGGACTCCGGGGCGGGGACCCCGGCCTACCTGACTTACGGGGTCCTCGGCGTCACTCAGGGCTCCCGCCTCCGCGGCCGCAAGTCTTCTTCCTAATTTCACTTTCGGTTTCCTGTCAGAAGCCGAGGAAGAGGGAGGAGCAGGAGGAGGAGTTGAGTGGCAGGGGAGGCGGAGAGGGAGGGGAGAGAGGGAGGAGAGAGGGAGGGGAAAGGGAGGGG
>NW_026596046.1:36938673-37014752 GCF_907164565.1 Psammomys obesus
AAAAAAAAAAAAAAAATTAACCAACTAACCAGCTACCACCACCACCAAACCATTCCATGCTTTAAATTTTTTGTTTATATTTAAGATATTTTTCTCAGTGAAAGATGCTGGGTGACATGTACTGGTCTAGATTGTGTTGCTGTACCAGGATTTGATTCCAGGAACACAAACAGCCCCAGAAAAACAGTAAAGCATCTGAATGGACGAAGAAATCTGCAAACATCGGAAAATGGCTCTGCTTCGTATGGCTGACAAAGAGCATGGGTTCCAAAATAAGGTAGAGGCAAATTCAATGTCCATTTTGCTACTTACCACTACATGGCGCTCGATCTGTTTCAGTTTTCGCACTGGATAGCGAGGTTAACACACTCCCTCGGTTGTACTGGAACCAACCCTACCACGCTCACACAGGCCGACGAAGATACGCGCAGTTGCCTCAGCTCCAGCGTTTGGTAATTGTCTGAAGACCCAAACTACCACTCATTTCAAATTCCTTTCACTCACGGATAGTATTTCAGTCTTCCCCACCACGATGAAATGACCCAGGTCTTTATTTGGGGAAGAATTAATGTCATCGATATTACTGTCCAGCATATCGATATGTTAATGAAGTGAGATGTTTATACTTTGGGTTTTATACTCTCCACTGACTTTCATATATATCACTGCCCGGTTGTCCCTGGTCATAGGATACGTTCACTCTTGCCAGGACAGGAAGATATGGAAGTAGAAGGAGGATCATCTGGGAACTGTAAAAGTAAGTGTCACTTTTTTTCCTCGGTTGAAGGGATGAGGTGGGAGCTGTGCCCAAGCTGTTTGATTACAGGGCTTGGGCTGAGCCTAGAGCGTTTCTTTCTCTGTAATAACCATCTCTAGCCTCTGTACAATACAGTCTTCCAAGATGGCTGATTCAGTCTGTATTCTCCAGGCTTCTGACTGAACGGCTCTGCTTAGCCTCATACTAACTTTGGCAATGTGTTCTAATATCTGGCTCCTTCTCATTCTCTGGCTCATTCTGTCTTCATCTGTGTCTAGCTTGTTCTCTCTGTGAGCTGTCTTTGTAAAACTGTCCCAACACAACCGACACACACACACACACACACACACACACACACACACACACCTCTCTCTCTCTCCCTCTCACAGCTCTTAGCTCTTAAGTAGCCTCTCTTTCCTGTGCTGTGTTTGTGTGAGTTGGGCATATTTTATCTCTGACTCACTCTGTCAGATCTCTTTCTACTTCATCACTCTGCCTGCCTCTCAGTTGGATGTCATTTTCAAACATGACTGCTTCCTTCTACAAACTAACATTACCTTCATTATTAGGGATTAAAGTTGTACACCTAAAGAAGCTAAGGGAGAAGGAGGACCCTGGGTAAGATGATCAGTCCTCACTCAGAAAAACAATCGGGATGGACATTGGAAGGAGAAAACAGGAAACAAGACAGAAGCCTACCACAGAGGGACTCTGAAAGACTCTATGCAGCAGGGTATCAAAGCAGATGCTGAGAATCATAACCAAACTTTGGGCAGAGTACAAAGAATCTTATGAAAAAAGGGGGCGATAGTAAGACCTGGAGAGGACAGGAGCTCCACCAGGAGAGCAACAGAACCCGAAAAGCTGGGCACAGGGGTCTTTTCTGAGACTGATACTCCAACCAAAGACCATTCATGGAGATAATCTAGAACCTCCTGCACAGATGTAGCCCATGGCAGCTCAGTATCCAAGTGGGGTTCCAAGGGGAACAAGGACTGTCTCTGACATGAATTCATGGGCTGGCCCTTTGGTCACCTCCCCCTCAGCTTTACCAGGCCACAGAGGAAGACAATGCAGCCAGCCCTGATGAGACCTGATAGACTAGGATCAGAGGGAAGGGGAGGAGGACCTCCCCTATCAGTGGGCCTGGAGAGGGGCATGGGAGCGTCTGTATTCCAGCCAGATCATACTGTAATCCAGAGGGTGTCCGAATTACAGCCGGATCACACAGGCCTAGAAGGTCTTTGGATGTGATCCCTTGCCAGAGCAGCCTGTTCCTGGATTAAAATTCTCCTACAGGGACAGGGAGGGATCATGGGTGTGGGAGAGGGACGAGAAGGGTGATGGAGGACTGCCAGTTGCTGGTTTTAACCATGTATCAGAATTATGGGATGGCCCTTTACTCTTATAGGTAAAGCCTTTGCTGATTTCTGTTCCTATAATACAAGACCGCAGATTGAGTAATCCATAAAAACCCATGTTTCTTTTTAATAGTGGTGAATTTCCTATATGCATATCCTGTGTTTTTGATCAACTGTATACCTCATTCCCTTTTCTTCAGTTCTCCCCTATTCCCTCACCATTTTCCCTACCAAGTCCACGTGCTTAAAAAACAAAACAAAACAGAACAAAACAAAACAAAACAAAACACACTGAGTCCTTTGAAACTTAAGTTAGAGTATATGAGGCTCTTAGGGAAGGGATGCTAAACTTTACACACCCCCCTCTGACTTCCCCATGAGAACTTGGTTTCCGGGCCTG
Organism: Psammomys obesus; assembly: GCF_907164565.1. Classification (NCBI taxonomy): domain Eukaryota; kingdom Metazoa; phylum Chordata; class Mammalia; order Rodentia; family Muridae; genus Psammomys; species Psammomys obesus. Next base: position 36,941,192 of record NW_026596046.1, read on the forward strand.
TCGAGCCTCCTCTATATTCAACATATCACATTAACCCTCCCCTATTCCATGGTTGTAGATGACTTTTAATAAGCTTTTTATTTTGGGCTATGTCAAACTAAGTCACACACACACACACACACACACACACACACACACACGAGAGAGAGAGAGAGAGAGAGAGAGAAAGAGAGAGAGAGAGAGAGAGAGAGAGAGAGAGAGAGAGAGATGCTTCACCAGCTCTCCAGGTATACCTCAACCCAGCCAGGTTGGCAACCGAAATTAATCTCATTTGTCTCATTTGATTCATTATTGGGTCTTAAGATTTGAGATCCCTTCACTTCCTATGGGAAGTGAAAAGAGGAGGTTCCGAAGGAAGTGAAAGTGCTGCCAAAGGTAATTATATATAATATCAACTCTTAGCCTGATTTTTTTTTCATTTCTAGGAAAAATCTGAGCAGTTTTCTAGTGATATCGTTTACATTAAATAAATGGAATTTCCTAACAAAATATGTAATATTCCAGCATATCTGTTTTCCCTTCTACATTGTGTCTGCCAAAACGCCATTGTTTTTGAACTTGGCACCATTAGGCTATTTTCAGAGCATGGTCTGTAGCCAGTTACTGCTTTCTATCAAGGAGTCCTAATACTGGGGCTTCCCTAGGAAATCCACCATCTTGAATGTGCATCACCAGTTGGAATAGGTGGTTGGTAGAACTGGGGTGTGACCTGTTGGTATAGCACCAACTTGAAAATCCCATCTGCTGTGGTCTGAATGTCTGTTTCTGTGATTTTCATATATCGACATGATGATGGTGATGACGTAGATAACAAGAACAAGAAATGAAGCTACGGATTAGGATCCTTATAAAAATGGATTCAAAGAGAGGGCCTCGTCTGAGATTAATTTCGGTTGTCAACTTGGCTGGCTTGAGGTATGCCTGGAGAATTGCTGAAGCACCCCCCCCAACCATGGAATAGGGGGAGGTTAATGTCAATGTTGGTTACAGGGCACTGAAATCAGCTCTTAACTTCTCATGGGGAAGTCAAAGGGGTGTGTGTGTGGTGTTTGTAACCATTTTCCTAAGAGCCTCGATCTTCTAATTTACTTAAGTTTTAAGGAGTTTTAAAGGACGCAGTATTTTTTTTTAAGCATACGAATTTGGTAGGGAAAACGGTGAAGGGATGGGGAGAATTGGAGGAAAGCCAACGGGGTATACAGTTGATCAATACACAGTATGTGCATGTAGGAAATTCTCAAACAATAAAAAATTCACATGAAAAGTTCGTATTTTAAAAGAAAATATGGCCAGGCATAGTAGCACATGCCTATAATCCCAGCACTCAGAGAGGCAGAGGATCTCTGTGAGTTCGAGGTTAGCCTGGGCTACAAAGCAAGTCCAGGACAGCCAAGACAACACAGAGAAACCCTGTCTCAAAAAAACAAAACAAAAATGAAAAGTGAAAAGTCATTTTATAAAATGAAGACATTTGAAATAAACAAGATTAATGAGTGTTGGGAAAATATTTGTGTGTGTGTGTGTGTGTGTGTGTGTGTGTGTGTGTGCGCGCGCACATGAGTGCAAGTGCCCGTGGAGGCCAGAAGAGGCTGTCGGATGCCCTGGAGCTGTGCTCATTAGGCCATCGAGCTGCCTGGTACGAGTGCTGAGAACCAAACTCTGGTCCTCTGGAGGAACACATTCTCCCAGCCCCATATATCCTAATTTAATCATAGTAATTACTGATTGTGTGACACAGTCACCACCTACAATATACAGATTAAGGAAGTCATTTGCTCATAATCACATGTTTGGTGACAGATCTAGAAATAAATATCCCTGAAGTTTTCCACTACCTCATGCTTGGCAGATGATCTCCAAGGGCATTTCTGGGAGAGAGAAAAAGCTTGCTTCACTTTCAAACCCTGTCATTTCCTAAGCATCACCTTGGGGTTAAGCAGGGAACATCTTTTCTTCTTGCTTCTCCCAAGTTTCCCAGGACGAAAGCACTGATGCATATTTCTGGCTACCCTGTTACCTTTTCGAGAAGACTCGGTGCTGATGCCTTCTAGATGTAGGCATTCCTCAAGGTCTCTTTCCTAGAAGGACAGGGTGTGTCCCTACTTACCAACTTGCTTTTCATTTGTTCCATCCGTCTCTGTAGTTCATGGATGGCATTGGGTCTTTGGGAAAAGTAGCCACTCCATATGAGGTATCTGAGCATCCTCCTGTTGCCCCTACGAAGTCATCAGGTGGTGAATCACTTGCCCTGTGCTTCCACACCAGGTCTCAGAGCTGCCTGGCCCAGAGCTCAGGGACCTCAGCAAGGTCAGCTGCATAAATCTCTTGGATTTTCATCTGGTTCCCAGCAGACCTGTTATGGCTCTACTTCTAACAGGAAGATTATAAAATACTGGTCTTCATGAGAAGAACAAGAGATGCTTCTCACTACCAGAGGAACAGATGAGAGGAGTCACAGGCTCTGGAGCTGTGGTGAGTGATGGATGAGGTGCCAGGTCTGGGTGGGGGGCACTGGGCACCAGGGCCTTGTGCCACCCGCCTGCAGCGTCATTTCTGCTATGAGCAGAATGATAACTATCTAGGGCAGCCACCTTCCCTCTGGGTCACCGCAGCCTGGGACATGATAGTGGCTGGATGAAGGCCTTCCCTGATCTTTCCTTTTATAACACAAGGGGTTTGGCTCTGTGAGGCCCTCTTTAGATCTGACTTTCCTAGGTGATTTGGACCAAGGACCATCATGAGAAGATGAGCAACGTTCTTCAGTTCTCTAGTACCTGGTCAAATCTGGGAGAAGCTGCGCGTGCATAGTTCCTCAGGGCTTCGTTCAGTGGCTGCTGCAGGCTCAGGCAGACTCTGAGAAGTATTCTGAAGCCTGCTGTGGGGCAAGGATAGTGGCAGCATAGGCCCTGCCCCAGCCTGAGGTCCAGATGCCTGACTAAACCTCCATCCAAATGGAGTTCCCAACCACTTTGAGCAGGGCAGGCGACAGTCCCCTCCTGCTCAGCTAACTCAGTCCGAGGAGGCTGTTAACCACGTGACAACTGGTCACATCAACACCAGCCAGGGCCTGATGGCTTCTTCATCATCTCCTAGACCTTCACTGCCACTCAAGGGCAGAAGCACTCTTAACATTTCTTGTTTACAAGTCAGGCAATTCAGGATATAGAGGTGTCAAAGTGTGCCCAGTACTCACAGATGGCAACTAGCAATGCCAGAGTTCAAACCCAGACTCGGTGGATAGAAAGCATGGACTTAAGGCAGTTTTAGGTTAATTTAATTATTGTTTTGTATGAGTACTTTCGCCACAGGTAAGTACATATACCACATGTATGTTTGTAGACTGCATGTTCTCTGTCACATGGGTTGTGGGAGTGAACCTGGGTCCTTTGGAAGAGCAACAAATGCTTTTAATGACTGAGCCATCTCTCCAGCCCTTAGAGTGTGCGCTTTTAATGCTATGCTCCCTGCCTAGAGTATAAAATACATTATATGCCAACGTGTTCCAACCTCTGAAGTGCCTATGTGAAATGTATGCTCTTAGTCGAATGCATATTCCACGCAGAAGGGAAGAGCCCTTCTATTTCACCGACCCGCTGTGAAATAGTTACAGCTGCTTGTGATTGACATAAAAGGCTTTTGTGTCAGTCTCTGTCTCCCTTTTCTCTCCCTCTTGACTTCCTCCCTTTCCTTTTTTCTTCCTTCTTTCCTCCCTTTCTTCCTCTCTATTGTCTATGTCTGTAGCTATTACACCTTAACACTAGATATAGTCTTGGCCTGCTCTAGATGTTGATCTCAGCATTTAACCCTAAGATTTTAGTTCTTTTAGTAAAGACACTATATGGTGAAAATTTGAAGATCAACTGTTTAAACTATTTAAAACAAGTCAGAATAAAAAAAAGGAAGGGTCTGATTTATTTAAAAACCGTATTTTTTCCTATATAGACCATGAGCTTATAAACAAAAGTTCTGGAAGATCCTCCAATTTCCATTCTTTCACTGGACCTCATTGCCACTCCACTGACGCTCTCTGACAGCATCAGACCTAAGTGCAGTGACTCTCAGCCACAGACTCTGAGACTCCCAGGTGGGAAGGAGGCGTGGAGAGAGCAGGTCCCCTCCTTCCTGACCCTGCACCCACACTCTCTACCACGTAATAAAAGCTTCAGCCAGCAGAAGCAGAGGAAGCAAGAGCCTGGTTGTCTGCAGGCTCTGCAGTCCTTGAGTCTCTTGTCGCAGGTACCCGGCAGAGACAATTTATGCCAAGATTATTTCTGAGCAGTATAATTTCAGCCTTAATGTTAGCTAAGGCACATCAGTATCATGGCTTGAGGGAACTTGAGGTTCCTGGCTCATGTTGGTCTCTGCTAGGCTTAGGGTTCAGCGCTAACGGCCTATTTTTCTGTCTTTCCTTTTGGCCCTAGGACCCAGCTGGCAAAGCCAGAGGCTTAAATCCTCACATTCCCTTGAGTGTTGGTGGCTGATGCTTGGTTGCCATAGAAATCTTCTTGGGGTCTCCAACTTTCTCTAAGCGGGGCCATTTCCTCTCAGGGCTTATAGTTAAGCTATGGGGAAACACTTCTTTGATTCTAAGCTACCCATGGTCTTCTGGAACCTGGATAAGTGAAATGATGGAAGGGCAGAGAATATAATTAAAGTTTCCATCCCCAGAATGGGCTGTCGTTGATTTTCCATCCGTCTACCCAATCTTCTATCCATATATCATTTATCTATTTTTTTCTACTATCCCAACCTTCCCCCCTCCCAGCCATACCTAGTTCAATCAAGTGTCTCAGTTGCTCTCTCAGGAGATTACTGCTTCAAGGAGAGCATTCTTGTTCCTCAGCCATAACTCTACAACTAAACTCACACAGTTTGCTGCACAGAATGGTCATGAAACACATGCGATCCTTTTGGCTTACGGTGTTGAAACATGAGCGTATTCAGGACTGGTATATCTAAGTGGTCACGGAGGAGGCAGGGGCGGTAGATGAAGAACACTCTCAAATCTGTAACTTTAGGTCACCTATTTGGGGACAGACATTTTCAGCACCAGTCACGTTAATAGACTCAAGAGGTTAACAGAAGAAGCATCATAACACAGGGCTGAAGCGGCCTCTGGGGTCAGACCGCCTTGATTTCTATTCTGGTCCTTCATTTCTCAGCTTGACAATCTTAGACAAGTTAGCAAATTACCTGACGGCCCAGTTTTCCCATGTGCAATAGGAGAACAATAGTTTTTATCCACTTCAAGAATAGTGAGCCCTCAGTAAATGAGTAAGTTATTAATATTATTCGTTGTCACTATTCTTGAGACTGGCACTCACTGTGTAGCCCAGGCTGGTCTCAAACTCACAATCTTCCTAGCCCAAGCTCCTGTGTTCTGGGACTGCGGGTGTGCCTCACGCTGCAATACGCGTGAAGAGCGTGTGCACAGCCACCCGGTGCTCATGCACCAAGCACTGGCTCAGGTCACACCGTACAAAAGTGTGTGTGTGTGTGTGTGTGTGTGTGTGTATTATAACAAGAGACAATTACTTGAAAAAAGATGCTGGGAGTGAGAACGCTGAGCGGCAGCGCAGGAGCGCTGGTGTTAAATGGTCTCTTCTGCTCACTTCTAACGAGGTGCGGACAGGACTCCTCATCTTGCAGATTGCTTAGCTTTCATCTTCAGGGAGGAGATAATGCCGTTCGAAGGCTTTAGAAAGTGGGAGCCTTCGTGAGACGCTGCCTATAAAATCCTAGCGTAGGGCACGGTAGCGTCACACTGTCATCGCGCCCACGAACGCGAAACAGTGTGCAGTGATGCCGCGTTCAAAGCCACTCTGCGACGTCAGGAAGGGACACGGTGCCAGCTCAGGCTGAGAAACGCAACTCCCGGAGGCTACGCCCAAAGGGCCGCAGCGTAGACGGCCGCCCCCGCAGGTGTGCAGTGTGGCCCTGACCGGGTAGCTTTTACCAGGGTGGCTTCACGTGCGTGGCGGGGGGCTTTGGCAAAGCAACGGGCATGCACGCAGTGTGGGAAGGCCATAGGATTCAGCCAGGGGAGATGATGCCTGCTAGGAACCCTTCTTTAGCAAACTTTATTCTCACAGTTTTCCAAAGAGTGAATTATGGGATTTTGATACTGTCTATATAGACTGGCTTATATTTCTGGGTGTTCATTACTCAAGAGAGTTCCCAGACTTTCCTTTTTTTTTTTTTAAACTCTTAAAAATACATTTTTATTGAAATTTATTGTAACCTAAAAATATGACATTGATGGAAATAGGTATGTCTACAAAAATAATTTATTGAATTTTATTATATCATATGGGTTTTTTTCTAATAACAAAATAAAATGTAGTAAGATAAAACAAAGCCCATCACATTAAAGGTGGACAGGGCAAAGCAACAGAAGGAAAAAAGCCCCAAGAGAAGGCACAAGAGTCAGAGACCCTCTCTTTCACATTCCCAGGGGTCCCATGAAAGCACCAAACTGAAAGCTGTAATATGCACACAGAGGACCTGGTGCAGGCCGTGCAGGCCCTGTGCTCTCTGATTCGATCTCTGTGAGCCCATGTGAGCTCTGCTCAGTTGGTTTAGGGGCCTTGTTCTCCTGGTGTCCTCCATCTCCTCTGGCTCTCGCTTCACTTCTGCCCCCTCTTCCACGGGGTTTCTTGAGCTCTGAGGTCCCCAGCATTTCACTGAATGAGAAAATGAGCTGACAAGGTGAAGCAAACACTGAGTAAACACGTCACTGCATCTGCTTAGAGTGGAAATCATCCAGCAAAGAAATGAGCAAAATGCAAGTGCACGCAGCGGGTGGATGACTCACGGATATAAAGTTGAATGGATTGTGCAGATAAGCGACTACTGTATGGTTATAACTAAACAACAGCTTTTGTAGGAAGAGGGCCGAAAAGGGGCTGCTTAGGAGAAAACTGCTCTGTAGTTGAGTCTGTAACCAGAGCCCTGTCTTGATGGTGAGGTCAGAATCACACTCGAAAGCTTTAAGTAGAGGATGTGGTCGACACGGGGCTCAGGAAAGCACTGATAAAATTGAATGCATTTGGCAGATTCCCACCTTGTTTCTCAGACTTTAAGGGAACCTTGGCCACTTGTTTTAAGCCAACTCATCTTCACAGGAACTTTATGAGGTGCAGCTGAAGGGGCTATTTTGGCCACTACGCATTGCATGTATGTATCGAGATATCACATGGCTCCCCAAAGATATGTGCAGTTATTACACACCAAAAATTTAAAAATATTTAAAGAGCAAAATGGTAGCTGTCTGATTTAGTTATTATTTAATGTATACATTAATTGGCACAAAGTACTCCACACATTTAAACAACTAAGAGCAATTAAAAATAAAATGTAACAAAGCAGAGGGCCATTTTCTTCCCTCGAAGTGTTCCTCAGAAAGGAGTACAGAAAACACATGTAATGGCACCAGAAGGGAGAGCAGCCAGACTCCTAAGGGGATGCTTCTGCAAACACACACTGGGTTGACTGTCCTTGGAGCCATGTGTGACAGCAGATATCAGACGGGAAACCCACTTCTAAGGAAGAGTGCTGTCCATTCATTTTGTTTGTATTGTCATCCTAGAGTTAAAACAATATTTATTACACTTATTTAGTGTGTGTGTGTGTGCGTGTGTGTGTGCACACACATGCTTATGTGGCAGTCAATGGACAATGGTACATATCAGATTCTCTTCCTGTACTGTGTAGACTCCAGGGATCAAACTTAGGCTCCAGCCTTGGCAGAGGCACTTTTACCCAGCTGAGTCATCTTACCAGCCCTCATCCTGTTTCTTTGGAGAATTATTCTTTCCTCAGTATGTCATCTGAGAAGGCTCTCTAGGTTAGGCTTTCAGGTTACACTTAGGTGAAAAATGGAAGTTGCTCAGGCCCAAGTGAAGGTAGTTGCTGATTGGCTAATGAAAAAGCAGTTAGCCACAACCAGAGATTGACTCAGAAAATGTACCCAACAACACTTTATTCAGGGAAGCAAGAGCTCCGAGGGGGGCTGTCTTTAATGGCCGTGAGTCAACCCTTCCTTTCCAGCTCAGTGACCGCATGAATGATGTCTCCTTCTCATTGATGTCTCAATGATGTCGCAGGGTGGGCAGTTTCCTCCTGGAGCCATGGTCTGCAATGGCAGCATTCCTGGTCACTCTACCTTCCTCCTCACTGGCTTCCCAGGCCTGGGGGCCTCCCATCATTGGGTTTCCATTCCCATCAACCTCATCTGTGTGGTTTCCATCCTGGGCAACAGCATCGTCCTCTTCTTGATCCGCACGGATCCAGCCTTACACGAACCCATGTACATCTTCCTGTCCATGCTGGCAGCCTCTGATCTGGGCCTCTGCGCCTCCACCCTCCCCACCATGGTGCGCCTCTTCTGGCTGGGTACCCGGGAGCTGCCCTTCGACTTCTGTGCAGCGCAGATGTTCTTCATCCACGCTTTCACCTATGTGGAATCTGGGGTGCTCCTGGCCATGGCCTTTGATCGCTTCACAGCCATTCGGGATCCTCTGCACTATGCTACAATCCTTCCCCACTCGGCAGTGGCCAAAGCGGGGGCTGCCGTTCTGGTACGGGCCATCTTGCTCAACCTCCCCGGACCCATCCTTCTGCGGCGCCTGCTCTTTCCTCAGATCAGTACCCTCTCCCACTGCTGCTGCACTGTGACCTTGTGGGACTGGCCTGCTCAGACACCCAGATCAACAGCTTGGTTGGCCTGGTCTCCATTCTTCTGTCGCCGGGCCTCGACTCCTCCCTCATCATGCTGTCCTACGCCCTGATTCTACGGACTGTGCTGGGCATTGCCACACCTGGGGAACGGCTCAAGGCTCTCAACACGTGTGTCTCACACCTCTGCATTGTTCTTATCTTTTATTTGCCCAAGTTGGGGCTGTCCGTGCTGCACAGAGTGGAGAAACACAGCTACCCGGCTCTGGCAGTGCTCATGGCCAACCTGCACTTCCTGGTGCCACCCTTCATGAACCCTGTCGTCTACAGCATCAAGTCCAAGCAGATCCGCCAGGCCTTCTCAAAGCGTTTCCAGCAGAAGAGGGTTGAGGCTTCCTAGGGCAGAAGGACCCACTATGAATCTGGGGTGGGAGAGGTGAGGGAATGAGTAAACTCTGAGGCCTTTGATTCCTTGACTGTTGAATCCTTTGTGGGGGCCTTTCTGGCTTCCAGAATTATGGACTTCAGACATGAGCATACCGGAGTAGCACATTGACAATCCATTCAATGGTTTATTAAATCAGAGCTAAACTGCCCTAGACTCATTCATCTGCAATCTCTTCTACCCAGGCTGCTAATCTCACTGACAGAATTTTAGTATCCGTCTGTTCTAGCTTCATTTCTGTTATTGTAATGAAAGTCACAGAAGAAGAGCAGCACAGGGAAGGAAAGTCTTCATTTGCTATAGAATAGTCTGTTACTGAATGGAAGTCAGCACAGGGGCTTGAAGTATTGTATCTGTAGTCAAGAGCAGAGAGAGAATAAACACACGGATGCTTTCAGCCCAGGATCCCTTGCCCAGGGAATGGTGCCACCCAGTGTGCCTGGGTTATTTAGCAAACAAGACGAGCCTCCATAGACACGCCCACAGACCAGTGTGATCTAGGAAATCCCTCACTGCAGGCTGTCTTCTCAGATGATTCTGGGCTGTGTCAAGTTGACGGTTAAAACTGTTGGCACCGTCTACAGGGGCATTGCTCCCTTCTGGATTCCTCTGTGCACGTCATGCACAAACCCAAGGAAGAACTTTGGGCAGCTGCTCTCCTTTGCCTTCCCTCAGCTTTGTGTTCAGTGGCTCCTACGTCAACTCACACAAAGGGTGGCGGGTGATGGGGAAAACAGAGGACAACATTGCCCTTACTTGCAGCGGAGGGAAGCGTAGTTACGTCTTAAAAAATGTTTGAGAATTTCACACATTGTGTTTTGATCATATTCATCCCCTCCCCAATTCCTCCTGTATCTAACCCCTTCCTTACCTGTTCAACTTTGTGTCCTCATTAACAACAACAACAACAACAACAACAACAACAACAAAACATCAAGTCCAATTTGTGCTGCTCATATGCTGGTGGGCATGCAGCCATTCACTAGGATGTTTGTGTGTTGCCAGTGGCCGCAGCCTTAAGGAAAATGGACTTTCCCTCCCAATAGCTATCAATTGTCAGTAGCTCCTCAGTTAGGGGTGGGACTCTGTGCCCACCTCCCTTCTCCACGGTGAAATTTTTATCTGGCCTAAGCCCGCAGAGATCTTGTGCACATCAGTCCATGTGCAACTACTCTGCGGTTCCTGGAAAACATTGTTTCTGTACAGTCACCCACTCTGGCTCTCACAATATTTCCATCATCTCTTTTGCGGTGATCCCTGAGCCGTGGGAGCAGAGGTCATGATACAGATCTCATTGAAGCCTGAGCATTCAGAGCCTCTTAATTAGAGCTCTGCTCCTTGAGTTGTGGGTGTCCAGATTAATCACTCTGTACTTCAGAGCGAAGCTTCTCCGGTGAGGCTTGAGCCATGCAGTAAGGTGTGGGTGCAATGACAAGTCATTAGGACTTAATGACTTAATACCGCGCTAATGCTGTGTCCACTTAGCAGAATAACACTCGCCGGCTCTCCCTTAGAGACTATGACTGGTGTGGCCACAGCTTGACCCTGCAACAGTGCCAGGACGGGTTTCATCTTGGGAAGTGGGCTTTTTTTGTTTGTTTGTTCTTGTTTTGTGTAGCTTTGCTTTTAGTTTCGAAGTCTGGTATTGCCAAGCTTAAGGAAGTTACTCTGAGAGGTACCTGTTTCTTCGTTACAAATAGTACTGCTAGGCTTTCATTCACATCCTCAGCAGCTGACCTGTAGCATGTAGGCTACATGAGGCAAAGGATTCAGCGCTACTTTGTTCTTTGATGTATCATTAGCATCAAGAATGGGGCCTTCTGAGTAGGGACTCATGGACACGGTGAACCCATGAGTAGGGAATGGAGGGGTAAGAGATTAACAGCAGGTCCTCAGGAGGGCAGAGAACTGGAGATCTACTCTCTAAAACCTGTGAGGGGAGCAGTCAGCTATTTCTCAGTATTTTATAAACTGGAATGCAAAGAGGTAGGGATGGGTGCCAGGGACCTTGGGAATAGTATTCCGTTCTCTTCCACCACAAGAAGGAGGCTGCTTTCAAGACAGCCATTTGGAAAGGAGCCGAGGACACCACGGAACCTCTTCCAATACTGCTTCCAAACTTCTGGGGAAATGAAAGTTTCTCACTCCACTCCTGACATTTCTCTTGACATATTATTCAAGCATTTCTTGAGTAAACCTGGCTATTCTTGGGGGGAAATGATTCAAACCACGACAGGTCCATTAGATAGGACATTTTCTTATGGATTCCTAGACAGTAGAGAATCCAATGATTATGGTCATTTGGCATTTTTATGAATTGAGAAGAGAGAGAGAATGAGGAATCTGGGGACATGAAGGCAGCATGGGGAGCTGTGAATCTTTGACAAGGACACATTACTAGAAAGCCTGTTTGCCCGGCTGTGTCCTATTTTCTTTGGCCACTGTAGTATAAATTCGGAGTAACTCAACAGTCTGTGCACACCAGTCAATAGAAGGAGGCCTTTGTGAGCCCCAGGTTTAAAGGCCACAGACACTGTTCTTAGAGATCAAAAAACAGGTATGAAAAGTCACAAGTTTGGAAATTTTGACTGGGAAAGCCCTTGATTTCATGCTCAGAGCTAGACAGATATTTTCTGTGGGAGCTTGGAAGATAAGAATACTGAAAGAAATACAGAAGATGAAGGCTTGGGTTTTAAATTCCCATTTTGAAGTATTTTCTCAGTATTTATCCACCATCAACATAGTAAATTTGGTTTGGCCCCTCTTCTGCTTCACCTGCTGTTGTAGGTGACTAGTAATATTTACTATTGATATATCTTCTGGTAATGCTGCTGTTAATCTTAAACAGCTGTATACCCAAATCACCACTCAGAGACTGGGTTTTTAGTTAACCTAGAACACAATGCTGGGCAATATTTACTCCCTCCTAAACCTCCAAGCCCTCAGTTTCCTAACATTTAGATTTCCCACATTATACTTGCTTTTTGTGAAATCTTAGGTCTGGTTCATGCTCCACGTCCTCCAAGATCTCTTCTCCAGCTCTGCTCTCCTAGCTTTTCTCTCGCCCCTTCTCCTCTCACTCATTTCCTGCCTTCTGGCTCCTCCCCTCTTTCCTGTCCTCTGGCTCCTCCCTGCTCAGCATTGTGTCTAGTTGCTTTATTTTGTCCTGTTTACACAAGAGTTGAGACAGGATGCTTAGAATGAGTATCACAATGCAATATCCAGATTGAAACCAGAGAGTTGGGGGTGGGGGTGGAAGAAATCAGCATTTGAATGAACAAAGGTAAGGTGTATACATTAAAAAAAATTATACCAACAACCTGCCTGCCAAGGAACAAGAGGGTTCTGGACTGGGAGGGAGTTATCCTTTTCACTGAGGGTTTTACCAGTCTCTGTCAGAAAGGCTGACGTGATGGTTTTCAGGATTGTAATCATGCATAGGCAGTTGAAACATACATACATACATACATACATACATACATACATACATACAATTGTATTAGAGCCCAGAGGCTAGAACATTCCCATTCATAAGATCAGAGGAACAAAGCCTGGCTATCAGACACTCAACTAGAACTGTTGGGATCCTGGACTTTGTCATGCTTATGTGAGCTTGCCAATGTCTTTCTCTGTCTCTCTTTTTTCTCTTGCCAATGTCTTTTCTTTTTTTTTTAATTTAAAGGTTTATTTCTTTTATATGTATAAGTGGTTTTTAAAATATTTTTAAATTGACATAGAACTGTATCACCTTCTCCCCCCCTTTCTTCCCTTCAGCCCCTCCCAGGTACCCAGAACAATGCATGAGTGTTCTGCTTGCATATGTGTGTGCACCATGCGTGTGCCTGAAGTCCGTGGAGGTCAGAAGAGAGTTCTGGACTCCCGGAACCAGAGTTGTGGATAGTTGTCAGCCATCATGTGGCTGCTGAAGATGAAACTCTGGTCCTCTGCAAGAGCAGCGTGTGCTCAAGCTGCTGAGCCACCTCTTGAGCCCCACTGGTGGTGTCCCTCAGTGTTCACTCTCTGTCAGCGCTGCATGGCTGCTGGCTGTTTCAGGACTGCTACGGCCCCAGGAGCTGGTAGATCCCATATCTCTACAGCTTCATTCAGCATGCAGACATCTCAACCTGTCCCACAATCCTTTCCTTCACTTTACAAGCCAACTAACTGGAAAATAGCTGAGCCAGACACAATAAGGAGGTCCTGAGATGGTTTCTAAAATGCTCTGCTATTAGTTTACTCTGATAGAGATTGTTAGTGATTTTAGTGTCAATAAAAATGTTCATGCACATGAACGTAATGCAAGTGGCTTTACTTTGTATTCTAATCACTCTGCATGGGTGTGTGGAAAACACAAATCTAAAAATCTTATTCTATTCCAGACTACTCTTCCACCTTAAGTTAACTACATCACTTTTCTGAGTCTCCATTTTCTTTTTTTGAATTTTTAGTTTTTATATTAATCACAGGTTATTTACTTTGTATCCTAGCCATAACCCCCTCCTTCAATCCCTCCCAGTCCCCCCTCCCAATCCCCCCTCCCTTCCTTATCTCTTCCCTGCCCCTTTCCAAGTCCACTGATAGGGGAGGTCCTCCTCCCCTTCCATCTGATCCTAGTTTCTCAAGTGTCTTCAGGACTGGCTGCAATGTCCTCCTCTGTGGCCTAGCAAGGCTGCTCCTCCCTTGGGGGGCCGGGGAGGTCAAAGAGCCAACCATTGAGTTCATGTCAGAAATAGTCCCTGTTCCCCTTACTAGGGTACCCACTTGGATACTGAACTACCATGGGCTACATCCAAGCAGGGGTTCTAGGTTATATCCATACATGGGCCATTTTCTTAAATGGTAACACTACCTTACAGAGATGTGGAGATTTAACTGCACAAAGCACAGAGTTCAGCACTCGTGGACATTTAGATGTGGGTTGGTTATTTGATTACTGCTTTTTTTTTTTTTCCTTTTTACTCAAAGCACCATGGAGACAGTTTCTTGACTTACCCAATCCTATTGCTTAACATGGTTAGGAATATTGTGAGCCTTTTACAAGTTAAATAAGTAAGTAAAAGGCTAAGTTCCCAGCAAATGCAACTGATTATGTAACTTCTACAGAGCTGAAGGGAACGTTTGTTATGCCAATTCACATTATGCAGATTGATTCAAGGCCTAAGTGTCCTTATGCTGCAAAGATGTAGAACTGAAATGGACGCTATTTGTAGAATATCAAGAAATATGTGGAAAAGTAATAATGGTGCGATAGTGCCGTGCATCTTCTGGGCTCCATCTGTCTGAGGCGGTGACCTTGCCTAGCTGTGTGCCAGCAGCCTATTCACACTCAGATCCTATGTCTGATTTAATCATCCTTTCTCCAAGCTCTAAGAATCCCAAGAGACCTCTTCCAGCTGTGAAAGCAGCTTCGAGAGTCATCTAATTCCCCGTCGCCTGCACCATAAACACAGTTTCACATCACAGTTAAAATGAAGTAGAATGTTGACCTACTCTTTAGAAGCATTTATAAAAATGACATTTGTCTAGTATAGAAAGCTTGTATTCATATTTCCTTTTTATAGAGGACAAAAATCACTACGCCTCAGAATTGGGGGAGGAGGGACTTGCTCTCATTACTATTAGTAGCCTTCCAGAAAGGCTTATGTGTGTGTGTGTGTGTGTGTGTGTGTGTGTGTGTATGTGCCAGAGGACAACCTTTGATGTCATTCCTCTAAGCACCTTTTTGACTGATCTATCTCCTTGGCCCTCAGGCTCCTATTTATAAAGGCTTATAGAGAATTTTTCATGCAAGGCCCTGTTTATATCAACCCTTCCATATTTCTTCATATCTTTTGTAGCCATTTATGAGGCATTGATTATAATTTGCTATTGCCCTTCATCAGAGGTAAAGTTTTTCATTGGGCAGAATCTTGTCTTTCTGAACGTATTGTACATTTTGTTGTTGTATAAAGACTCAATGTGTGCAGAGGAAATTTAACCTAGAAACATGACTGCTCTGGAAAGGGATCACATCCAAAGACCTAGGTTTGCATGATCTGGCTGGAATACACACATGCCCTTAGCACACACCTTTAGCCCCAGACAATGACGTCTCATTGAGGGGCAGACAAAGTGACAAATCAAAGATTTGACAGAATGAGCCAGAGACAGGATTCACTCAACTCTCAGGAGAACAGACAGAAAGAGAAACTACTCAAGAGCAGAGAGAGAGCAGGAGAGTTGGAGGAGACAATACAGTAGAGCTCAGAAGTACAGTCAAGTTTGGTTCAGTTCAATTGAGATTTTGCAGTTCAGTTCGAGGAGTTCAGAGGCAATCTTTCCAATCAGAGCAATTCAGTGCGAAGTGGAGAGAAGCCAGTTTGAATCAGTCAGTTTGGATGGGAGTTTTGAACCTGAACAGCTGACTTGAACCAGCCAGCCAGAGTTGAAAAAGAGGTAGAAAGGTTTGTTCAGCACTAAGTCTCAGAGGCTGAAAAATTCTAGGCCTACATTATTGGAAGGAGCATGGAAACAGCAGCCTTCAAGGTCCAAGCTGCAGAAGCTTAGATTGTATGGAGGCTAGAAGCTTTCAGGCTTGGTATAGAAATAGTTAGATAGAAACTCTCTGGGTTCAGCCCAAGCCATGGATTCATAAAGTTTGGCTCTCATCTCATCCCCTCATCTGAGGAAATTAAAACATTTACAAATGTGCTGTTGAATGGACAAAAATTTTCTCAGAGTTAAGATTTTTTCTTGTGATCAGGCATTTGAAATTAAAGACAAAAAGGTAGAGAAAAAACAAAACCATTAAGAAAAGTTTCCATTCATTGTCTGACATGAACATTTAACAGTGAATCTCTTTATTCTGTAAAGCTCTTTTCAGTTTCCTCCAAGAAAGTAGACATTCTCTCATTTTACCTCATCACCCCACTGTGTTTTTAACTCTCAGACTCTTTGGCTGTTTCTTCACTGTACCAGAGTCAGATAGCGTTAACCTGGATCCGTGCCTTCGCGGCCAGCAGGGCGGCCAGAGCTGCTCCTGTTGCTGGATGCACGTTTGCTCTTGGCTACAGCGACTGTTGCTGGGTCCTTGTATCATTCTCATCCAACAGATGTCTCCACCCCTCATGCCTTTGCATGCATTGTGTACACCTGCGTTGGTCAGCCAGGACGGTGCAAATAACAACCTAGTGTCTTAGGGTTATTCTTACTGTAAGGAAACACCATGACTGAAAGCAAATCAGGAGGAAAAGATTTGTTTGGCTTGCACTTCCACATCACTATTCATTGTTGGAGGAAGTCAGGACAGGAACCTGGGGACAGGAGCTGATGCGGAGGCCATGGAGGAGTGCTGCGTACTGGCTGGCTCATCATGGGTTACTCGGTTTTCTTGTTACAGAACCTAGGACCACCATCCCAGGGGTGGCTCCACCTGCAGTGGGCTGGGCCCTCCCAATAACCAATTAAGAAAATTCCTTACAGGCTTGCCTACAGCCTTATCTTACAGAGGCATTTTCTCACTAAAGCTCAGGACTTCCTCTCAGATGACTACACCTTTGTGTGAAGTTGACATAAAACCACCAGAGAGGACTTGGATACAGACTGAAGTCAATACAAAATCTTTATTAACCAGCCTCTGACTGCACTGGGTGTTTGGGATTCCAGGTGTAGCCCTGGGCTTTTCTCAGGGTGAGCTTTTAAGCACAAAAACCATATTCTGGGTTAAATGTCAGTTAACAAGAACTTTTGCCCAAAGGTGGAACTGTATGTGCCAAAAAAGCAAGATTAGTACATTTAGAGACTTTCTCAGCACTATGACTGTTGGTGGATTGTGTCTTTGTTTTCATTTTGGCAAGCAGTGCTGTCTGAGTGCTGAATTTTATGGCCTGAACGTACTTCTTTCATGGAGTCGGTTGTGCTAAGGTCTGGGGGCCTACTAACATCTGCAGCTCTGTTATGCTAGTCAGCACAACTGACCCCTTGTCAGCTTGACACACAGCACATCACTGCTAAATCCAACCTTTCCTTTCTTGTTCATCCCCAAGATCACACATCAATATAAACATCCCAACAGAAAACATTTTTATAAATTTAAAAAGTTCCACCATCTTTACAAATTCAAACACTTTAAAATTCAGTCTATTTTGAAATCCAAAATCTCCTTTAAAACCCAGAATCTCATTAAAATTTCAGTGTCCTAACTCTGGGTTCCTGTAAAGTGAGAATGAAGTTAGACACTTTCTTAATCAAGAGGGAAGAACCAGGGCACAGTCATTATCAGGCCAAAGCAAAATCCAACTCCAATAGTATAAATAACTCAATGGCCAGTATCTGGGATTCATCCATGATCCTCCGGGCTCCGGCCAGGGGCTTGGGTCACTTTTCTGGATCTACCCTCCATGGCACACTGTCTTCTAAGTTTTGGCGGATTCCTTTCTGTTGCTGCTGCTGACTTTGAAAACTTGAAGTACAAGGGAATGAATTCATGATAGACATGGACTTTAACCAATAGAAGATGAGGCTAACTCACCCTTCATCTTCCTCCACGAAGTCTGTGTCACATGTCAGGAGCTCCTCAGAGCCCACAGGAGGAATTCTGTTCAGCTCTGTAACCCATTTTTAATTGGATTATTTGGTTTGTTTCTGTTTAATTTCTTGAGTTTTTTTTTTATATGTTTTAGATATTAGCCCTCTGTCAGATATAGGGTTGGTGAAGATCTTTTCCCAATCTGTAGGCTGTCGTTTTGTTCTGAAGACAGTGTCCTTTGCTTTACAGAAGCTTTTCAGTTTCATGAGGTCCCATTTATTGATTTTTGCTCTTAGAGCTGTTGGTGTTCAGGAAGTTGTCTCCTGTACCAATGAGTTCAAGGCTCTTTCCTACTTTTTCTTCTAACAGGTTTAGTGTGTCTGGTTTTATATTGAGGTCTTTGATCCACTTGGACTTTAGTTTTGTGCAGGGTGATGAGTATGGATGTATTTGCATTTTCTACATGTAGACATCCAATTGGACCAGCACCATTTGTTGAAGATGCTATCTTTTTTCCATTGAATGGTTTTGACATCTTTGTAAAAAATCAGGTGTCCATAGTATGTGGATTTATGTCAGAGTCTTCTGTTCGGTTCCATTGATCCACCATTCTGTCTCTATGCCAGTACCATGCAGTTTTTAGTATTGCTCTATAGTACAGCTTGAGATCAGAGATGGAGATACCTCCTGAAGATCTTTTGTTGTAGAGGATTGTTTTAGCAATTCTGGGTTTTTTGTTATTCCATGTGAAGTTGAGACTTTTTCTTTCAAGGTCTGTAAAGAATTGTGTTTGTAATTTGATGGGAATTGCATTGAATCTGTAGATTGCTTTTGGTAAGATAGCCATTTTCACTATATTAATCTTGCCAAGTCATGAGCATGGGAGATCTTTCCATCTTCTGATATCTTCTTCTAATTCTTTCTTCAGAGACTGGAAATTTTTTTTCATACAAGTCTTTGACTTGCTTGGTTAGGGACACTCAAAGGTACTTTATGTCCTTTGTGGCTATTGTGAAGGGTGTTGTTTCCCTAATTTCTTTCTCAGCCCTTTTGTCTTTTGTATACAGGAGGGCTACTGAATTTTGAGTTAATTTTGTATCCAGCCACTTTGCTGAAGGTGTTTATCAGCTGTAGGAGTTCCCTGGTAGAATTTTGGGGGTCACTCAGGTATACTATCATATCATCTGCAAATAGTGACACTTTGACTTCTTCCTTTCCCATCTGTATCCCCTTGATCTCCTTCAATTGTCTTATTGCTCTAGCAACGACTTCAAGAACTATGTTGAAGAGATATGGGGAGAGTGGGCAGCCTTGTCTTGTCCCTGATTTCAGTGGGATTGCTTTAAGTTTCTCTCCATTCAGTTTGATGTTGGCTATAGGCTTGCTGTATATTGCCTTTACTATGTTTATATATGTGCCTTGTATCCCTGATCTCTCCAATACTTTAAACATGAATGGATGTTGGATTTTGTCAAATGCTTTTTTAGCATCTAGGGAGATTATCATGTGTTTTTTTTTTCTTTCAGTTTGTTAATATGGTGGATCACATTGATGGATTTCCATATATTGAACCACCCCTGCATACCTGGGATGAAGCCTACTTGGTCATAGTGGATGATATCTTTGGTGTGTTCTCGTATTTGGTTTGCAAGTATTTTGTTGAGTATTTTTGCATCAATGTTCATAAGGAAGATTGGCCTGAAATTTTCTTTCTTTGTTGGGTCTTTGTGAGGTTTAGGTATCAAGGTGATTGTGACTTCATAGAATGAGTTTGGTAATGTTCCTTCTGTTTCTATTTTGTGGAATAGTTTGAAGAGTACTGGTGATAACTCTTCTTTGAAAGTCTGGTAGAATTCTGTGCTGAAACCATCTGGCCCTGGTCTTTTTGTGCTTGGGAGACTTTTGATAACTGCTTCTATTTCCTTAGGGGATATAGGACTAGTTAATTGATTTACCTGGTCTTGATTCAGCTTTGGCAAGTGGAATCGATCAAGAAAATTGTCCATTTCATTTAGATTTTCAAATTTTGTTGGCATATAAGCTTTTGAAGTAAGACCTAATGATTGTTTGGATTTCTTCAGTGTCTGTGGTTATGTCCCCCCTTTCATTTCTGATTTTGTTGATTTGCATAGTGTATCCCTGACTTTTAGTTAGTTTGGCTAGGGGTTTGTCTGTCTTGTTGATTTTCTCAAAGAACCAAATCTTGGTTTCATTGATTCTTTGAATTGTTTTATTTGTTTCTAATTTATTGATTTCAGCCCTGAGTTTGATTATTTCCATCCATCTACTCCTCTTTGGTGTGTCTGCTTCTTTTGTTTCTAGGGCTTTTAGGTGAGCCATTAAGTTGCTTGAATGAGCTGTCTCGAATTTCTTCTTGAAGGCACTTAGTGCTATGAATTTTCCTCTTTGCACTGCTTTCATTGTGTTCCATAAGTTTGGGTATGTTGTACCTTCATTTTCATTGAATTCTAGGAAGTCTTTAATTTCTTTATTTCTTCCATGATCCAGCTGTCACTGAGCTGTCAGCGAGTTTATCAGTTTCCATGTGTGTAGGCTTTTTTTCTGATTTTAATTTCTTTCTTTATTTCTTCTCTGACCCAGCTGCCATTTAGTAGCAATTTGTTCAGTTTCCATGTATGTGTAGGGTTTTTGCTATTTCTGTTGTTGAGGTCCAGCTTTAGTCCATGGTGATCAGACAGGATACAAAGGATTATTTCAGTCTTCTTGTATATGTTGAGGCTTGCTTTGTGACCAACTATATGGTTTATTTTGGAGAAGGTTCCATGAGGTGCTGAGAAGAAGGTAAATTCTTTTGTGTTTGGGTGAAATGTTCTGTAGATGTCTGTTAGGTCCATTTGATTCATGACCTCTGTTAGAGACATTGTTTCTTTGTTTAATTTCTGTTTTGTTGACCTGTCCTTTGTTGCGAGTGCGGTGTTGAAGTCTCCCACTATTAATGTGTGGGGATCTATGCATGGTTTAAGTTTTATTAATGTTTCTTTTACAAATGTGGGTGCCCTTGTATTTGGGTCATAGATGTTCAGGATTGTGATATCTTCCTGGTGGAATTTTCCTTTGATGACTATGGATGTGTCCATATTCATCCAAAGTGTCCTTCTCCATCCCTTTTGATTAATTAATAAAAAAGTCCATTTTATTAGATATTAGAATGCTTACTCCTGCTTGCTTCTTGGGTCCATTTGCTTGGAAAACCACCTTTCAGCCCTTTACCCTCAGGTAATGTCTATCTTTGTGGCTTAGGTGTGTTTCTTGTATGCAACATATTGTTAGGTCTTTTTTACACATCCATTCTGTTAGTCTGTGTCTTTTTATTGGAGAGTTGAGTCCATTGATATTGAAAGAGATTAATGACCAGTGGCTGTTAGATCCTTTGATCTTGATGTTGGCTATGGTAGTGTTTGTGTGTTTGGCTACTTTTTGTTTTGCTGTAGTGAGGTTATTTATTTCCTCTGTTTTCTTGAAAGTAGTTAGTTTTCTTGGGTTGTGTTTTTCCTTCTAGTATCTTCTGTAACGCTGGATTTGTGTGTCGGTATTGTTGAAATTTATTTTTTGTTGTTGAATATCTTGTTTTCTCCATCTATGAGAACTGAGAGTTTTGCTGGGTACAGCAGCCTAGGCTGATATCTGTGTTCTTTTAGGGTCTGCATGATATCCGTCCAGGCCCTTCTGGCTTTCATAGTCTCTGTTGAGAAGTCAGGTGTGATTCTGATGGGTTTGCCATTATATGTTACATGGCCTTTTCCTCTTGCAGCTTTTAGTATTTTTTCTTTGTTCTGTATATTTACTGTTTTGATTATTATGTAATGGGAGGATTTTCTTTTCTGGTCTAATTTATTAGGTGTTCTTTAGGCCTCTTGCATTCGTATAGGCCTCTCCTTTAAGTTGAGCAAATTTTCTTCTATGATTTTGTTGAAAATATTTTCTGGGTCTTAGAGGAGGGAATCTTCTTTTTTCTCTATTCCTATTATTCTTAGGTTTTGTCTTTTTATGTTGTCTTGGTTTTCTTGGATGCTTTGTGTCAGGAATTTTTGAAATTTATTATTTTCTTTGATGGATACATCGATTTCTTCCATTGTATCTTCCACACCTGAGATTCTTTCTTCCATCTCTTGTAGTCTGTTGGTTATGCTTACCTCTGTAGTTCCTGTTTTCTCTCCTAGGTTCTCCCTCTCCATGATTTCCTCCGTTTGTGTTTTCTTTAATTTCTTTAATTTTTCCAATTCTATCTTCAGATCTTGAACCATTTTGTTGATTTCTTTCACTGTGTGACTGTATTTTCCTGTTTTTCCTTCAATTCCTTCACCTGTTTGTTTGAACATTCCGTTTTTTTTTTTTTTTTTTTTTTAATTTCCTTCAGTGATTTAATCATTTCCTCTCTGAAAGCCACAAACTGTTTGGCTGCATCTTCCTGTATTTCTTTATGGATGGCCATAATCTGTTTTACTCTATCTTCCTCTAATTCTTTACGCATTTTATTTGCTTCCTCATTAACCTCTTCATAAGCATAGATGTAAGGTCATCTTCTTTAATTTCACTTATGTTAGGGTGTTCAGGGCTACTTGCCCCTGGGTAACTGGGTCCTGGGGATGCCATATTGCTTTGCCTTTTGTTGATTGTATTTTTATGCTGGCTTCTACCCATCTGTCTGTCTCAGGTGTTAGCTATTAATTTCTGGTGCCTGCTGGGGAGAATCCCCTTGACAGGCTTCTGAAGGAGATCTCCTCAGCTTTTTGGGTATGGTCAACTGAATGTTGGTGCCTCTCAGGAATTGTCACAGTTCACTTCAGGTATATGGACCTGTGCGGTAACTGTGGTGTTCAGGAAGGCTCTCCTCTCATCAGGAGAGGTCCTGGAGTTGGCTGTCCTGCTGCTGGGTTTTTTGCTCTGAGTTTAGTGAGCTGCAGTTGCTGTTGTTAAGGTGTAATTTTTGGGTGCAGCCCTCTTGAAGAACCAGGGATTCCCACAGTTTTGTCAGTTTAGTTAGGGATAACTGGTTAAACCTTGGAACAGTTATCTGAGGGCTGCTATAATGGTGCTCCGGCTTTTGTAGGTCTGAGGTTGCAGCTGTTTGCCCCAGTGACGTAGCAGTAATTAATAGCAGGTGAGCAGAGTGTTCCTGCCTACAGTAAAAGGCTAGAGCCTAGAGCAGGCGTGAACCCAGAAAGTCTTCTGGAGCTGGGTGTCCTGAGCTTTGGACCTGATGATCCCTCTGCTGTGGGATGTCCTCCCGGCAGGGACACCCAGACTGTGTTTTGGGGATTGCAATTCTTTCTGGGATGGCGAGTGGAACCCGACTTGCTGACGATTGGGCGCCTGGGTGTCGGCTGAAACTGTAACTTTTCCGGAGAACTTTTCCGGGGGGTGGGGGATGTTGGTTGAGTGCTCTGAGGTCAAACTTCCTGTTCCCCTCTCTGTGGGTCACTTGACAGAGAAATTCAGTCTCTGGGGCTCTGGAGGCCACAGTTCTATCTGGATCAGTCAGTCAGGCTCGCAGGCAGGACTCTGTGCTGGTGCCTGCGTCCCCGGCTCTGGGCTAGCTGCTGGGAACCTGCTGGACCCCAAGTCTTTTCTAGGGATTGTCTGGGTGACCTAAGGTCAGTCCCAATGGCTTCCTGCACCGTGGGGTTTGCTCTTGCCTGGAAATTCCAGTCTCTTGTGTTGTGGGCCCCACAGTTCAGTCTAGGACAGTGATGAGAGCACACCAGCATATGACTCTGTGTTGGTGATCAAGCATCTGGTGGAACCGGGACCTCTTTCGAGGTTTAGCTGAAGAGTTGAAGCTGATTGAATCCCACACTGTGGGGTATCCTCTCACCTGGGAAACAATGGTTGCTGATGTTTTAGGACCAAGAGTTCTGTCTGCTGGTCGCTGTGCAGATCCTGCTGTGCTGCTGGTCAGAGAGAGTGTCCTCTCGGGGCCGCCATCTTGGATCCCCCCTCTAAGCCATCCTTAAAGAAAATCATGAATGGAGTCACACTGTCTTCACGGCAGTCCAGAAGAGCAAGCATACCATTTGGATTCATGTTTCACCAATAAAAAGCTGGTAGTTATTGAAATTAAGAAGGATGTGCCTAATTTGCTCTGCAGCCCCAGTCATAAAAGGCTTTACCCTTTCTGGTTTCTGTTCTTCAAGTGTGCCTTTGAGTGATTTCATGTAATTTTTAATGTACTTTACTAAAAGTACATTAAAAAAGGCCTCTTTTTTTTTAACTTTCTTTTTTTCTTTTTCTTTATTATTTATTAAAATTTATCCACTTTGTATCCCGGCTGTAGCCCCTTCCTCAACTCCTCTCAGTTCCACCCTTCCTCTCTCTTCTCCACCCATGTCCCTCTGCAAGTTCACTGATAGCGAGGTCCTCCTCTCCTTCCCTCTGACCCTAGCCTATCAGGTCTCATCAGGACTGGCTGCATTGTCCTCCTCTGTGTCTTGGTAAGGTTGTCTCCTCCCTCCACCCCCAGAGGTGATCAAAGAGCCCTGTAGGCCTTTTTTTTTTTTTTATTAGTTACAGTTTATTAACTTTGTATCCCAGCTGTATCCTCCTCCTTCATTCCCTCCCAATCCTACCCTCCCTTCCTCCTCTCTTCCCTACCCCTTTCTAAGTCCACTGATAGGGGAGGACCTCCTTCCCATTCGTCTGACCCTAGCTTATCAGGTATCTTCAGGCCTGGCTGCAAAGTCCTCCTCTGTGGCCTAGCAGGGCTGCTCCTCCCTCTGGTTGGGGTAGGGGAGGCCAAAGAGCCAGCCATTGAGCTCATGTCAGAAATAGTCCCTGTTCCCCTTACTAGGGAACCCACATGGATACTGAGCCATCATGGGCTACATCCAAGCAGGGGTTCTAGGTTATATCCATACACGGTCCTTGGTTGGAGATACAGTCTCACAAAAGACCCCTGTGCCTAAATATATTTGGTCCTTGTGGAGCCCCTGTCCTCTCCAGGTCATATTAACTCCCCCTTCTTTCATATGATTCCCTGCACTCTGCCAAAGGTTTGATTATGAGTTATCAGTATCTGCTTTTATAAGCTGCTAGGTAGAGACTTTCAGAGGCCCTCAGTGTTAGGCTCCTGTCCTGTTACTTGTTTTCTCCTACATCCAATGTCCATCCCGTTTGTCTTTCTAAGTGAGGGTTGATCATCTTACCCAGGTTCCTCTTTCTTGTTTTTCTTCTTTAGTTGTACAGATTTCAGTATGTTTATCCTATCTTATCGGTCTAGTACCCACTTATAAGTGAGTATAAACCATGTGTGTCTTTCTCCTTTTGGGATACCTCACTCAGAATGATCTTTTCTAGATCCCACCAAAGAACTAAAGAAGTTAAAAAGCAATAAATCAAGCAATCCAATTAAAAAATGGGTTATGGAGCTAAACAGAGAATTCTCTGTAGAGGAATATAGAATGGCAGAGAAACACTTAAAGAGATGCTCAATGTTTTTAGCCATCAGAGAGATGCAAATCAAAACAACCCTGAAATTTCACCTTACACCCATCAGAATGACTAAGATCGAAAACTCAAGTGACAACACATGCTGGAGAGGTTATGGAGAAAGGGGACCCCTCCTCCACTGCTGGTGGGAATGTAAACTTGTACAACTACTCTGGAAATCAATCTGGCGCTTTCTCAGACAACTAGGAATAGCGCTTCCTCAAGATCCAGCCATACCACTCCTAGGCATATATCCAAAAGAGGCTCAAGTACACAACAAGGACATTTGCTCAACCATGTTTGTAGCAGCTTTATTTATAATAGCCAGAAGCTGGAAATAACCCAGACATCCATCAACGGAGGAATGGATACAGAAATTGTGGTAAATTTACACAATGGAATAAACTCAGCAATTAAAAACAAGAAAGCCGTGTAGGCCTGTTTTGTGACTCTGGTTTCTTGTAAGTGCTGACTCATGACAATATCAGCAGCAGTGACCTCTGTGCCCTCCGGGCCTTCAGTAGAAGCATTTCCACCAATCAGTGAGTCATCCATGCTACCCTCTGTTCTACCGATCATCTTGGCCTCTGTCTCCCTGCACAGCCCTTCTGCCATCTTTTGTAGCTTGTAGATGTCGGAGAACAGCTCCCCATGGCTGATGAGGCCCTGGTAGAGGATCACAGTTGGGAACAGCGTGAAGCCAGAGCAGTGCTGGGGGTGGGTGGGCTGGAAAAGGACGACTAGGGAACTCCCCAACCTCACACAGGGCACGTTCCTCTACCTCATCTCCATTCCCCGCCCCACGACCAATAGGACAAAATTAAGTGCAATTCAATTTGGCAGAGGAAGAATTTCCGATTGAAATTGCTGGAGCAGCTGGATATGCACATGTTTAAAACAAACCTTGAGTTCTACTTTATGCCATAAGAACTCAAGGGCCAAACATCGTAAGTTAAAAAGTAAGTCTATGATATTAATAACAAGCCATGAACAAAATGATTTGTAGTTCACCATAACTTGCATTTTAAGTAAAAGATATCATTAAGAAAACACAATGAATCA
Source organism: Psammomys obesus (assembly GCF_907164565.1). NCBI lineage: Eukaryota > Metazoa > Chordata > Mammalia > Rodentia > Muridae > Psammomys > Psammomys obesus. Next base: position 36,967,327 of record NW_026596046.1, read on the forward strand.
CAAAACTAGACAAACATTTTCAGTATGTTAACCTGACAGATAACTTGGATCCAGAGCAAATTGACACTATAGAAAACGACAAACAAGAAAATGTAAATATGGGCAAAAGACTGACAAGTTTCATAAAAGGAATATTCATGAGTTATAAACATGACAGAGATTGCTTAGCATAATTAGGTATAAGAAAAATGCAAAGCAACTTTTCAATGAATTTCTTCTAACTTACACTCATTGGAGTGATTAAAATGAAAAAATTGTCAAAGGTGAGCAGGAGGGGAGCAACTGGGAACTGTTTGACATCACTGATGAGATTGTAACATGGTACAATTGTGTTGAACAAAGTGAGTCAGCAGGCTCTATTAAACACATATCTACCTTGGTCCTAGCAATTATTACTTGTAGTTTAAGAACTATAGCAGCTTTATTTCCTAATAGCCCAAAGTGAAAAATAACCCAGGTTTTAGTTAAACTGTGGTGCATTTGCCAAATGCAGTATTTGTCAGTGATAAAAAGAATTAGCTGGTGTGCATAGCAGCCTGTAGATGGGAACTGTTTTCCTTATCATGTCCGTGGCCACATTTCTCTCATTTACTCAGCATGTTTTGGAAGAGAGGAGAAATGCTAAACAGTAGGGAATCCAATATCAATTTGGAAGTTGCATCTCCCTTTAGGTAAATGTTCCTGAACACCATGACCCCTAACTCCATCACAAACACCAGATGATGCCTTCTCTAGCACGTGATAGATCTCCATATTAAAGTGATGATACCACTGAGTGTGGGTTTCTGCCTTCCAGCACTGTTGGTATCCATGTAAACGTTCCTCGAGGGCTGGAGAAAATCAGCAGAGGGCCAGGGGCCTGAGATGAAAGCGTTATGATTGGACAGGGCCCCTCTTCAGCAGCCGAAGAGCTCCATCTCGGATCTGCTTGGTTTTCATCCCATAAATGATGGGGTTGAGCATGGGCGGTACAGCCAGGTCGAGGTCAGCCAGGAGGATGTGGACGTGCCTGGGTCCATGTTGGCCAAAGCGCTGTGCATGGAATGAGAAGAGCCCTGGTGTGTAGAAGAGAAGAACGACACCTGGGCGGGAGCCACAAGTGCCAGAGCTCTTAGCCCTGGCTTCTTTGGAAGAGAGGCCCAACACAGCCCGAAGGATGAGTGCATAGGATATGGCAATACAAATGGAATCGGTTCCTACTACAAGTGTGGCTGCTGTGATGCCATATATATTGTTCGGTTGTGTGCCCCCACAAGCCAACTTTACCACAGCCATGTGCTCACAGTAGGAGTGTGCCACCACTCGGCCGCAATAGCTCAACCTTGCTAGTAGGCAAGTAAGTGGGGTCATGAGCCCCAAGCCTCGAAGCAGAGCAGCAGCTCCTAACTTGCTCACAGACTCTGGGGATAGCAATGCCCCATAGCGCAATGGCCGGCAGATGGCCAGGTAGCGGTCAAAGGCCATCGACAGCAAGATACCAGATTCTACAGCTGAGAACCCATGGATAAAGAACATCTGGGCAGCACAGGCCCCAAAGGCAATCTCGTTTGCATTTGCCCGAAAGAGTGCGAGGAGGTTGGGCACAGTGGAGGTGCAGAGCACCAGGTCAATAGTGGACAGCATGCCCAGGAACAGGTACATGGGCTGGTGCCGAGAAGGCTCAGAGCGCACCACCAGCAGAACTGCCATGTTGCCAAGAACTGCCGGGGCATACATGGAGCAGAAAGGAAACGCAATCCAAAAGTGGGATGCCTCCAGGCCAGGAATTCCCATGAGTAGGAAGGAGTTTGGGTTCTGATGGCTGTGGTTGGTGTGTGGCATGGTCAGGCCACAGGAGGGCATGTATGGAAGAGATCACTGCTTTGCTCTAAGCTCTATGAAGCCTTGAGAGATGGGACGGCTGATATCATCTTTGTGCTGTAGCTGAATGGTGGCAGAAACATTTGAGTTAGTCTCCACAAAAGAGCGTCTGGGACAAGAAGTTTGTAGGGCCCTGGGAAACAGACAAAGCAGGAGATGGGTTAGTTATCAGCAAGGTCCAGATGAACTTTTTTCACTTCTGTGCGATTGTCTTTGCTATGGGATGGGCTAAGGGGCATGGCTATAGAACCATTTCCATGGTGAAAGTAAAATACTAGAGATGCTTTTATATTCTCTCTTCCTGTGAGCCTTTTGCAGTTCTCTAGCATTATTTTATTCAGATTCCTCTGCTGCATGACAATACACAGGTGGTGTTAATAATACAGGGTCAGCTGGATTAAATGGAGCCTCAAATTTGGTTCCTTATCGAGATGTGAAGATTATTATCGAAGGGAAGTAAATGGAGAACAAGGACATTTTAGATGGGTTTCCCAGGCCCCACACCACCTGAACCTCTAACAACTCAGGCATAAGGACTGAAACAGGGTTTGGCCAGTAATATGAAAACACAGATGAAGGGCCGAGTGTCTTGTAGCCTGCGATGGATAGATTTACTGGCTCATGTTTAAAATCCTGAACTTGCTTCAGGTGAAATATACAGCTGTTGGCAGAATCAGGTAAGATGATGCAGAATTGATAGTGGCAGATGTCAGGCTGATTTAGCCTCAATAGAGGGTTTGATGAGGTCATCAAGGAGAGTAGCCTTACCAGGCCACAGAAGAAGACAATGCAGCCATTCCTGATGTGATCTGATAGACTAAGATCAGAAGGAAGGAGAGGAGGACCTCCCCTATCAGTGGACGTGGGGAGGAGCATGCATGAAGAAAGGGGAGGTAGGGTGGGATTGGGAGGGGAGGAGGGAGGGGCTTATGGGGGGATACAAAATGAATAAAGTGTAAATAATAATAATAATAATAATAATAAGAAAGAAAAACAAAACAAAGCAAAAAAACCCCTCTATGACCAAAAAGAAGAGGAGAAAAAAAAAGAGATAATTTTTTGAAAATACATTCTCTAATAAAAAGTAATGGTATGTGAAAGGATGGAATGTGAATTTTAACTGTCAACAACACACAATACCCATTAACAAGCCAAATTAAATTTGGTCAAAAATAATGCTGAGCTTTGAAATATTTCCACTCCATACCTTCTGCCACACACATATTTCTGATGTCCCTCCACCGTCTCACTTTTCTTATACACTAGCCAGCAATATTTGAGAATTTAAGGAAGTGGGGAGATCAAGTAAAAAATATGGGAAGGAGACAGTATGGGAGAGAAGCTGATGAAAAGAAAACAAAGATGAGAATCAAGACCAGAATTCACATGGAAAGAAGTGTTCATGACATTATGGGGCACAGCTGTGTCCTGGTTGCTAACTGGAACAGAATGGAAGCAGGAAGATCATCTGCAGATAATGTTGGTCCCCAACCTGAAGATGCAATATTCCATGCAGTTTCTAGCGTCAGCCACCTGCACCCAGGGACCTTTGGAACTGCCTTGAAGAAAGACAGGAAGGGAAAGAGAGGGCTTTCCAATGTGAACTGTTATGTCAAGATGCTCTTTTCCATTCCTGTCTATCTCATCCCAATTCAATCATTTCCTATGTAATCTTTTGTGATAATTCCATCATCTATCCTGGAAACGATAATCTCCATCAGCCAGGTGGTTGCTGAAAGGGTCAGGGGTTAGGGAAATTGGAGTGTGTGGCGGAGACCTTATGAAATGGCATGAGGGGCTGAGGAAGTTGGAATGTGTGGAGGAGTCCTTATGAAATGCCATGAGCACGCTGACTAAGCTTGTGATTTTGTGTGTCCATGCATACTGACATGAGAAAGCCCAGCGTAATCCGTAAGATTACGCTGTGGGCAAGCCTGTAGAGCATTTTTAAAATTACTTATGGATGGGGGAGGGCCTAGCCCATTGTAGGTGGGGCCATCCCTGGGCTGTGGTCCTAGGTTCTATAAGAAAGCAGGCTGAGCAAGCCATGAAGAGCAAGCCAGTAAGCATCACCCCTCCATGGCCTTTACCTCAGCTCCTCCAGGTTCCTGCCCTGTTTGAGTTTCTGTTTTGACTTCCTTCGATGATGAACAGTGATATGGAAGTATAAGCCAAATGAGCCCTGTCCCCCATCCAAAGGCTCACAGGCAAGGCTGCATTCAGAAGATTCAGACATATTTACATGACATTTTCTTTGCCCATCCCCCAGATAAAATTTCTCAGACAAAGAGAAAACAGAAGGCTAAATAACAGGAAGAAAACAGATCCATTTCTTTTCCTCCATTGTCCTCTTAGCCAATTGAACATCACACCAGATGTACTTACCTCTTGAATGCCCACTTAAAGAGCTTCACCCTCTCCTTCATTCTGAATCTACACACCACAGGATCCATACCAACCCTCCCAGCTGTGGCTGCTTTTGCACAAGTGAGGAAGTAAAGTTGGAAGCACAGTTACTGATGTACTGTACTTAGATTCCAGGAAAGATGTCAGGGAGGAAACATAGACCTTGGTCTTCTCATTTCCTAGACTTCACTAATATCTGATTTATAATTCATTAGTAACATCCAGCATGGGAAGATCATAGGGCAGGGATGCAAGGCTGAAGTCGGGGCACCGTCATCACTGTTCAGAAGGACCCTGGTTGTCTAATTTAGTAATCTCTAGGCTGAGGGCTGAGCAGCAATTTGCTGAGCCCATTCATGGTGTGGGTGGTACTGCATGCTCTTGTAGCATTTCTCCCCCCCATGTCTGTAGCTGTCTTTTTACAGTCTAATATTTCCCCCCCTGATTCATCTGCATCTTGCAGTCAGCCAAACATACACCAGTTTCTTCCATATAATTTTCTCAGAATAACAAGTAGTCTCTCATCCATTTGTCTTTTTTGAGTTATTTTAGCATTTGCTGTAAGACAGGCCTTACCTAGAACATATAAGAATAGGTGTCAAAGTATCAGGAACAGAGCTGTGTCATGAGGAAAGGAGCTCATTCTTCATCATTCTTGAGCAAGCCACTTCCCAGCAATTCATCACTCTTTGACAGAAGACCAAGATCAGCACAATTCAAGCCCTGGCTCAGAAATTCACCAGCAGTGTGAATTCAGTGATCTCACCTAAGCTCTGTTCATCTGCTTCCCTGTGACCTGGAGAGGCTGATTCATACTTCATAGGTGACTGTGTTGATTGGCAGAGAGGCTGTTATCCAAAGAGCCAAGAATATCTCAATGAGAAATGATCATGGTGGCACTTGAGTCTGTGATCCTAATGTCTTATAGTATGTCTGATGTGTGGGTGGGCTTAGAGACTGGCAGACTTACCAGGTTAGGAAGGAAAGAAGTTCCAGCTCCTGCAGGACTTAGGCCACTGGAAAGAAAAGAGCTCCGATATTTATCCTGTAATTATGGCCCTAAGTTCCAGTAGAAACTCCTTGGGGATAAGGACTCTAAAGAGACCTCTGGATACTGGAAAGAGACATCAAATTGAAGCTTTGAAATTTAGACCTTGTTGGAGGAGGGAAGAACATCTTAATCCACCTTCTGCTGTGACAGAATACCACAAGGCACATTATAAATAATAATCATTTATTTGACTTAAGGTTTTAAAGACTGGAAAGTCAGGGGGTCCATCTGGTGAGGGCCTCATTACTGTGTTACTATATGGTATTTACTTATTTACAAACAAAACTGTCATATGAGCTCTCAATCCCATGACTGGGTGTACACCCAAAGAAAATGAAATCAGTATGCTGAAGAGAGACACGAACTACCAGGGTTCATTCACAGCCAGCATCATAGATCAGTGTCCATCAACGGACAAATGGATGAAGATGTGGTAGGTATACACAGTTAAATACTACTTAGTCAGAACAAAAACAAAATTCTATCATTTGCCACAATATGAATGAACCTGCAGATTGCATTAGGTGAAATAAGTCAGGTTCAGATAAACAAATCCCACTTGTTTGTGGAATATAAAAACATTACCAGCAACTGGCAGAGTGGGAAAGGAAAGAGGTAAATAAAAGGACACAAAAATTGAAATTAATCTAGGTATAGGTTCTAAAGAGAATTACGGTATAATACTCTGATCTTAGTTAACAGCAGTTAACAATTTTTTTTTTCAATACTGGTCATCCAATCCAGTGCTTGCATGTTTTAGGGAAGCAATCTGCCCCGTTAATGTGGAATTAATATACATGTTAAGGTAGCTTTATGTATGAATGCCACAAAGTACATATATTTTAAGTCAATATGCTATGTATGCTAAATTTGTACAATTTTATTTAAAATTAAAAACTGAGAGTGGCTTTGAGAAAAACTGGCTTATAAGGTAGAAAATGCTAGAAAGTGCAACTGGGGAATCATGAGGAGTTGGTTGAGTGATGAATTTTAATGAAGTGATTGAGAAAGGCATGTAGGTCTATGAGGTATAGCATTATAAGCAAAAGGAACAGCAGATATGGAGGCCTCTGGAATTCACTTCACAAGTTTAAAAGACAGCTTCAGGCTGGTTCCTAAAGTGGAGCAACAGAAGAGATGGTGGAAGTGAATTTGGAGACGTGACCATGGTCAGGTCAGTGTGATAAAGGCTGAAGTAAGCCACGGTGAGGATTCCATTTTGTTTGAAATGTGATGAAAAAGTGTGGCATTTTGATGAAAATGACCCCCATAGGCTCGCAGCACTTTCAGGAGGTATGACCTGGCTGGAGGAAGTGTTGGGACGAATTTTAGGGTTTCAGGAGCTCAAGCCAGCCACAGTGGCTCTCTCTCCTTATGTTGCCTGATGTAGAACGCTCAGCGACCCCCCAGCACTGTGTCTGCCTGTGTACCGCTGTGCTCCCCACCGTGATGATAATGAACCTGTAAGCCAGCCCCAATTAAGTGTTTTCCTTCATAAGAGTTGCCGTGGTCATGGTGTCTCCCCACAGCAATAAAACCCTAAAACAGCTATTTGTACCAAGTGTGGGGAATTGCTGTGATAGGCCTGACCATGCTTCTGTTTGGAGGAATATGGAACACTTTGGGGCTTTAGACTAGAAAAGCGATGGGACACTTTAAGCTGGGCCTAATGGACCACACTAGTAAGAGTATGGAAGTGGTTCTGAGAGCGAACTGAGCTGGGGCAGCTCAGCTCAAGAGGTTCCAGAGGGGAAGACTATTAATAAGTGTCCTAGAAATTGTTCTTGTGGTATTTTGGTGAGAAATGTAACTGCTTTATACCTGTGTCCAAAACATCTGTCTGAGATTAAATTGAAGAGTTATGGATTGGCAGAGGAGATTTCAAAACAATTTATTATTGACTGTGTGGTTATCAGTGGCAGTATTAAGCAGATTTATAATGAAAAGTAGCAAGCTGAGCAAGGAAAAATGCAAAATGTACAGTTGTGGAGAAAAGAGGGACTAAGAAGTGTAAACAGATTACGGAAAAGCCTGATGCTAGATGGAATAAAGGGAGTGGTGACCTCAGAGCAAGAGCCCACCCTACTGAACTCCCAACTTATGAGAAGGACTTAAAGACAAGTTTAGGGCCAGGCATAGTAGCACATGCATTTTATCTCAGCACTCTGGAGGCAGAGTCATGTGGATCTCATTTTAAGATCAGCCTGGTTTACAGATTGAGTTCCAGGACAGCCAAGCTTAGACAGTGAAGGAATCTATCCATCAAAGGCACAAATCTTGTGAAAGTGCATTTGAACAAAGCAGCTTGTTCCAGTCCCAGTGAGTAGCAGAACTTGGCAGCTTCTGTCTGTGGCTCTGGCTTTAGAGCCAAGGAGACAAGAAAGGGTTATGGACTGTCCCTCAGCAACTAAGGAAAGCCACTGAGGCCAGGCGTGTGGCAGGGTAGGGGCCACGGTGTGAAACTGTGACTGTGAAGCCTGGATTTCCTTGGTGACCCCAAGATGTTGGTGACACCAGAGCCAAGAGATACCTGCTGAGGAAAGCTACCAACATGGAGCAGACACAGCCCAAAAGAGAGAAGAGTGGCGCAGTCAACAAAGCTGAAAGGAAAGGCTATCCGAAGAGCGCATGGACATCGGATATGGAGATGCAGAGTTTGGAGTTTGCCCAGCTGGTGTTTGGTCATGCTTCTGTTCATATTTGCTCACTATGCTCCCTCTCCTCTCTTTTGAAACAGTAATATATATCCTGTGCTATTATAAGTTGAAAGTATGTGATCTGCTTTTTAATTTTTTGATTTTAGAGGGGATTACAGTTAAGAGATTACCATTAGTCTCAGAAGAGACTTGGGACTTTTCAACGAGGTTGAGATTGATAGACTATGGGGACTCCTGAAGTTGGACTGAATGCTTTTTTCATTATGATATGGCTACAGCCCTATGGAGCCAAGGAGTGGAAGGTTGTGGTTTGAGTAAAAATGGTCCCCATAGGCTCATAGGGCGTGACATTATTGGGAGTTGTGGGCCTTGTTGGAGAAAGTTTCTTTACTGGGTGTTGGGCTTTAGGGTTTCAAACCAGGCTCAGTAGCTCTCTGCTCCCTGCCAATCCAGATGTAGAACTCTCAGCTCTCTCTCCAGCACCGTGTCTGGCTGAGCCCTGCCATGTTTCCCATCACAGCCATAATGAACTAAACCTCTGAACTGTAAGGCAGCCTCAGTTAAATGTTTTCCTTTATACGAGTTGCCGTGGTCATGGCGTCTCTTCACAGCAATAGAAACCTCAACTAAGGCAAAGAGATGGAACAAGACTCTGTCACACTGTGACTTAAGCTCTGAGATCTACTTTAGGTTCTAAATGGGGGGGATGTAAAGAGTAGAGACAAACAGTTCGAAGTTATTGTTAATCGAATGAAGTGATGATGGCTTGGACCAAAATGGCAGCAATGGGCGCAACGGGAAGAGCTGATATTTAGAACAGAATTTAAAAGTAGATAGGATTGTTGGTAGACTAGTTGAAGTTGGAGTTATAAAAACATGATAGGCTTCAGCAAAGACTCCATCCCGAGAGAATGATGACTAGAAAAGCTTTAGTGCCAAAGGGAACAGAGAGAGGTTTCCAGGATGGAAGACCAGAGGCATCAGAGTCCTGTGTAGGACTGTGTATATAAAGGTGGGCGTGTACGTTAGGCATGCAAGCGGGGATTCTGAGCAAGAATGCCTTGTATCAGTGGGGAACTGCTTCAGGATACTTCCTCAGACCCCCGTTCACAGATGTTCAGGTTCCTTACCTGAAATGGCACACCATACCTGATAAAACAGGGTCAGATGAAAGGGGAGGAGGTCCTCCCCAGTCAGTGGACTTGGAAAGGGGCAGGGAGGAGATGAGGAAGGGAGGATGGGATTAGGAGGGAATGAGGGAGCAGGATACAGTACAAATCATTTGAAGGCATCAGGAATCCAAATACAAAATGTAAAATTATAAATTCTTAGAAGTAAGAGGAAAAAGCTCCATGACTTCGGATTTGGCAATTATTTATTCAATCTGACACACACACACAAAAATGTAGGCAACAAAAGAAAAATAGGTACAGCAGACTGTGCATTATCCCAAGTCTCCCAGGATACCAAATCTTCCCGACACAAAGAAAGCACTCTTGCCTTTCTGTTTTCATTAACACAGTTTTATCACTTAATCATAAACTTAGAAATGTCTGTTTTGAGATTTTATTTATCTGTATTTTTAAGTGTATGGATGTTTGCCTGCGTGTATATCCGTGCACCACGTGCATACAGAACCTAAAGAGGCCAGAAGAGGGCACAGGCTTCCCCGGGATAGATGGTGTTAGCTGCTATGGGTACGCTGGGAACTGAAGGAGGGTCCCCTGCAAGACCAGCTTTTAAACACTGGGCTATTTCTCCAGCCTCTGAATTACATACCCTAGACATCCCGTTTAATCTGTACTATTTTTATAGTGAACCTTGCCAAAATACAAAAGAATAAGTATATAATATGCTAGGGTTTTCTCTCAAGCACAATTCTATCTTAGGGCCAAATCCCTCTCAGCCTTAGAGCTCTTAAAGAAACCATGAAAGGACTTAGCAGGCCATCCACCTTCCCTCGGGAGGGTCAGAAGAAGCAAAGATGTGAAGCCCAGGTGGGTAGGAGTGAACAGAAAGTAATGATGAGGACATATCCAGAAAAAAAAAGTTCAGAGAACACTGTTAAGAGAGTGCAAAGGCAACCTAAAGAATGGGAGGAAACATTTGCCCAGTAAACATTAGTAGACATTTCACTACAAGGAATACATAAAGATCTTCCAACCCAGACATAATGGTTCATGCTTCTCATCCCAGAAGGTGAGAGGCTGAGGCAGGAGCATTGCTACATGATCAAGGCCACCCTGGGCTGCATAGTGAGTTTGAGGTCAGCTTGAGATATAGAGTGAGAGCTTGAGATACACAGTGACCCCTATCTCATATAAAACAAAAACAGGTTTATCTAATTAAAAGTCCCCCAAAGTCAACAAGAACAGAAGGTAAACCTTTTCAATAGGCGTGTTTTTCCACAGGGTATATAGACAGCTAATAAGCACTTGAACAGATGCCAAACAGCACTAACCAGCAAGACTTTATTTCACACCCACTAGAGTGGCTGTATCGAAACTGTAACTCCGTGTGTGCTGTGGAACTGGTGGACCCAACCTGGCCACCGTCTACCTTCACTGCTTGTAGTATTTACTCTTGAAACTCAAGTTTTACTGCCGTCCTGTGGTCTGTCTCCTGAGCCTAGCTCAGACAGTGTACTCTGTGTGCAGAAGTCCTGCCTCAGGTCAGTGGGGCCCGAGGCAAGAGGCTCAAGAGAGGTGTATTCTCATTCCTGAGGGTGGAAGTTAGGGCACCTATGTAGGAAGAGGAGAGCATGCCAGCAGGGTACAATTTCAATAGAAGTGGCGGCCATGCCTCAGGGAGGAATATAGATGTCTTCAGGTTAAGAGGTACAGAGTCTCATTTGAACCCCACCTTCTCTTCTTAGGATCATGGCAGAGCAACAGACTCTAAGACTAGTCCTGGGTGTGTCTCTGTGTTAATACTTTGATAATATTAAAGATGAATGATTATTGATATTAATAGCATAGTCTATCATCTCATAGTGATCTCATTGAATGCCCCTTTGCCTCTAGTACGGTGTGAAGAACTGGACACTATGATCACAAGAACGGAACAATCTAAGGAGTGAAGAGATAAAGTGCCTTGCCAAGGTTACAAGCTAGGACTCAAACCCAGGTCTCCCATCCATCACCTTAAATTACAGCTCAGTGCTGAGAAAGGAACAGGCCCCAAACAAGCAAACAAACCCAAAAAACTATGAAACAAATATAAAGCCCAGAGATAACCTTGTTTTTATGAATCGACAACCCTCTCTTCCTCAGCCACAAGAGCAAGGACAGGCACTAGTCTTTTGTGGATTCTGAAGAGGCTGCATTGTCAGTAGGCACCAAGGGAGGGTAGGAAGAGGAGCACTCATTACCTTCCTGCAATCAGGCTTCCAGCTGCCTCCAGGGAGAAGCAAGACTGAAGGCAACAGCCACAAGTGGTCAGAGTGTGGGGCCCAGGAAGCCACAGGCAAAGACTAGAAGTTCCCAGAGTCACCCCAGAGAGCAGTCAGTGCCTATCATGTGGTTTTGGGTGTTCCTCAGAGACAGGGCCCAAAGCTGACTGAGGGTATATCCTTTCTTTTCTGTCTCCTCTCAAGGAGAGAGGAGTCCAGCATTGCTTTCCTGTGACCCACAGGAAGTGAGTGGGGCTGTCTGCTGAGGGTGAGCACACGGTGGGCATGAGGCATGCTGAGATCAGCTGGCTTCTGGTGCTAGGTGGGGGACTTGAGCAAATTGTCTGGGGGCAGGGGAGTGCAGTACAGACCTAGGACAGAGGCCAGGGCACGTAAGCAGAGAGAATGGGATCAATCAGAATGACGGCAGAAATACCACCCAAAGGGAATAGATTTGTCAGAGGGACAGTACCATGGAGTGACAGGGCAGAGCCACCCTCTTTGCTTCTCCGATCCTGACAGGTAACTTTTCCCTGCTCAGGCGCCTCCCTTTGTCGCTCATCCCAGCGCACTTCTGGCTCCTGGAACACCCTTCCACCCTCTTATGCTTTGTCTTCTATGGGCTTCAGATCCTCGGTCATGCATTATTAGAAGAAGCTCTTATCTGTTCCCTCCCCTGGCATATGCCCATTTTGGGGTGCTTCATAGAGTGTACCACCAGAAAAATCCTGGCTGAGTAACCCAGACCACGCCTAAAATCTCTTCCCTCTTGTCACCGTTACTTTCCTTCTATCACGTATTCAGGCAGGGCTCACTCAGAGGTACTTCAAAGTGGCTAAGATAGACAGAGATAAGACAGAAAGGGGAACAACTGGGACAGCTGGGTCACTGAAGAGTTCAGTAACAAGCAGCTGTGTCTCCACAGTGCACTCCTATAGACACAGTCCTGGAATACCGCAGGAAGAGCCAAAAGATGTGTAAAACGGGCTTAGCTCTGAGGCTTGCATCCCCTGTGAGGATTTGATGGTACGCGCCCACGAATCCGTCATGCTAAGGCTTTCTCTAGATGAAGGCATAGTGAACAGCACACACAGTGCTGTTTACTGTTCTCAGCTGTGGTTTTGGGGGAGACAAAGAAATGACACAGGCTTCCTGGTGAGGAGGCAGGAAATGAACCTGCCTGTCCCAGTGACATGGAAACACTAGAAGACACCCCCAAGCCAAGTTGGATTAAGTGTTTTGAACAGGAGGAGACTGTTGAAGTCTGTGAATGGAACGTGAGGTATGTTTTCTTCAGTGCTGAAAGGAGCAAAGGCTGATGACCTCTGGGTATTTTAGACACAACAAACAGATTTGAGAGTGAGCTGTGTGGGAAAACAGACTGGAGGGCCAGGGGCAGTTATCAGGAGTATGTAGGAACGAAGGGAGACAAGGTCACTCAGGGGAGAGCAGGGGCCTGCTTGGAGCAGAAGCAGCACATTCGTCAGTAAGGGTGACAGTGTGTGTGGGGAGACAGTGTGTGTGGGGAGACAGTGTGTGTGGGGAGACAGTGCATGTAAGAGGACACACCTTCATTTAGCCAGTAACTATCTAACAAGTGCCTAAAAGGGCCTCACGCTGTCCATAAATAGAAAAGACCATCCTGTCATCATGGGGCTTTCCAGGTGTCCACCCCTAAATTGTGTGGGCAAAATTTACAGATCTACATAGCTTTGGAGCGGAGAATTCATTTTTTTAAAGTGAAAAATGGATTTTTTTTCAAATAATATGTTCTGATTACAGTTTTTCCTTCCCCAGCTCCTCCCAGATCTTCTTTACTCCCCTCCCATCCAAATTCACAACCCCTCTTGCTCTCAGTAAAAAACAAACAGGCATCTAAAATGCAGATCTAAAAAGCTGATCTGGAGTAGAGGGTCCACCCTAAGTCCTGTGGTAGCTAACGGTGGACATAATTTACCTTGTAAAATGGTCCTTTTGATCGTAGTAGAGAGAACGGATTATTACAGGGGCCCAAGAGTCATAACAAAAAGACCAGTTAGGAGCCTTGTGCTGTTTAGACACAAGGTGATGGTGGTGTAAACAGGAGAGCTGGCAGAAGAAAAATGGACACTGAGATATGCTTGTCACGTGCCTACTACATGAAGGATGGGTGGAGAGGAGGGGGAGAAGGTGTGAAGGCTTTCTTGGTGACCTTCCCACCAAGCTGTGAGGAAGAAACATTTTAGACCGTGTCAACAGTTTTTTGATAAACATTTTTCTGGTAGTGGGGAATTGTACCTAACACTGTCTACATGCTAGGCAAGACTCTACAATTGTGCGATATTCCATTTCCATCCCCCTCCCCCCTTTCAAGACACGGTTTTGTTGCGGAGTCCTGGCTATCCTGGAACTCACTCTGTAGACAAGATTGGCCATGAACCTGCTTGCCTCCGGCTTCCTGGGGGCTGAGATTAAAGGCCTATGCCACCACACCTGGCTCTGGTTAAGCATTTTTCAAAGGAGATAATAAACAGAGAGAAAAAAAAGAGGAAGATAAGGGTCTCAGTCTTCTGAATGTCTTGAAATTTAGAAAAGGGGTGAAAGGGAGAACTGGAATGAAAATCAAGACACAAGAAAGAACACAAAAAGACTCCTCATGTTCTTCTTAGCTGTAGGAAAGATATTGCTTGCAGAGACTTCTGCATGTTCAACAGAATTTTTAGAATTCGTGTAAGCAGGAGCTGGGTCTAATCGATCAGCTACTAGAGAAGGTGAGACTGAAGGATTGCAAGTTCAAGGCCAGCCTGGTAATTTAGTGAAATCTAATCTCAAGTAAAATGTAAAAAGAGCATTTGAGATCTGCCTCAGTGGTAGAGTAGTGGCAGTGTCTTTGCAAGGCCCTGGGTTTAATCCTCAGCACAGAAAATAAAATCATCCAACCAACCAACCAACCAACCAACCAACCAACCAACCAATCAACCAACCCCAAACTTGCAGATAAGTAAATTAAGAGAGGTGGTAAACTTGCTTATTTTTCATATAGTCAAGTTTGATTAGTTCAGAAAGATTTTTTTTTTTTTTTTCCATTTAGGAGTGTGGTTGGAGTTGGGAGGCGGTAAGAAGTCCTGCTATGACTTGAGGTACCTGGGTGGGTTGGTATCTCTTGGGGTCATCCTCTTCCCTGAGAAAAAGGAGAGGGGAGGATGGAGGGAGGGAGATGTGAGGGAGGAGAGCCACCCAGTGGCCTTCTTCTGGACGAGAGGAGGGACGGGGCTGGGAGCAGATGGGAAAGACATTAAATTAACAAATAAATGAGACAAAGAAGCCAGTGAAACAAAGTGAACTTTTGTAAGGTGAAAGCAGAAATCCACATTTTTAATAGAGATGCTTTTGAACTCCCTTGGCACTCCAGAATGGCCTTGAATGGTCGGTCAGAGCAAAGCTGCTTCTGGTACCACATACAGTAGAATCAGATATTCTGACAGTAGGTGACCTTGTTATCATCTTGAAGGTATGGTGCACTTGTGTAATTTTTGATATATATTATTATTTTGTTATTTATGTGAAACGCACGTGTGAAGAAGGGCTATTCCTCCTCCGTTACTGATTGGGATTTGAATGTGAACACCGATTCTGTTGATGGTGATCGTCTTTCGAGAGACTCTGTGGAAGCAGATTGGAAGGAATGAATTCCCAGTAGCCATGTTGGCTAATAATATCACGTCAACGCACCCGGTGGCCTTCCTGTTGGTGGGGATCCCAGGACTGGAGCACTTACACATTTGGATCTCTATCCCCTTCTGCTCAGCCTACACCTTGGCCGTGATTGGCAACTGCACCCTTCTTTTCATCATCCGGGCTGATGCAGCCCTCCACGAGCCCATGTACCTTTTTCTGGCCATGCTAGCAGCAATAGATCTGGTCCTTTCCTCTTCAACACTGCCCAAAATGCTTGCCCTGTTTTGGTTCAGGGATCGAGAAATCAACTTCTATGCCTGTCTCACCCAGATGTTCTTTCTCCACTCCTTTGCTATCATGGAGTCAGCAGTGCTGTTGGCCATGGCCTTTGACCGTTATGTCGCCATCTGCAAACCCCTGCACTATGCCACGGTCCTGACCAAGCCCCTCATCGTCAAGATTGGCTTGGCCGCGGTGACTCGGGCTGTGGCACTGATGACTCCGCTGCCCTTCCTGCTCAGACGCTTCCACTACTGTCGAGGCACAGTGGTCGCCCACTGCTACTGTGAGCACATGGCTGTGGTTAGGCTGGCATGCGGGGACACACGCTTCAACAACATCTATGGCATCGCCGTGGCCATGTTTATCGTGGTGCTGGACCTGCTCTTTGTTACCTTGTCTTATGTCTTCATCCTTCGTGCTGTTCTCCAGCTTGCC
Source organism: Psammomys obesus (assembly GCF_907164565.1). Lineage (NCBI taxonomy): Eukaryota > Metazoa > Chordata > Mammalia > Rodentia > Muridae > Psammomys > Psammomys obesus. Next base: position 36,983,066 of record NW_026596046.1, read on the forward strand.
TCCCAGGAGGCCCGCTACAAGGCCTTTGGGACATGTGTGTCTCACATAGGCGCCATCTTAGCCTTCTATACACCTGTAGTCATTTCGTCGGTCATGCACCGTGTAGCTCGTCGGGCTGCTCCTCATGTCCACATACTCCTTGCTAATTTCTATCTGCTCTTTCCACCCATGGTCAACCCTATCATCTATGGTGTCAAGACTAAGCAGATTCGAGAGCGAGTCTTAGGACTCTTCCTCAGAAAGAATGTAAAAGGAGAGTGAGGGGCTGCTTGTTGGAGCTGGGACCTGGGTATGATAGGAAGTAGAGGGATGCCAGGATCTTCATGCTTACTTTTATCTTGACGTGATTAAAAAAAAAAATGTCTAGGTATTGACAAAGGCCGCCTGCCTGGATTCAAACTTGTCAACTTTTCAGAATCCTCACTCCTGCCCTTCAGAGTGACAGAGTCATGGACCTACTGGCCTTCATCATACTTCAAGTAAAGACATCGATGTTCTTAAGCTCACTGGCTCCATGAGAAGCTGGTGCTCTGATCAGCCCAGTCCCCGGAATGTGCAGCTTTATTTAATTTCTCCACTCAGGACCTGGACAAACACCAACAGTGTATCGGTGAGGAAACCCTGTCCACTCACTGACAGCTGGGCTCCAGGGTCAGATGGAACACTCCCACTGGTAGGGTTCCTCACATTCCAGGTGACAGTTTTCACAAACTTGCTCACTAGGTGTGATTTCTTTACCTTAGTCAGCCTGTATTTGACTTCTGCTCACCTCTCCATCCTCACTGTCAGCTCCCCACATTAGACACTTGGAATAGAATATAACATATTTTCTGATTTTTTTCTGTGTCATAGGGCTTTTTTTTTTTTTAACATATGCGAAGACCCCTCATGTTTTCAATAAAAATGTGAATTGCTCGTTTATTAGTCCAGCCAGACAAGAGTGTGTAGGGCATTGGCTCTCCACTTGTGGGTCGTGACCCACCTGGAGCTGTATATCAGATATCCTGCCCGTCAGATATTCACATGACATCACACAAGAGCAGCAACATTGCCGTTATGAAGTAGCAGTGGGATAATTTTATGGTTGGGTCACCACAACTTGAGGAACTGTAGTAGCGGCTCGCAACATTAGGAAGGCTGGGAACCACTGGCCTAGGGGCTTGGAACACATACGTCTTAGCGTAGAGATGCTGGGTTTATACAGAAGTCCTAGGAAGAGAAAGAAATGATAATTGAAGTAGATTCTGTTCGTTGTATCCCCCCTCCGCTTTTATCCCAGGTTTAGTACATGGGAGAAAAGCAAGAATGACAAAACCAAACAGAGGAGAGAAAGGACTAGCAATGCTGTCTTTTCTTTTGTCTCGTGCGAACTAACACGCTGGATCATGTTCTTATCGTTAATTGTAGCAGCACAAGTGGCATTCTCAGAGAAGCCCTAACACACGGTCTCCACGATGCATCGTTTCTGTATTATCTTGCAACTCTGCGCTTCCTCAGACTGTTACTTAGGAATCACTTATCTTCTTTTCTGTGGAGAATTATGTACTACATTTATTGAAAAAGTAATAAAAACTTGTAGTTCTTTCTTTTGAGTATGGTGGGACATAAAGGAAGTTTCAAAATAATGCTAATTACTAATATGTAAACAGAGGAGCGTGAAGTAAAAGAAATTACTTTAAAAATTACTGTGTGTGCGTGCACATGCGAGTGTGTGTGTGTGTGTGTGTGTGTGTGTGTGTATATGTGTGTGAATGTTTTCATGTGCCAGTGCAGGTGTCTTTTGAAGCCAGAAGTGGGCAGCGGATTCCTGGGTCTGGGTTTATGGGTTTATGACCTGCCTGACACAGGTGCCCAGAAGTGGACTGAGGTCTTCTGCAAGAGCAGAATATGTTCTTCACCACTGAATTGTCTTTCCAGCCCTAAGAAATTTCTTCTAACAAGAGCTGTGATTAATCTTCTGTTGGTTTACGTAAGAAATAGCATTATTCTGTAGGCTAGAGACACCCTCAACAAAGGGAGAAGGATTTGTTTATAGTACAGCTGCAGTAATGTAAGGGTTCCCCAGCCAGGAAACACAGCTGCCATCGCCATGGCAAGGGCCAGTCACAAAATGGTGAAAGGAACATTCTGCATTAGCCTGTCGGAGCATTTAACACAATGTGTAAGCAAGAAACAGCATCAGATGAAGGCACGCATATTTTTACTCCCAAAGGGTTCCGTGTGGGATTAGTAGGACGACAATGGCTCGGTTACGTATCTCCAGCTATTTGATAACTGGGACATTCGTCCACTCATCAGTCCTTGCGGCTGTGCCTGGCCGAAGCTCGTCCCACTTAGTGACTCCCATGGAACTTTGCTCGGTTCTTTTTGTCCGAGATACGAGTCTCGGCCTTGCCTTGGAATCCCTTCCTCTCATACCTGTGTCTATATCTTTCTTGATCCATCGGTTCTTTTGTCAGATGGGCAAAACCTAGTGATTTCTTACTGCATTCCCTGCTGCCGCCTTGCCTCAGAGAACCATACTCTCTTTAATTTACGGCAATAGACTTTCTTTCTTCATGGTGCTGAGTGTTAAACCCAAGGGTTTTCATGTCACTCAGAGCTCAATAACTGTATCTGTGGCCCTGCGACAGATAAGTTATCTGACTTCATTTACCCTCCCTTCTTTGAGCTGCTCTGTTATAGATTAGATATCTGACAAACTAAACTTTAAACCAAAACTAGTTAGAGGAACTAAAGAATGTCACTTCATAGTCATTAAATTAACAATCCACCACGAGGATATTACAATTCTAAATATAGACATGCCAAACATGGAAGCATCCAGTATTTTAAAAGAAATAGGACTATATGTAAATCCATAAATTAGCTTTAACACCTCACCCTCACCAATAAAAGGTCATCTAGACAATACTTAAGTTGGGAAGCGCAGGAGTAGAAATATATCACAAAGCAAGCAGATCTAACAAACACACACAGAGCTTTCCGCCCAAACATGAAAGATCACACATTCTTCTTAGTAGTCCGTGAAACACTCTGCAAAAGCAATCGCACACTACCTCACAGAGCAAGTCTCAGCAAATAACGAAACAGCATGATAGCATCCTGAACCTTTGCTAAATACTAAATTATGTCACTGCAGTCCTCAAAACTTGGGCTTTTATTTTGAGAGAAAGGAAGAAACTTTGAAAGTCATTACAAGGGCTCCTAACTAACTCTAGTCAGTGAAAACATGAGAGCTACATCTAGATGCACAAAGTGTGAAAACATGAGGAGCTCCACAAGGAGAGCAACAGAACCAAGAAATCTGGGCCCAGGGGTCTTTTCTGAGCCTGATACTCCAACCGGGGACCATGAGTGGAGATAACCTAGAACCCCTGCACAGATGTAGCCCATGGCAGCTCAGTCTCCAACTGGGTTCCCTAGTAAGGTGAACAGGGATTGTCTGTGACATGAACTCAGTGACTGGCTCTTTGATCATCTCCTCCTGAGGGGGAAGCCCTTACCAGGCTGCAGAGGAAGACAATGCAGCCATTCCTGATGAGACCTGATAGGCTAGGGTCAGAGGGAAGGGGAGGAAGTCCCTATCTGTGGACTTGGAGAGGGACATGGGAGAAGATGAGGGAGGGAGAGTGGAATTGGGAGAGAGTAAGGGAGAGAGCTACAGTTGGGATACAAAGTGAATAAACTGTAATTAATATAAAAATAAATAAAATTAAATGATAAAAAAAGAAAAAAATGAGAAAATAAACTCCTAGCAGCCTCCTACGTTGAGAACACCACACTTTTCATTTAGGAGACTTTGGACTGGTCACTGACATTAGCAAAAAAGCATGGGAATGCAGGATGCAATAGACTGCACTTGAACTGGAGAAAGAAAATAGTTGCTCACCTAGAACTTTATTTCTTGTGAATTTTTTTTTTTTTTATGAATGAAGGTGAATGAGAACCTTACTACCAAACATTAATGGAATGTTTTACTGTAGGCCTGAAATAAAAGAAGACTAAAAATAATTCTCTAATTTCATAGAAACATGAAGAAGATGGAAGAGACAAGAAACATGAAAAGACAGTGTGTTGCAAAAAGAAGTTTCTTTGATAAAGGGTGAGAGCTAGACTTATCTGTGGAAATGTATATAAACATGCATGTACACATATATAAAATACATATGTACACATGTTTATATACACACATATAAAGTCCTATATGTATTTGTAAATATAAAATAAATTTACATATAGATATGTAAGTATATATGTACACACCAGTAAACATATATATGTACACGTGTGTATTTACATGTTTAGGAAACGGGGCAGTAGTAGGTTCCCTCTTAGGCCTATGACCTCTCTAGCCACAGTCACGAACCCCCCTTCACTGAGTGGGCCTTGCGTCTGATGAGGTGGCTGTTGGCCATTCACAGGGAGCAGTGCCACTATTGCCCTGTTGAAGATATTTTTCTGTCCCATCATTGTAGTCTGTAGACTTTGCAGCTAGATAAGATTACAGACGGCTCCTCTCTCTTGGCAGCTTGCATGACACCTTCTGGCACTCTGAGAGCCTGTTTTCAAGGAGGGGCTACCAGGTCAGCTCTGCCTTGACTCCTCCAAATCCTATGTCCCAGCGTGTGGGGTCCTCTGAAATAGGGTGTTACAAGGCCCAGGGAAAGTTTTGGGAGAGGGGAGAAGGACTGTGAGAGCCAGAGGCTTTTCAAATCTTGTCAGGATGTCTGCTGCCAAATGTGTTCCCTAGACATGACAGGAAAAATGCATCCGTGAAATATCAACAACTTGGTTGCCAAAACAAGAGCACATAATGACATCACCAGTTGATAAGCCAATATGGACATGAGAAATTCCACACAGTTTCATCCCTAAATGAAGAGCTACAGATGGTCAATGGCTTCTGAAAGGGAAAATCAGTTCCCTCCAGGGATGAGCTTCCACAAAGGTTGTTCAATCCCAGGTCGTCTGCCATGGTCGTGTGTACCTGTGAGCACTACTAAATGGCTAAAAGAAGGTGCATGTACATATGACAATAGTAATTAAAGATGACATTATAAATTTGAGAGGGAGTCAGGAGACCCAGAAGGAGCTTGAGGGTAGATGGAGCGACTAAAATTTATTTCCAATGTATTACAAAGAATGAGAGAAGGCAAGTTGAGGCGAAACTTGTCAGCAGGCAGCTTCCACCCACAGAAAGATTTTTTTTTTCTGTGAATCAGCAGATGTTAAAGTTGGAAGTAGTTAGAAAGATCACCCTTTGTCATTTATAGAGAGAGGGCTGGTAAACATTAATAAAGAATTATATTCATAATGGTGTCTCCATTATGTACATAGCTCCTCTCAGTTACCCTGTGAATCAGGAAAAGCTGAGAATATTTTCTCTACTTCAGATCGAGGATCAGAGCTAATGTACAAAGGTCAGTGTGACAAAGGTCAGAGCCAGACGCCAATGCAAAGCTCAGAATCTCACCGTGATGAAAACGAGAACGGCTAAGGAATGAACCTGTCTTCTAGTGACACCCAGACAGGAGTTGGTTGTAGTGTTTAAACTGAAGCTGTCTTTTACAGCCGACGCTGAAAGAAGGTAGTAAGTGCAAGGAGAAATAGCAGAGCCCGAACACTAACAGGCTTCATCTGAAGTGTTCACAGCTTCTGAAGCAAAGCAGGACCCCTTGCAGGCACGACCCCTTGCAGGCACGACCTAGCATGACCGAATGGGTGACGGGACAAGGGTTTCAGGAGAGCTTTGTGGTGTGCGACCTGGGCCGAGGATACCGCTATCAACCAGCAGAGAAGAGCCCAGGGACTCTATGAAACCACAGAGATTCTTCTCGAGGGTAGTTGTGATTCTACATCCCTTTGGGAGTAGCACAGAGGTTTGTGAGGATATTATCAACTGCTTCCTTCTTAGGAACCTCCTGCTTTAGAAGTAGGCTGCCTTTCAGCTGCATGAGGTTAATGAAAAGGGTCCAGAGCTGTGTTTTCTGAGGCTGTGATCAGTCAGAACTAGGGAGACAGGAAATATTTGACACAGCTGTGGTGACCAGGAAAGACCGGGGACACTCTGAGTTGCTTCCCACAGCCAGTCCTGGTCCTAGGCATCAGTTCTCCAGTCTTCTCCCTACTCCCTTTATTACCCCTATCTTGGCTTGAGAAAAAGAACACATCTCGACAACCCCACTCAAATGTTTCATCTATGTACTGTGGATTTCCCACCTCTGGACTTTCACCATTCCTGGGACGCATCAGTGTATTGCGTTTGGGTTTTGCCACATCCCATCTCCTATTGTTGCCTTCCTTGTTCCCACCAGCTTGCTCCTCCCAATTAGGAAGCTGCTGCATTAGTCAGCAGAATGGAATGAGTTCTGAATGAGAAAGATGGCAGGGACTACTAAGAAGCATATTTCTCTGGGATTTTATTTACATCTTTGAAGGACTTCAGGTAAGTATCTTCCTGCCATTGAATGTAATCTTTTGAATCTACCATTGTTCTCTTATCTTGTCTTAAAAATATAGGGTGTTAGTAGTTTTATATGGGCATTTTTAGAGAGACAGTGACATAGAAGATACGTTCTGAGTCCAGTGTGAGCACTTTGGTATATAGTAGATAAAATGCTGACTTTGGAGTACTGAGCTCTGTGTTTTTCTTGGGATGAGCATAAAGAAATAAAGCACATGGATCATTGGATAACCCATGCTTGCAAGATGAAGTGAGGTGTCTTTGGTCTGCGTGTAAGGCTGGATGGGCAGATCATAATGTAGACAGCAATGACCACCCTGTCTTCCTTTCCAACCTTCTCATTTAGTTCCTTCCTTTCACATGTGTGTTCTAAGGATCCAACTCAGGTTATTAAGCTCGGTGGCAAGTACATTCATCTGCTGACCTATCTTACAAGTCTTCACATTTATCTTTTTATTGTTTTATTTTCTGAATATATTAATTAGCCAAGAGCTTTACTCATGCAGTAGGGCACTCTACAGTAAATTCAAGAGTACTTGCCTTCTTTGGAAAGACAGGATATCTGTACAAACTCTCAGATTTTTTCCACTTTAAAACCCAAGCTCTCCTTTTTATCATGGCCCTTGGACCTGCACCTGCCCAAACAGTCCCTCCTCACTTTTTGGTTCAGAAACCGAGAGATCAGTTTCTATGCCTGTCTCACTCAGATGTTCTTTCTCCACTCCTTTGCTATCATGGAGTCAGCAGTGCTGTTGGCCATGGCCTTTGACCGTTATGTCGCCATCTGCAAACCCCTGCACTATGCCACGGTCCTGACCAAGCCCCTCATCGTCAAGATTGGCTTGGCCGCGGTGACTCGGGCTGTGGCACTGATGACTCCGCTGCCCTTCCTGCTCAGACGCTTCCACTACTGTCGAGGCACAGTGGTCGCCCACTGCTACTTGAGCACATGGCTGTGGTTATTCACTGATCCATACTGTAAATCAGATTAGATAAGGTCTGCACCTATAGTAGGAGCTGGACCAGCCCATTTTCATAGGGGCTTTACATGATTAAAAAAGACAATGACACTTTCATAGTGAATGTTGCTATTTACATGAAAGACAGTAGGCATACTGGATAAGACTGGCTCATACCAATGAGCTTTTGTTGATTATTTCACCCAGAGTATGAATAATTGTTGGAACATGGTCCAAGAATGAAGACGTGTGAGGAGATTTCTGAGTGAGTAGACTCCAAGAAACCAAGACAAGAGTCTTGTTACCTTAGTTTCTTAAAAAAACACAGAATTGTTCTTGGGTTATGTGCCAGAGCCCACCAGCAGAGTTGAACAGTTCTTGAGCGGGGAGTGAGGATTGAAAGAAAGTTAATAAACCAACACACTACACATGAGATCTGTCCGAGAGGGCTTCCAGTAGAAAACTGGTCGCCCCTGTTTATTCCAGTAAACCCTTATCAAGTCAGAGCAAAAGCACCTCAGTACAATGAATGGGTTCACAGAGAAGTCAAATTTGTTTTACCTTGACCACCTGTCTGTGTGATCCTCACACAAACAAAAGGTGTGAACTTGACAAGACATCCCATCTGCTGTCTCAAACAAAAGGAGGTAGATTTGGCAAAACATCCTGCTTATCACTGACTCCAGTGAAGGCCAGGTTGAAAACATGTCTTTCTGCTGAGAGTTAAATAACAAAGCAGCCTGACGGACCAGTGGCTCTCCAGTTATGCTTTCATGCTCCTCCCAAGTGTAGCAGATAGGAGTGAGTTTATTTCCTATTATCCATTACAAATGGCTGTTACCTGTCTATATGCCTCTACGGAAAAGCATGTTTTTGCTATTTTCAGCTTGTCTTCCATGTGAGGCCTGCCCATATGATTGACCCTTTACTCAGGTAACTCCTCTTAACCCTTGAATTGTCTGAAGCGCTGAATAAAGTTGGCTATTGTACAATAATTTAGTCTACCTCATTATTGGCTCAGCTCTCCCAGGTCCCATAGTCTCTACTGCGGTGACAATGAGGAACTGGATTACTAACTTGGTAACTGATGGACCAACACCATCTAATACTGAAATTACTAGTAATGCTTTAAAATGGCCTAGAGGCTCTACTTCTCTTTTAAAGCACAGCCATATCTAATGGAAACAGTGAAGGTCATAAAACCAGTGTAGCTGCCTGACAAAGATCCAGCAAGGCTGAGCTGAATGATGCAATTGGTATGGTACAGGCTCCCACTTTTAGGGGAGATATACTTACATAGTCCTACTTGAAGGTCTTGCTTAGGCTCTGGAGGTGTGACTCAAATAATTATGCCAGAGGCCTCCTTATGAGCTCTGACTCAAGGATACTTTTGGCACATCTGCCCTTGTGCTTACTCAGGAAGAAAATAATCAGAACAAAGTGACCTTAAAGAGGTAAACAATATTCAGTAGGCCAGAGAACTTGGCAGCAGATCAAATTAAAAGCCCTATTCCCTATACTGATGGACGAAATTGTGTGGATAAATGATAAAGGAATAAAATATTAAAACCTCTTTCTCCTAGAAAAAGGTAGCTCATACAGGTCCGCTGTGGTATTGTATGACCACGGAGCAAAAGAATACCAGGATTAGACGTGTACATAAATTCTACAAATATAGAAAATATGAACACTGCGTCATGGCAAAAATTGAACACTAACTGCAGCAGCTTTGGTAATACACTGTTTGGGACAGGACAACCTGCCCAACCTGGCGTAGAAATTTTCTTTCTGTCCAGTGCCCTTGAAACCATAAGCACCACCAGCCTGAAAACAGGCTGTCATGCTTTGGCAAAATATGCCCTTGATAGTGCAATATTGTTAAAAGCTGGGATGTGGGGTGGATGAGGAAAAATGATTCTAAAGGATAGTTCTGTTCTGTCACGGTTTATCCATGATGACTAAACTTATGACCAAGCAGAAGTTAAAACATGTGTCTGGGAAAAACTGATATGATCTATGTTTTGGAACAACTTGCATCTACCCCTGACTACTACGTTCTGTATAAATAAAGAATCGCCTATACTGCCGGTCAGTCAGGGGGTAAAAGCTCTCCAGACCCCAGCGCCTGACTCTTTCCTCCCTCACCGTTATTGTGTCCGTCCTTCTTCAGGTCCTGATCTCACCCGGGGCTGGTCCCAGACAGATACCGTCGTTGCACTTGAATAGCTTTATTTACAAGAGAATTTTATGACTTTCATTAAGTAAAACAAAAACAAAAAAAAAAAAAAAAAAAAAAGAAATTATCCCTTTGCTTCATGGTCATGGTCATTTCCTTTATTGGATACTTATCAAGAGTCCTCTGATATTCCTTTACATTAATTTATATGATCCTGCATATAGCGTCTTTTAAACTTACATATAGCGCCATCAATCACTTTAAAGTTGATCTGTGTATTTTATATAATTCAATGATTTTCTTAAAGTAATGGGCTTCCTGGTGGCATTTTCATGCATGCTTTGTTCTCATTTGTCCTCCTTCTTCATTGCACTCTCTGTCCCTCCTACCATTTTCCTCCCCCAGCAGACCGCTTTTTTTCATGTTATGTGTGCTTCACTACCCTTTGTAGATCCTTTCCATGGTTCCTGTTTTAGTTTCTGCCTAAACACGCATACAGAAATGTAAATCTAGCTTTCATAGAAGAGGGAAGCTTGTGGTGCTTGCCAGGTCGTGTGGGCTGGCTGGGGACTCCCTACACGGTCCGGGATGGCCCTAGCTGCCTCACTTCGCTGCTGCAGTTTTTCTGACTCCAGGATCACAGGTTTGCGCTGCGGCTAACACATCTGCTAACGGCCACAGTTTTTAGGATTGTTTTCAGTTACATGAAATTTGGAGATTAAAATCAAGTCAATTTCCACAGATTATTAAAAAAATAGCTCAAACCTTTCAGCTATGATAGAATTGGCAAACCCTCTGAGTTCTTTAAAACAAATTAATACGCATGCTAAATTCTGGGAGGAAAAAAAAAAACAGTCACACAGACACCACCTCTGTTTTCTGTCACACCAGCCCGTTTCATCTTTCTGTCCCACCCACAAGTTGGGACAGATCTGACTGACCCAGATCACTTTTCAATCAATAAATAAAAACCATTTAGTCTATGTGCGTGTGCGTGTGCGTTTGAACGCATTTATGTGCAAGCATGCAGGAGTGCTTCAAGGTCAGGCACCTGATACCTGGAAATAGAACTGCAAATGGTTGTGAGCCACCATGCGTGCTGGCGAGTGAACCTAAATTCTCTGCAAGATCAGTGAGTTCTTGGAAGTGCCGAGCCATCTCTCCAGCTCTGGCCATGTCCTTTAACTGTGATTATTCCACAATCAGCGACGTTGGCGGCTCCCGGGAACTTTCTAGAAATCACAGTTCTTAGGTCTTTTCCTGGGCTTAGAACCCAGCATCTTGTGCTTCAGCAAGTCCTCTAGGTGGCGCTGACACTCGCTGACGTTGAAGGCCCACCACTCTTGTAAATGAGGGCCTTCCGCATTAACCGAGTATGGGGTGGTTTCCTCCCCCTCCCTCTGTGTCTGCACCACTACAACGGTGCTAACTAAGCACCAGTCTTCTTTCCACTGTACCTGTCTCAGCTCCTCAACTCCAGCATCCTGGAGTCAACGCACCAGTGAAACGAAAACACTGGATGAATCTCTTCTGGTCAGACAGAATTGTTGATGCCACAGCATGAGCACACACACACATACACATATGTATAAATATATGTATATATTCCCCTTACTGATATGTTGCGTGGGAGGCATGCAGTATATCATGCCTTAAACGTCCTTGTATTCTTTTGGCTTATCTGGAATAATGGAAGCCGTTTGTAGCTTTAAGAAGTGAAATCCTTTAACTGAATCTGATCCTGTCTGAGTCTAGAGGAAAAATAATAAGGAAGTCTTAATAAACCCAACTATTTTCTGCTTAAATTCCTTGGCATGGCTCTTTGAACAACAAAAAATTATAGAATGTCTGTTCATTAAAATCATCCATCTTTTTTATAGTATTTTGCTTTGTGAGACAAAGTTGGCTTTTTTTTTTTTTTTTTTAGATACAGTTGCTCTGTGTATCCCTGGCTGTCCTGGAACTCACTCTGCAGACCAGGTTGGATGGCCTTGAACTTAGAGATCTGCCTCCTGAGTGCTAGGATTAAAGGCATGCACCATTTTTACTATCTTGCTTTGCCTGTGATGCTTAGTCATAATTCTCCTTATTAGCTTCTTGACTGTTAGGATTACAGGTATGAGCTACAACCACACTTGTATGCATTTCAGTATCATCTGGACATCTTAAAAAATAAAAACCAAGCTCAGGCTATACTCTTACCAACTTAATCAATGTACAGAGGTGAAATATCAATTGTATGTTTTGAAGATTAGAAAATAGTATGTAGATACATCCTAAAAAACGTTATACAAAATCATACTCAAAGAACTTTGGTATTCTTAATGTGTTTGGTGAAATGAATACCGATGATTATCTTCTTTGCTTATTTGTCTATATTGTATCATTTGGCCATTCCTAAGACACCAATGTGCTGTGGCAGTCCTAGGTAAGAGATGCAAGGATTTGTATTGCAGCATTGTTTCAGAACTGGTGGCTTCTCAGGCTCCGGATGATTCATAAACAGCATACATAAATGATTCGAAGCATCATCATTTCATCTGAATTAATGTACATGCATTTCTATGTCATTCTCCTGTATGTATGTATCAGTTACTTACAATCCTCCCACCCCCGGTTCATCACTCATCTTTGTCCTGAGGGAAAAATACAGGACCTTGCCCACATTATGACCTAGTCAAGACGTTACCCTGTGAAATTATAAACCCAAACTGGAATCTTCATTGTTGAACTATTACACAGGAAAATGGTGAGAGACAGCATTTCGCCATCACAACACCAGCTAGGTAAGCATCATCTTAGATAGAAAGCCCCAAATAGTCATGAGTGTGTGCTGGCCAGCCAAAGGAAGAGAATAAAGCTGGCTTTGTTGATAGGACTTTCTCTAAAGGAAAAAAAAAATTAAGTATTTTCTATATCTATAAGGGAGCCTTCATTAAGCAATTCTTAACATTTTTTTTTTGAGACAGGTTTTCTCTGTGTAGCCTTGGCTGCCCTGGACTCACTTTGTAGACCAGACCAGCCTTGAACTCAGAGATCCACCTGCCTCTGCCTCCCTGAGGGCTGGGATTACAGGCGTGTGCCATCAAGTCTGGCCATGAAAATTTATTTATTTTTACTTTCTGTGCATGGATGGTTTGCCTGCATGATTGGCTGTTTACCGTGTGCATGCAGTACCTGTGGAGACCAGGAGAGTGCATGGATCTCTTGGGACTGAAATTACAGTTTGCTACCATGTGGGGGCTGGGAATTGAATCCTGTCCTTTGGAAGAGCAGCCTGTGTTCTTAACTCCAAGAGCCATTGTTCCAGCCCTGGTTAGGATAGTCTTTATGTTTTTCCAGGAGCTAGTTTGCCTCATCAGTTCGTTCTGTCTTAGGGCCTTTCAATATACCACACAGACTATTTAGAAGACAAGTTGATTTTTATAATTTGTGTCCCAGTCAACACTATCTTAATACACTATCTTTATAGTGTATTAACTATCTTAATAATAGTATATTAATTACATTAATATACCATCTTAATAAACTATCTTAATAAGCATGTAATGATCACCACTATTTTCATTTACAAGAAGAAACAGGCTTTGATCACATGCCCAAAGTCTAACACACTAGTCAAGGTTCATCTCTGCCCTTTATGATTCCACAGGCCAAGTTGTTAAGACATTTGTGCCACAAGACCCTAGACAAAAACATCATTCTTCCTATCTCAGACTTCCCAATCAGGCTCAAAAACGCTTGGTGCTCTCCTATCATTATCCAGAGTGTTGGTTATGGACAGAAACATAATTGCGTGAGGGGAAGCACCCTCGGTTGGATTGAGATATTTACCTGTTAGTCACATCTCGATACTGAATTCTTCAGTGCCCATTCCCTTCTGTTCTGAGGTAATCAGGACAGCTATGACCACAGATGACAGGAGGACTAAATGAACAAAACTAAGATGACACTATTGAGTCTGGTGGGTGCTCTCAGGAGGTGGCCACTGGACGGAGCAGGAGTATAAACGCCGCCATTTTCTTATCTCTATCCTCAGTCATTCAATTCCATATGATGATGGAGATAGTTTTGGCCAATGGGAGACTCAACAGATTATCTAGGAAGAAATGCCTAGCTTTGGGTTTTCTGCAGCTATTCTGCCATAAAATTCTTAGTACAAAGCTGTATTTTAAAAGTTCAGACTCTTCATACATATAATTACAAGGTATAAGTGGAATTTAGAATCATAATGGTGAACTATGTCAAATTTTCCCCCAGCATCCCCTCCACCACAGGGTTTGGATGTTACATTCTTTTATCTTCTTCTGGGCCAGCCTAATATCTAAAATAGATTTCTATCTCCAAGAAGTCAAAAGTGTCTTTTCTTCAACTTCAGATAAACTATTTTTAGCACTTGAAAATTACACACATTCACTCCCTATCTTCTCATAATAACTTGATTCTAGTTTGGCGCTGCAATCAGGGCCCTTGACAGTATGGAAGAGCAACTGCCCTTTACCTAAAACGATGGAGAAAGATTAATAAATGTTATCAAGCTAAGCTTGGCACTAGGAACAGACGGATGAAATAAAATTTGGGTCTAGTCAGGGGTTTGCATTAAACACTGGAGATTTGTGCTATTCCAAGTTTCTCATTTATTTTATTTTTGAACATACAAGGCTTGTATTCTAGTTCTAGCTTAACCATTTACTTTCTTGAATTCTATTTTCCAAAATACTAGTGTGATATCTTTTAGACCTAAGATTTTACCTATTTTGGCCTTTCAAAAATGCATCATGACTCACAAACTTGAAGTTAAATGACTTAAGAATTTGAAAAAAAATTATGACAAAAAAATGGAGATAACCATGATTCTGAAAGAGTGACTGCCTTTAAAATTATGTTACCAAAATTTTTATGTGTTTTAAGTCTCCTTATGGATCAGTAAGCAATATATCAAAAAGGTTAAGTCACAGCAAGCAGTAGCAATAAGAATTCCCTAAAAAGTCCTGGAGGATTTTTCAGATTTATCCAAGGTCTCCATTATTTTCACCTTTGACCCTCTGTTACCCAAGCCCCTCAAGTCAACCCTTCCTCCTTTCACTTATTCCTCTGTTATCTCGGTGAAGCTGCCGTCCCTCACATATGTTTTCTTAAAGCCTCTGAAATGGAATCTAACAATGTCCTTTCCTCTCTCCTATGCCTCTCTCATGTAGCTCTAGGAGATGTGGTATATTCTCTGTCTATCTTGTCTGTTAAATGGGGAATGACTTGGTTTAAAGACTTTAACTCCTATAGGTGGCAAACTCTCATTCTAAGAGGTTTTAAATTTCTATTTATGTTGTCTCTATCTTCAATAAATGCCATTTTAATAGGGGCATTTAATAGGAGAATTTAAAAGTTTACCTACATAAGAAACGTCTGAAAGTTTCTAACAAAGCTTGCTAAATTGTGTTTACGGAGGTACTGGAATAGAATTCTGCTTCTTAGAAGTTGTGCTTGATCGCGCTTGTCATAGAGAAACAGGAAATCTGGTGCTACAGAAGCAAAGGATAGACATAATCTCAGTGTTCATGGCCTATGTGCTTATTGTACTTAACCCATGAATTACACGGGCAAACAAAGGGGAGTTACAGTATCTAGGAGCTTACGACCTGATCTTCCTTCTCCACTTCAAGGTCTTACCGTCACACCGCACAGAAAATGCACGCTCTAACAGAATGGACTTTGAGGCTCTTCTCCCCATAGTTTAAGTAGGACCTGGAAATATCACCAGCTTTCTTCCTTACGAAGAGCCTCTACCTGTTATCACTGACAGTTTATATGTCCCTGAGTTGAGTTCCTGACTTAAAAATATGCAAAAGTCTCTGTCGGATCTGCTTGGTGCGCACAGCATAGACAACCGGGTTGAGGATGGGAGGGACGAGGAGATAAAAGTTGGCCAAAAGAATATGGACATGGGACGGCACCTGATGACCAAAGCGATGGGTGAGAGATGAGACCGCAATAGGAATGTAGAAGACCAGGATGGCACAGATGTGAGAAGCACATGTCCCTAAAGTTTTAAACCTGGCGTCAGAGGTGGACAGTCCCAGCACAGCCCTGAAAATCATCACATAGGATGCAGTTATAGCTAGCGAGTCTAGGGTTAACACCAGGAAACCAATTCCCATTCCATATAAATTATTGACTCTTGTCTCACCACATGCCAAAGTGACCACAGCCATGTGCTCGCAGTACGAGTGGGCAATGATCTGGGTTCGATAAAGGGGAAGCCTCAGGCGAATTAGGAGTGGGAGAGGTCCAATATAGAACACTCCTCGGAGGAGGGCAGCCAGCCCCAAACGTCCCACCACGGCCTGGGTAAGTACCGTTGTGTGGTGTAGTGGGTCACAGATGGCCACATAGCGGTCAAAAGCCATGGCAAGAAAGATGCCTGATTCAACAGTAGCAAAACAGTGGACCAAGAACATCTGGACCAAGCAGGCGTCTAGACCAATGCTGCAGGTACCAAACCAGAAAATCGCCAGAAGTTTGGGCATGGTGGAAGTAGACAGAACTAGGTCAACGACAGCCAGCATGCACAGGAAGAAGTACATGGGCTGGTGCAGGCTGCGCTCTGACTTAACCACTGCCAGGATGGTGATGTTCCCCACCACAGCCACCAGGTACATGGAGCCAAAGGGGATGGAGAGCCAGACGTGCAGGGCCTCCAGGCCTGGGATGCCGCTGAGCCAGAAGGAGCTGGGTGCCCAGCAGGCATTGTTAGAAACGAGCATGCTTGGGACCGTGGGCTATGCAGAGGAACTCTTAGCATCAGGTTTCTGCTCCCGGGAGAGGTAAAGCCCTTGGCAGCTCTAGAAGAGATCCTCATTTCCATTCTTGACAACTTGTGGCACCTACAATAAAGACGGATTCTGAATGCCAACTTGAAAGATCACTGTGCTATCTAACATATAGGAATTATCTATGATGACACCCACTGCTAACACAGAAACAGACACAGGGAACAGTCTTATTCGGGAAATATGTTAGTGGGATAGAACTGTCATGATTTGACATAGTGATGGCTCAACGAGTAAAGCACCTGTACGGATGTAAGCACTTAAAGCCCAGAACGCATGGAAGCTTGCATCTGTAACCCCAGCACGCCTGTGCTGAGGGGGGGGGGGGCAGAGACAGAAGGACCCTGGAAAGCTCGTGGCTCAGCTAGCCAGCTGCGCACAGCTGGCAGACAGTACTGGAGAGAGCCCGAGTCAAACCACGTGGACTGGGAGGATGGATAATGGAGGTTGTCCTCTGATTGTCATTATGCACGACACACACACACACTCATGATGAGGGACTAAGGGACTTAATCATCTCTTAGAGGAAAAGATTTCACATTTCAGGCTGCTGGATTTTATGCTTACACAGAACGAAGAACAGACAATTTCTTGAGAACGTTTACTCTAAGGAAAGAATACTGTTAGTAACTTTTCTGCCAAGCTTTGGGCACCATTTGTGATTTGACTGAAGAAGTCCTTTTTTTCACAGTGAATTTCATTAAGGTTTTCTTCCATCTGCTACTGGAGAGTAATGAGAATGGACTGAACTAAAGGGTAGGGAACCCCCTTCTTTTCATCAGAATCCCTGGTTTCTTGGCACCAAAGCACCAGATTATACAGGTCTTGTCTGCTTTTGGCTGTTCAGATGTGCACGCTAAAGGCCCTCATTTACATCCTCATTGTCCAGAGTCTGGGAGCTCAGGACACCGTTGGTGCCTTTCCGTCTCAGGCTTGCCCTTCTGATTCTTCTCACTAGATCTTCGTTAGTGAATTTTCACCACTCACGTGTGCGTGGTGACTTTCTTCACACAGCTGTGATGGCTGGGAAGTCTTTTCATTGATTTTGTTCCCACCTAGGGACTTTTTCTCATCCTTCAAGGCCACTTTCAGGTCACTCTTTCCAAAGCCCTTGATGACATCTTTAATCTATACCATAGTGTGTGTGTGTGTTTGTGTGTGTGGTGGGCTTTTCTAAACTCTCAAACTCTCTCAAAAATCCCACATACATTTTAGTCTTTGTCTAAAATTGGACTAGCCATTACATGTCTCCACCAGGTCGAAGCAGTAAGTCTCTGCGTAGCCTCTGAGGCCACTGCTTCAGCTCCAACACACAGTTCATTTTAAAGGCTCCCTCAATGGCTGGACACTGGACAGAGGTGGAGCATGCAAGGTTTGTGAATCTTAAAATAACTCAAGATTGTGTCATATTCAATCTTTGACTTGGATATTCGAATGTGTAAACGATGTTAGCATGTAACACTCCTCAGGGGTCAAATCGGTAACAAGTGCTTTAGTTCAATCAATTACGATAGCGAAGGGAAGGCCTAGGAGGCCGCACAGGGCACTGAGTTACTGTCTAGCAGACTTGTCACCCCAGACCTCCATTGTACTCTGAACAATTTATTTGCCTTCTCGAAACCTCCTTTTCTGTATGTAAAACAGGAAAAACATTCACTTCAAATGAAAGCTGTACGGAACAGAGCACCAGGACCCGACAGGACAGCAGAGGCCGCTGCCTGAAATTCAGTGTGGGCAGCAGACTGGAAAAGCGCATCTCACAGCAGGAAACATTTCGGCCGTGCTGTTAGTTCTCAGGGGCTGCTTCGGAAGTGAGGGGTCAGATGGGCGGGGGTTTAAGGCAGTCCGCAGTTAAGGTGGACTTTCTAACTGGGAAACGTTTCATGTGTTCGCTGAATGTCATGTCACCAGTGAAAAGCCGAGAGACGCTCACTTACTCACTCCATTTCAGGCTAAGTCAAAGTAACGACGGCTCGTCATGAGCGAATCAGAGTCCAGGCCTGGTCTTAACCTCAGTTTCCAGTTTTTGATTTGTGTCTGAATTAGTTCAGTCGATGAAGCTGTAACTGAGTTTTAGGCTAGGATGAAGAATGTTGGAAAAAATAAGTGTGCTATGTGTCTGTCACATTTACAACTGTCATTTTAAGCTCCAGTCTTAACCAGGTTGTGCGGTAACTAAATGACCCTAGTTAATGTAGGGCAGAGCCCAGCAACGTTCTCTGCTTTTACGGAAATCCCACTTTACCTGTACAGTGGCGACGGGGCTGCAAACACAGGCAGAAGTGCCCTGAGGTGCTGAGGCTCCTGACAGAGATGCTGCTGATGACAAAGGCACCGATTAGAAGCAACACAGACTTAAGTTCACGGCCTAACTCTACCTCAAGCGCTACAACTTTTGTGTGTGTTTGAAATATCTGTCCTGGTCTGACAAGGAAGAACCTGAGCATTTTTTCATGTATTAATCCTCTCTCTCTGTCTGTCTCTTTTAGGATTCTTAGCTGCCGAATAGCAAGCTAATTCATCTCAGCGATACATTCATCTTACCCACCGCTTCCTTCATCCTCTCTCCCACAGACCACGAACAGTGCTACATCTCCAGGACAGCAGCAATTCCAGAACCGTATTTTTGCCAACTGTAATCTCTCTCTCTCTGAGGGTCCAGTCTCTATTCTTTAGTTTTTAATGGATTTCCCGTAAGCATATCTTATTCTTTTTGCTTTCGTGTAGTCAGAAACATTAGAGTCTTATTTTGAAATGTTATGGCCAGCTTCATTAACATGAATATACATAGTGATTGAAGAGATATACTAGTTCTGCTGGCATCTAGTTCACGATAACGAGATGCCTGGTCCTGGAATCTAAGACAAGAGGCTCAGTCTGGCTGTGGGAGCCCAGGCTTTTCTCTGCAGTTTCTAAATACTAGGCAGCCACGTGTTCTATTTTATGGCTTCTCTTTTGCTTTAACTCGACCAGGGAAACAAAGCGACTCGCTGCTGCTTTTGACTAAGCCTACGAAGAAGAGAGCAGTTTCTGGCCCTAGGAGACTGCTCCAGCAGCTTTACTGGAATGTGCTTACCCATGGGGCGTGCCCACTGTAACCCTTATGGTGGTTACCTCATATCTGATGCTTGGAAGAACGTAGCTGGCGGCCAGGTTAGGCTATGCCCCTGCTCACTGTCTTCCCTCTGCTTTATGTAGGTTCTGAAAATAACCATTTCCCCCCAAGAGCTGCACAAAGACACTTGCATGCTCGCCTTTGGATTTTACTGCCCTCCTAGGAACAGTCTTCACTCCCTGTCCCCTCCGGCTCCGAGGACCGAACAGAGGCTGTTCTTACCCTCCCGGGAGCTCTTAGCTGGTGCTGGGCTTGACTGCCTCCCTTGAGCCTGACGTACTCAGAGACTGCAAGGGTCACACCTCTTGAGGGAGTTCATGAGAGAAGGGTGGGGGAAACGACTAGGTACTCATGACTCATGCGGGCTCTCGCAGCCACACTTCTACTAAAAAACTCAATCGTGGTTGAAGAGATAGTTCAGTGGGTGAAGTTCTTGCTTTGCAAACACGAGGACCTGAGTCTGGTCTCCGTAACCCATGTAGAAAAGCTGGGAGTGGCGCTGCACGCTTGTAATCTTCGCCCTGGGGCAGCAGACAGGCAGATGGTTCCCGGCGCTCGCTGGCCAGCCAGCGTTGTCTACTCGGTGACTGGGCTAGTGAGATACCCTGTCTCAGAAAACAAAGTGAACGACACATGAGGACCGACACCAGCAGTTTATCATGAGCCTACATGCACACAGACAGATACACACAGACACAGACAGACAGACAGACAGACCACACACACACACCTATACCAAGAAGAAAACAACCTAAACTCAAAAGTTAATCTTTTAAAAAAATGCCACTTTTTCAATCCATTTTTGTTAAACCCAAATATTTATATTTACAAGTTGGAAATAATTGTGTGTGGTTACTTCATTTAACCTTCCCAGGACAGTGAAAAGGCTAATTTCAGTTTTTTCTATGAAACTGGCACAGACATATTTCTCCATGTTATATATACAGAGTCCACACGTAGAATAGACTCTTACAAGGGAAGCTGATGAGTGCGCACAGCATCATGAACGCTGTTGTGTCTTCCTCCTAAAGAATTTCTGTAGCCCATGGGCGATGGTGTTAAGTGAAATCTCAGAAATGTCCCGAGGCAAAACACACATTTTACATTTAAGAAAAGTATATTGTTTTGCTTTTATTTTTATAAAGTATAAACACCTTTATGTTTGAAGAGAAATTTTGGCCTATATACTTATTTTGAGGTATTGTTTTGCTTGTATCTTTATTGAGTTTAAACACTTGAATATTTGGAAAGAATTTGTAGCAAATATACTTATTTCGAAAATTATTTTTCCCTTTTCTCTGGATTATTAGTATTTGTGACAGTAGAAAGGATGATTTCAGAAAATACTGAAAAGATCATTCTCTGTGGGAGGTGGACATATGTGCAAGAAGAGAGTCTTAGAATCTCTTTCCAGTTTTAAGGCTGGAGACCGAACCAAGACCCTGTGCCTGCCAACCATGCTATCACTAAGCTCTACTCCAGCCTTAGAAAGTTATGGATGTTTATAGGCATAGGGCGTTCCAAAGCTCAGAGGTGGTTTATATGTGCGATGAAGGATACGTGAGGATCCCAGGATGATACAAGGATGTTGGGGACCTCATAAATGTAGTGAAATTCAGGAGGAAATCTCAAGGATAAAATGAGGCTAAAACACTGGGGCTTCTAGGTGCCAAGAATGTCCATCTATTAAGTACTAGAAGTGGCACTGTAACAGATGTCGCCCTAGGACATACTTACCCAGGCAAGCGGCAAACCATGTCCCTCAGGGAAATGAACGTGGATCCATGTTTGTGTGATCTCAGAGCCGAAATAATAGGCCTTCTGCTTAAGACAGGAGGATTCTAGAAGAATTATTTACCTATGCATCATCAGATCTCATTCAGGGATGAGGAAACAAGCCGTTAGTTTGGAGATGTGTATAAATTACTAAAATTACATATGTCTTCACATATTTCCAATTTAGTATCTGGAGTAGCAAGTTTAAAATTCTGTTTCCCTACAGAATTACGCATAACTAGTGGACAGTTTCAGAGACAATGTGACACTGAGCCCGTTGATGGCTTATACACTTGAAATCAAGTATGTCTTGCGTTTTTGGTATTTCTGTGTTGGTTTGACCAATACATTTTCCTGTGGTTTGGAGGCTGAGCTCTGCAACAAGGTTGATTGGCCGAAATCCAAGCTGAGAGTTAAGGAGAACCATTACACAAGTGATGAGTAAAATTATTTAATGGCATCAAACTTGCTTTCTTTTTTTTAAAAATGTGCACATAATTTAATGAGTAAATTTTAGTATCGTTTTTATGTCTTTGAAATGCAATGTATTTGTATGCAATGTATTTGACCTTTCTTGCCCTTTCACCCCATTCTTTCCAGACCCTTCCTGCCTTCCCTAACCACTCAACTTTGTGTCCCATTAAACAAACAAACACAAAAATCAAGTAAAATTTGTGCTGCCCATAAATTCTTGGTCACGTGGCTTTGCTGGAGTGTAGCTTAACCCACCAAGAGCTGCGCCTTTACAGAACACAGTTTCCCTCTCAGCAGCTGTCAACTGTCGCTAGCTCCTCAGCCAGGGGGAGAGCTTTGTGTTCACCTCCCTTTTCCACACTATGATTTTATCACCCTGCTGTCCTTGGTACCAAGTTCTCAGGTTGGGTGCCCTCTCCTGGGCAGGGTTTGAATGACAATGTCTGCTTCTGATTCCAAGGCTGAATGTAGGTGGTTTTAAATTTAACATCGTTTTTGTGGGAGAAAGGCAATGCCTTTAATATAGTTCTTCACATATGATTTGCATTTTCTCTATTAATTGGGAATGAAAAGGCTGAGAGTTGGTACATGCCAACAGAGGGTGAGGCATTACTATAGCCTTAAAAATGTCTTGAATATGATGCAACAAATTCAGTTTTAAAAGGCTCACCTCATCAACTAAGATTATAAATGGCAGAGCTCATCCGCCTGAGATTGGAATGCTGAACCAAGACTCAGAAGTTACATCAGAGCTTGTAGGAATAATGCTCCTATTTCTTTGCTTGGCTGAGGTTGGAACATACGCATGCATGCAGACTCAAGACAGAACTCGTATACTATGGCTAATATCCACTTACAAGTGAATATATATCATTGTGTCTTTCTGCTTCTGGGTTACCTCACTCAGGATGATCTTTTCTTGTTGTCACCATTTGCCTGCAAATTTCATGATTTCCTTGTTTTTAATTGCTGAGTAGTATTCCATTGTGTAAATGTACCACACTTTCTGTATCCACTCCTGCACTGAGGGACATCTAGGTTGTTTCCAGATTCTGCCTATTGTGAATAGAGCTGCTATGACCATGTTTGAGCAAATGTCCTTATTGAATGATGGGACATCTTTTGCATATATGCCTAGGATTGGTATAGTGTGATCTTGAGGTAGCACTATTCCTAATTTTATGAGGAAGCTCCAGATTGATTTCCAGAGTGGTTGTACAAGTTTACATTCCCACCAGCAATGGAGGAGGGTTCCCCTTTCTCCACATCCTCTCCAGCATGCATCATCCCTTGGGCTTTTGATCTTAGCCATTCTGAGGGGTGTGAAGTGATATCTCAGGGTCTTTTTTATTTGCATCTCCCGAATGACTAAGGATGCTGAGCATTTCTTTAAGTGTTTCTTTGCCATTCGATATTCCTCTGTTGAGAATTCTCTGATTAGCTCTGTTCCCCATTTTAATTGGATTACTTGGTTTGCTGGTGTTTAACTTCATCAGTTCTTTATGTATTCTTCATACATGCTTCTAATTTTGTTTAAACATTTTTGTTCATTATTGGGCAATCTTTCTGAAATTGCTTTCTATTTTCCCCTGAGGGCCTCCCCACTTTCCATTGTAAATTTATTTTTGAATTAAAAAATTTGGGGAAGATTTTTTTATTTTTATTTTTATTGTTGCTTTTTTTTTTCTCTTTCCTCTCTAAAAGTAGACTGCTCACAAGATTCTCAGATAAAACTTAGAAGAAGCATTGAAGCTAACAGATGTGCCAATAGCAAAACAAAACATACAAAAAACATGAAGCAGCAACAAAACATACCTACTTTAAAGAACCATGACTCCTTAGCTACAGATCTCAAAGTATGGGAATATGTCTGATAAAGGGTTTAAACAGACAAGAGATAGGAAGGAACCCTTAGCTTCCACAATAGCAAACTAGTAAATGCCCAATTCTGATAGAAGATTAAAAAATACCAAATAAACAGCAATCTAACAAAGCAGAAAAACAATTAAAAATTACAGGAATCAGTAAACAGCCCTCACTAGTCACCTTAAACATAAATGACCTTAACTCACTAGTAGAAAGGAACAGACTAGCTGATTTAATTAAAAACACAATCCTGTTATCTATTGTCTTCAAGAAACACACTGCACTGGCCAAGGCACCCACAGGTTAAAGTCAAAGTTTCAAGAAAATGGAAGCTGAAAACCGAGTGGTATAGTTGTTTTTATATTTCATAAAGTAAACCAAATGAAAATTATAAGAGTCAAAAAAGCCACTAGGAGTTTGTAAAGGGAAAATCCGTTAAGGAGGTACAACAATTGTAAATATATATGTTGACCGTATATAAGGATTAAAAAGACCACTCTGTGTGAATAAGGGGAAATCTGTTAAGGAGATTCAACAATTGCAAATATGTATATTGAATGTTGGGGTTCTCAATTTCATAAAATACCAATTATCACAGTATGCCACATAGGTGCTTATACAACAATATTGGATGTTTTCAAGATTCCATTCTTTTTTTTCAGTTTTTTTATTAATTACAATTTATTCACTTTGTATACCCCCTGTAGCTCCCTCCCCTCTCCTCAGGGGGAGGTGATCAAAGAGCAGGCCAATCAGTTCATGTCAGAGACAGTCCCTGTTCCTGTTACTATGGAGCCACTTGGACACTGAACTGCCATGGGCGACATCTGAGCAGGGGTTCTCGGTTATCTCCATGAATGGTCCTTGGTTGGAGAATCAGTCTCAGGAAAGACCCCTGTGCCCAGACTTTTTGGCTCTGTTGCTCTCCTTGTGGAGCTCCTGTCCTCTCCAGGTCTTACTGTCTATGGCCATACCACCCTGAAAGCGCCCATCTAGTCTGCAAGATTCCATTCTTGCTGAAACTGAAATCAGTGAAGAACCTTCAGAGTTAAACTATATCATACACCAAATAGAATAACAGTTATCCATAGACTATCCCAGCTAACCTAGAACTGTGGACCAAGTGCCCCTTTCAGGTTGTTTAACTCAGCAACATGAAACAAAGCAAGACAGTGCGTGCGTGGTGCCGGATGGTCTGCCAAGGGGAAAGTGCACGACGGATTTTCTTTGGGGTCTTGGGGAGTGCGGAGCGATGACTGAATCCTCAGCGTTTTCCTGACTATAGCGTGAGCACTTCCATTTTTATGATTATTATTGTTATAGTCCTTATTTGTTGAAAAAATCATGAAAAAGATACTACAAAATTGAATAAAATTTTATACTATAATTATGGAGTTTGGGCTTTCCTAGACTACATAGTGAGTTCTAGGTTAGCTGGAGCTGAAGGTAAGACCGTACCTTAAACAACAACAACACACACACACACACAAAAAAAAAAAACCCAACAACAACACACACACACAAAAAAAAACCACACACACACACAAAACAAAAACTGACAGATAAAAATCAATGAGATACAATATAAGCAGATAAAAATACATTCTCCTTAATTTGATATATTTTTCATTCAGATATGAAATAACAAAGAAAAAAACATTAGAAGTAAAGTGTGACAACAGATAAACTTGGAAAATAAAACTAAAAATATTTAAAATTTGTTCATGTTTATTGGTTAACTTTTAGCCAATGGGAATTGTAAGAAAGGATGATATGATGATCAGGAAATCAGCACTTTGGCAAAGGTCAACGATCTTGATTAGTTGATGTGTCCCTAACAGATCACTTCAGGAGACTTATTTAACTGATCCAACTGCAAGAAGAATTCTTCTGCCTTTTGGAAAACTCTCCCCCATTTTTATTATTTTTCCTTTCCTTCTTCACATATATATTAGTCATGCAAAGTAAAGGGTTTTATTATCAATGTTCATACGCATTCTGCTTTATTTTATACATTAAAGAGAGTAATGAAAAATTCTGTTGACTCTTTTCAATAGGTGATATTGATGACATAAAATAAAATTTTTTCCTTAGAACATAATATGATTCCCTGCACTCTGCCCAAAGGTTGGCCATAAGTCTCAGCATCTGCTCTGATACCCTGCAGGTAGAGTCTTTCAGCAGCCCTCTGTGGTAGGCTCCTGACTTGTTTCCTGTTTTCTCCTTCTTTTGATGTCCATCCTCTTTGCCTTTCTGATAACCTAGACCCCCTGCACAGATGTAGCCCATGGCAGTTCAGTGTCCAAGTGGGTTACATAGTAATGGGAACAGGGACTGTCTCTGATATAAACTGATTGGCCTGCTCTTTCATCACCTCCCCCTGATGGGGGGGGGGCAGCCTTACCAGGCCACAGAAGATGACAATGCAGCCAGTTCTGAGGAGACCTGATAGACTAGGATCAGAAGGAAGGGGAGGAAGACCTCCCCTACCAGAGGACTTGGGAGGGGCATGGGTGCAGAAGGGGGAGGGAGGGAGGGATTGGGATGGGAGGAGGGAGGGAACCACAGGGGGGACACAAAGTGAATAAAGTGTAATTAATAAAAAAGAAAAGAACATAATATGAGGTTCTAGTGAAAATCAGCGAAAGGACAGAGGACCACTGATTAAAGCTGAGCTTGCGTGTCAATGCTCGTTTGTGTGCACTTGTGAACGCACCTGGTGTGCACCCACGCGCACAAGACTGTCCCTTCCTTTATGCCTTTAAGCAAAGGTGGCATTCCTTTGCTTAGTGAATCTGTGCCCTTGCTCACTAGATTTTACCGAGAGGACTTCTGAGGTTTCAGTCTTTGTAAACATTGGCAGATTCCCACTGCTGCCTAAAGTTCATCCACTTGTTGACTAGATCGTCTCTAGCTTCCCTGTTGCACCTTCTTAAGCTAACATGTCCCCTGAGTCATTCGAGGTATAAAACCATCATCTTGCAGCTGTTGGAATCATACAATATACACAAACATGTCACCTTATTACTCCAGAACCTGGGGTGAATGCCACATCCCTGGTGCTTGCAGAAGTAATTTAAATAAAGGAGTAGCTTAAATCTTGCTTCTCAAACACTGATGTCTATGCAAATTACTTGGGAGATCTTGTTAAAATTGCTGATCACTTGGGCTTGGAGGTGAATTTTTTTTAAACATTTTAACAAGTTCCCAGGTGATATACCGGTTGTTCGAGGACCTTGCTTTATGTAGCAAAGTGTTACAAAACCCTGGCAATTCCCTACATTAAACTGAAGTCTAATCTTTAACACACAAAGATTCTACTTTTGGTCAGTATTATCTTCGCCAATGACCATAATGGCATGCATCTGTGAAGGATTTAGCTTAATCTAGACAATACGATAAGCCTTGCGCATGCACGTAAGTAAGCTTTGAAAGTGATGTGGTAAATAACGTTACACACGACTTCCAGTTTATCAGTGAGGAAATTCAGGTAGGAAGACCTTAAACGACCTGGCTTGAGGATAGCAAACCCTTCTGTGTGAGTATGCTGGCAAGTTTCCTTCCTAAGCATTCAGGGGAAATAGACCAATCCACTGTGTTTGGCAGATGGAGAACACTCTGGAGATCAGTCCTAACCAGGACGCGAAAGACTTGTATGTAGCTGTACTTTCTTTTTCTTGTAATTTTTAAATTTAAAAATTTTATGTCATTTTATTCACATGCGTTAATTACGTATTAGCCAGGTTCACTGTGATAGGGCTACTCATACACAGAATGTATCCAGTCAGAGCCCGTGTGCCTTTGTCCACCCTCCCTCCCTCCCACCCGTCCAACCTGAGGCAGTCACTGTGCACTTCCAGACACACTGTGTTCAGCCTCCACATTTCAAAAGGAAAATGTGGCTCCTGACTTTCTACACCTGGATTATTCCTCTCAAGGTGATGTTCTCTATTTCCGTCGATTTTACCCTAAATAACAAGGTTTCTCTCTTCTCCTTGGCGGAATGGTATTCCCGTGTACCTACGGCCTCTGCCCACCCATTTATGGGCACCATAACTGAGCACAGGCACACATACCTCTCGTTAGTGTGCTGACTTCACTTTTCTCTTTTTGCTTACATAGTCAGATGTGGGATACCTGGATCATATGACAGATTTTTTTTCAGGTTTAATTATTTTGTTTGTTGAGGCATCTTCATACTGCGGTCTGCAATGGCTATAATAGTTTCTGTTCCCTCTAACAATAATAGACTTCTTTGTCTACATCCTTATTAGCATTTATTTATTATGATTACTGTTGGTATCTGATAATAGCCACTTCTACCTATGGCGAAATGATACCATATTCTAGTTTTAATTTACATTTCTGTCATGGAGGTTCTTTGGTAATTTCCCCTCTTTAGTTCTTGATCTTGTCAATACATGTGTTTTCTTTTTCTAAGTGTTTCGTTTTGTCTCATCTTGTTTTTATTTTTACTCTGTATAAATAAAACTATTTTATTTATGTTTCTTAGGTCTCTCTTCCCCTTCTCCACCCCAAACCCTTTCAACATCCCAATATCGTGTAGGAGAGAAAGGAGGTTAGTAGACAGGGGCAGAGTTCTCTTCAGCTACTTCCTTCAGGGGAAGAGCAGCCTTCTTTCTTAGAGATCTCCCAAAACTCTCTGGGCTCTGGCATTTATTCCCACTCAGAGTCCTCAGATTTAAACTATCTGCAGCTGGCAAAGGCCCTTCTCAGAGCCTGCATGAGACAAATACTTTGCTGCTGTGAACAATCTGAATCAGCTCCATATCCTACACCTGGGATCAAAATAAAAATGTATTTATATCCACAACACTTGTATGATAAAACTTCAAGTCTCTGAAAAAAGACATTGAAGAAGATATCAGAAGATGGCAAGATCCTGAAACTCATGGATCTGTAGGATTGACATAGTAAAAATGGCCATCCTGCCAAAAGCAATCTACAGATTCATCACAATTCCCAACAAAAATCTAATACAATTCTTTCCAGACCTTGAAAAAAACAATACTCAACTTCACATGGAAAAACAAAAAACTCAGGATATTTAAAACAACCTGTTTTAGTGTAAGAATAGCCAGATTCCAGTATCAGATATGGATGGTTTATTATAACACCTTTTACAAGCTGATCGATCAGAGCCACAGTAAGGACTCGGGAGCCTAACGGTGACATCTACAAGTTCTCACAGCAGGATTGTTATAGAGAGAACCAAATGCAAAAGACATGGGGAGGGCAGTAGACATTTTGGCTAACTAGACAAAGAATTATCAGCTGACCTTTGAGCTGATTGGTCCTAAGTGAGGTAAGTGAGGCAGGGCTTAGGGTACATCCAAAGTGTACCAGGTGGGTGTAGCTGAGTGAATAGATAACAGAGCATGAATAATGACACTGTTGAATCATTAGGTCAGCTATGAGCAACCACTTCCAGGAGGCAGAATTGAATAGTTTAAATTTTTGAACTTAATTCCACCTTATTTAAATATTTTATTCCAAAGCCAATATCATTGTAACACAAAGCCTTTAAACAAAAAAATCAAGCAAAGAGACAAGAAAAATTTAAGTTTTTGGGCCAGTTGTGCCAATTTAGGCTGTAACAAGCAACATCCAGTTCATTATATTTTGGATGTTAGTTGTTGCTATAGTTTCGGAGGACCCTTCCCAGAAAGAGTTGACTTGGACTCAAACTGAGTGACATAATAAGAGGTGAGAGAGAGAGAGAGAGAGAGAGAGAGAGAGAGAGTCAGAGAGAATCAGAGTGAGTCAGAAAAACAGAGATAGGCAGAACACAATGAAAAGAAAAAGAAAAATTTTAGATGAGAACTTTGGCCTTTGCTGTCTGAAGAGTGTTTAGAGGTTCTGAAGAAATTGATGATGGAATATTTCAAGTAGCTGCACACCTCTTCCCAAGGGGTGTTTTCCCGAGCAGTTGAAAAATCCCTATAGAATCATGTTGGGTATAGACACCGAGAGAGCTCTGAGCCGTCTTCATAAATATGTTGCAAGCTGGTCTCAGGGATGTCAGAAGCCCAAAGACTTCATAGCTGGAGCACCGGGACTGACACAGGTATGGAAAGTCTTATTTTGTTATATTTTTTATATAGGCAAAAAATTGCATACAAGATACTTTATGTGTACTTTGGAAATCAACTCCTCAGAGAATTCTACTAGGGAATAGGATTAAGACAGAAGAGAAGAGTGTAGCGTGTCATGCTACATGAACGCTATGGGGGATGCTATGATGGGACACTAATGGGGAATAAATAAAATGCAAAGCTTTTCACTAGGAGTAAAAGGCACACGCAGAAGGAAAGAATGCAGTGCATGGAGGGGCTGAAATGAGATGAGACTGAGGAATAGACAGATTTAAACTGAGAGATGGGATAAAGAGGGATATGAATTCTTAAGAAAAAAATGTGAAGAAGAAGCAAAGATGCAGATTGACAAAAGACAGGGAAGCAGTAAAAGGGAGGAGAAATGGATTAACTATTTGCCTTCAGCAGTGACTTAGCTGGCCCTGAAAATTTTATCAAAGGTTAGTAAAGACTCTTCAAGAACTTCCTAAGTAAACTGACCATTATGGAGGCCATTAGCAGTGCCTGGAAGGAGGGACCAACCGGCCCTGAGAAGTGAAGGGCTCCTATGTAACATGTGAAGTCTCACAAAGCTCCATGCACAGATCATAGCCAGCAGACTAGCCAGGCACCATAAAGGGCTTGCTTAGAGTTGAGCCTTTACTTGGAGAGAAGCCTGGGTTCTGGTTACATGGCAGCATGGTTTTGTAAGGGGACATGGACTCTGCCTTTCAAGGATCTCCAGAGGTCAGAATCTGAAAACAATCTTACTTGCAATCATGAGCCCCATGTAGCAATTACTCATCTCTCCCAACAGAAACGGAGCAGAAGGAGCAGGTTCTGTGACCCTGACCCCTCCTACCAGCTCTTGAGATTGTATCTGTCTTTCTCAAATATGTATGTGAGCAAACCCCAATATTACTAACCTCAAAAGTACCCCGTTTATTTTCTGTGGCCTCCAGAAGGGATTTTTCCTTGGTTGATGATCATCAACCCACAGAAAGAAGATAGGCGAGACATTTGAGGGTTTTCAAGAATCCTTAAAAGAGCCTGATTTTTAATAATTTTCATCTTCTTCCTTCACTGATCATATGAAAATGCTTGTATGTTCTTCACATGTACTCTATGAAGTGGTGAACAGTGAAATATTTTTCTCATTTATTGTGTTTAACTTAGTAGTTCAGAAAGGTATAAGTATTTACTTTTCTGAAAATACTTATACAATATTTTTAATTAGTTACATTAATTTACAAGAAGAAAGGATTCCAGCATGTGAAAACAGCATACCAAAGAGTTTTAAAGTTCTGCCAGCATTTGGAAAAGGGTTACTTGGTTAGAGGTACATTGGCTAGGCAAAGGACACAGATGTAGCAAGGCACTATAAGGAAACTGGAAACTTTGTACCAGGAAATATCTTAGTGAGACCCAGGAACTGCAAATTTGGCTAGATTTAAGGGACCAAATGAAAAAGAAACTGGTGTAAGTTGCCAGAGATGCAGAGGGAGGTAGTTAGGTAGGTAGGTAGGTAGGTAGGCAGGCAGGCACCTTGAGGGCTCTGATAGTGAAATTCACGACTCTTTTCTAAGCACATCAGAAGCTCTTAAAGGAAATTTTGTTTGTGATTAATAAGTTAGATTTCTAGAAAAATAGTTTAACTTCAGAATGAAAAAAATGTGATGAAAGAGGTGTAGATGTGGAAAAAATGACAAAGGGAATCTGATGTAAGAGAGCCACATTATTTATTAGCGATAGGACTAGAAAGAAAAGAAGGGGAGCATGTTGGTCATATCTGTAGAATCCCAGGATTCACCAGGTGGAGGAAGGGCTTTCACAAGTTCAGGATCAACCCCTTTGATCTTTGAGACTTTATTTCAAATCCTGTCCTTCACACACACACACACACACACACACACACACACACACACACACACAC
>NW_026596046.1:37014762-37104081 GCF_907164565.1 Psammomys obesus
CACACACACACACACACACACACACACACACACACACACACACACACACGCACACACACGAATGGGAAGAAAGGATAAGCTTTTCATAATGTTTCAGAGATAAATTTGGAATGAGTTAAATGTTGCCTGCATGAAGACTTTCCAG
This sequence comes from Psammomys obesus, assembly GCF_907164565.1. Lineage (NCBI taxonomy): Eukaryota > Metazoa > Chordata > Mammalia > Rodentia > Muridae > Psammomys > Psammomys obesus. Next base: position 37,014,908 of record NW_026596046.1, read on the forward strand.
TATTGTTTCCCAGATTTCTGGTGTGTCAAGAGACTCTGAAAATAACATTTATATAAATTTTTATGTATCTTATTCTCTGTTCTTTGCTCTCTTAAAATTAGGTTTGTAAAAATTGTGTGGTTTTGACATTTTCGTATCCATTTATGTGTCTTTCATGACATATAGTTCATTGTAAACAGTGGATTAAGGGCATAGTAAAGTAAATACATATACTCAGAGAAAGGATGTAAGCTGAAACATAAAGTGGAGCAAAAATTACCTAGGCAATATTTGCTAACCCAAGTACTTTCTGTGATGTGTTTTTATGTTTATAAAGCCATTTGCTCATCTCATATAAAACTATCTTCTCAATTTAGGAGTTGTGAGTCAAGTGAGAGAGACCAGCTAAATCAATTGCTGACATCAGCAAGATGGACTCAAATGCTTCACAAGCCAATCACCATAGTTTCATTCTGACAGGCATCCCCGGGATGCCAGACAAGAACCCGTGGATGGCCTTTCCCCTGGGATTTCTCTACACACTAACCCTCCTGGGAAATGGCACCGTCCTGGCAGTTGTCAAGGTAGAGCAGAGTCTCCATGAGCCTATGTACTACTTCCTCTGCATCTTGGCGATGACTGACGTTAGTCTCTCCTTGTCAACCTTGCCCTCTATGCTAAGTATCTTCTGGTCCAATGCCCCTGAGATTCCACAGATGTGTGGCTATCCGAGACCCTCTGCATTATTCCTCCATCCTCACTCATGGCCTCATTGGGAAGACTGGACTGGTTGTTTTTGCCCGGGCAGTCTGCGTGGTCTTCCCTGTGCCCTTTCTTATAAAGCGGCTGCCCTTCTGCCCTTCTGTCGTTCCAATGTTTGATCTCATTCATACTGTCTTCACCAAGATGCAATGAGACTAGCCTGTGCCCGCACCCGAGTCAACAGCCTCTACGGCCTCATCGCTGTCATCCTCACATTAGGGCTCGATGCTCTCATCATCCTCTTCTCTTACGTACTCATCCTGAAGACAGTGCTGGGCATTGCTTCCAGAGCCGAGAGGCTCAAAGCCCTCAACACCTGCCTCTCTCACGTCTGTGCAGTGCTTCTCTTTTATGTCCCTCTCATTGGTGCCACCATGATCCACAGATTTGGGAAACACTTATCACCAATTGTGCACATGCTCATGGCTAATGTCTACCTTCTCCTTCCCCCTGTGCTAAACCCCATTGTCTACAGTGTGAAGACCAAGCAGATACGCAGACGGATCAGCCAAGTGTTCCAGCGGAGAAAGGGCATGGCCTAGTGGGGTAGAGCCATACCAGATACGGAATAAGTAGACAGTGGAAAGACCCATAGGTCACATTTAGCAGCTATGGTGAAATCAGATTTTGCACATTTAGTAAAATACAAGGTCAAGAAAGGTTTGTGCAGACAAAACGCAGGTAATTCTTGTTCTGTTTTACATTTTGCAATGTAGGCATTTGATATGTGGTATCATAAAATCCAATTTAATTGAGTAACATACTTTTTTATTCTTTGACAGTAGAGATGAACATAAGCTATGATAAATTGTCTCGACAGACGATATAAGCATACATTCTTATATTAAATATAAGAATTATTTTAATTGTGTCATTGTCCATCAGTTGTGTGTATTCTTGAAGGCAACCTCTATAAAACTTATTGGTTCTCCAACTAATTAAAGTTATTTTATTTACTTATCAATTAAGTAATAATTACATCAAGAAAGACCCAATAAGTCCTATAGTAATTCTGAAGAAATAGTCATGTAAAATACTCTTTCATCCTGTGACCAGCTCCGTAGAAGAGGCTAGCCAATTTCAAAAGGTCATCCCAATCACATCTCAGCAAATCATCTCAATGGTCTATCTTATAAACTTACAGACATAGATGTAATGATTATAATTAAAGAACAAGACGCTGTGAATTTGAGAAGTGGGAGGAACACAGGAGGAATTGGAGGAAGGAAAGGGAGAATATTGATGTAAATAATGTACTCATGTATTAATTTCCCCCCAAATAAATAAAATTAGAAAATACTTTATTTTCAAGTAGAGAAAAAAAAAACTGTTATAGGATCAAACTACATTTCTCTGTATCTAGGGGTCCACTGAGTGAAGTGTTTCTATGATGCGACTAAATCAGATACATGTTCTTAATATATGTGTCTTTTTGGTGGCGTCGCTCCTTTTTTATAGTTAACGTGTTTCTAGATTTTCTATTACACACTTAGGGTAGTAATAGCAGTCCCACCTTTTCTCTCTTGACCCAATGAAAGTGGACATTTTTTTTCTGCAGACTGGATGATTCCTCATCTTTGTATAAGGCAAGCAGAAATTCTTATTAGAAGTGTTTTATTAGCTGAGAATTTTATACATGCATATAATATGTTTGGAAGGAAATTTACACTTCATCCTCTCCTTTAAAATCTTCCCTTTCCCTACTACCACATTCCCCTCCAATTTCATTTGATCATTAAAAAAAAAAAAACAACAAAACCCACTGGATCCACTTACTACTGCTAGTGTGTACATTGGTGTAGGGCATAGCCTGGAGCATGTGTATCCTGTCAGAGGCTGAATCCCTGAGGAAACTGACTTCCTCTCCCTCACAGTGTCGTTGGATTGGCAGGAGTTCCTCCGCTGGGGAGAAAGGGAGTTCATGACTCCTTCTTCCGTGCATGTCTGGATTTTGAGAGGCGTGGTCTTCTGCAGATCTTGTGCGCACAGTCATGGCGACTGTGAGTTGTAGGGCATGTCTTTGCCATGTCTGGAAAACTCTGTTTTGAAGTAGTCATTTGCTGATTTGGGATCTTTTAGGCTTCCTGCCACTTCTGAGATGATCCATGCATCTTGAGGGGAAGAGGAATGGTACATATGTCTCATTTAGAGTTAACCACTCCACAACTTATTGTTCTGTGCATTGACCAGTTGTGACTCTGCATTAATTAACATCTACTGCAAAAAGAACTTTATTTGATGAGAGTTGAGAGATGCAGAAATCTGCTTGTATAAAGATAAATACATAGGACACAATTTTAACACTATGTCTATCTAGCAGAATAACAATATTAGGTTCTCCCTTAGAGGCCATGAGCTATTCAGCCAGTGGTTCTTAGTCTATTTAACAGTACAAGAAATGAGTTCTGTTTTGTGGAGCAAATGCAATCAGAAACTGAGTGGTTATTCTTATACCATTTATGCACCAGGGGATCTATTTTGCCAGATCAGCTGTTATTGCCGCTTGCAGTGTTCACATCCGAGTCAGACTGCTGATTACTGTTCTCCAAGAGTACTGTGCATAGCACCTTCCAAACCATGAAAGCTAGCCTCTACAGACAAAGCTTCTGGGTCAGTACCAACCTGATTTCTCTGGGTCCTATAATTGGAGCATGTTGTATCTTCATCAATAAAGTCTTACTATCAAGCTCTGGAGATAATCAAGAACAGTGGCAATACTTTGTAAGGTTCTGGATATCTGTGGGACTCCAACAACTCAAAAAGAGATAGGCACTAGGTGACACTAAGCTTTTAGTTTGATAGCCTATGGTATCTGGAAAGGCATTGCTCCTCCAATTCATTATAAGGTAACTCCATTGAAACTATTTTTATATATGTATGAGTAGATATCTTACGAAGTTTCCATAGTAGTTTTCTCTATGGCTTTTTCAAGGGTCTTTAGCGTTACTTAACCATTCTTAGCCCCTTCCTCTATCTTGCTTTCCCATCCCTCACCCCCTTAATGTATCCTGCTTAATTATTACTCTTTCTCCCTTAAGACCATTTGTGATGTACCCTCCCTCCTTTGGAATCACTTTCATGGCCTGTTACTTGTTCCTTGACATCTGTGGGCATTCCAATTTAAAACACACAAATCTAAAGGTTCAAAGATATTATATATGATGTATATGAAAGAGAACACGTGGCATTTATGAGTCTTTGTCACCCCAGTCATTATAATGCTTTCCAGATCCATCTATTTACATGTAAATTTCATAATTTATTTTTCTTCATAGATGAATGAACTTTCAAAAACTGTATGTATCACATTTTCATTAACCATTCATCGACTGGACATCTAGGCTGTTCCACTTCCTGGTTATTGTGAGCACCAGTGCATAGAGATGCTGACCAAATATCTCCGTAGTAAGTGGTAGAGTCATTTGGGCGTATGTCCGGAGTTGTATAGCTGCATCATGCAAAAGCTCTAGCCACAGCTGTTTTAGTACCGTCTACACTAACGTCCACAGTAGTGGTCCCAGTTTGTATTCCTACCAGCAGTAAACAAGGGTTCTATTTTCCTCACCTCCAAGAGAGCATTTTAAAAAAGTCTTAGCCATTCTCTCTTTGAGTATGATGAAATTTCAGAGCAGTTTTTAAAATTTTTTTTGTTTTTTGTGTTTTTTTTTTTTTTTGGAGACAGGATCTCACTGTCTCACTGTGTAGTTTGGCTGTCCTGGAACTCACCCTGTAGGCCAGGCTGGCCTTGAACTCACAGAAATTCGCCTGACTCTGCCTCCCAAGTGCTGAGATTAAATGTGTGTGTCGTCACTGCCCAGTTCAGAGCAGTTTTATTTTGCAGTTCTCTGATAGCTAAGGACATTGTACTTGTATGATCCAGGGAACTATAAAGCAGCCATTGGTGGGGAGGAGGGAGAAACACTCGAGCATAAATTAACAAACAGCCATTTTTATTTCTTCTTTTGAGAATTCTGCTTCATTTCATGCTTCATTTTTCAATTGAGTTATTTTTTTTTTTTTCTTGGTGGTTCTGTAGGCTGCCTCTTCATCCAACTGGTGGTGTCCTTGAAGTCCTGAAGATTTTAGTTTTGTGATGTTCCATTTGTCACTTGTTGGTCTTAATTTCTGCACTACTGGAGCCCTATTAAGAAAGTTATTACATGTGCTTATGTTTAAAAGTATATATTAAATTTTGTGTCTATAAGTTGAAAGGTGTTTTCTACCTTACCTTCTCTGCTAACAGATTCAGGGTATCAGGATTTGTATAAGGGACCTTCATCCACTGGAAATGAAATTTCTACAGAGTGAGAGATAGCTTCATCCCTTTATACGCTGCTATCAAGTTTGACTAACATCATTAATCTTTTATCCCATGTGTACTTTGGGCCTCTTTGTCAAAAGATCAGGTGGGTGTAGGGCTGCGGCTCGTGTCTGGACCCTCAGTTCTAGCTCATTGATCAAATGGTTTTGTGCCAGTGCCATGTCATGTTTAATAACCATGGCTTGTAGTGTGGCTTGAAATCAGGAATGGGGATGCTTCCAGCGGTGCTTTTATTATTATTAATTTTTATTGTTTTGGCTATTCTATGTGTGTGTGTGTGCGTGTGTGTGTGTTTCCAGATGAATTTTAAGGTTATGTTTTCAGTTTCCGTGATGAGTAACATTGAATGTCATTAAATATATAGACTGGTTTTGATAGACTGGCTGTCTTCACGAGGTGAGAAAAGGAGTTCCCGACGTATTCTCTGGCAGGCAGACAGGTTGGGAGAGGGGCCATGACTAGGTAATAAAGGCAGTGAACTTCCGATGTGGCCAGCTTCTTCCTTACCCTCTAGACCTGAGACAAAGCCTGGCAGCTTAAAACAAAGGCTTTGTAAGCTCTTGTCTCTGATGGGCAAGACTCTTGCTGATGGCCTGGGTCAGGAAGTTAAAGGCTTGATCTGGACATGCTACACAATAGCTGTGGACCAATCAATCATCCCGTCTTTTTTCAAACTGACCAACCAGAAATTAGGGGAGGAATACTCTTCAGAGACTTAAACAAAACAAAACAAAACACAACAAAACAAAGCAGAACAAAACAGCCCTTGAGAAGAGACTGGATATTTGGCTTTCCAAGTGTGCTGTGTGAAGACTCTTAATCTCTGTGTGAGTCAGCTGCATTGACACACATAAATAAACGCTTCACTTCACCTGCTGACTCTACCTGCTCTTGTTTATGGTGCTCAAGATTTCTTCACTGCTGCCTGCTGAGCTGGAGGTTTTCCCTTCTTTTTAAATCTTTAATTGGCAGGGACAACGAACCCAATCAAGATCCCCAGACTGTATTCAACAGTACTAATCCTAACAATCTATGGGCATTGGAGGTCTCTCTGTCTTCTGGTTTCAAAATCATCAACTACTGTCTTATTTTTCACACATTTTCAACTGTGCCTGCTAGGCAAGCCCTCTACTTCTGAGCTACCTGCTCAGTGCTCACATACTACTTCTTTGTTTTTTAGATAGACTCTCAACTGTGTAGCTCTGGCTAGCCTGGAACTCAGTAGGTAGACAGGCTAGCCTTGAACTCAGAGATCTTGTCTATTCAAAGAGAACTTGACAACGGAATGTCATGAGAGATATTCAATGGATAGAGGCCATCGTGACTCTCCAGGAGACACTGAGGAATGCTGAAGTGAATTTGAGATATCAATTATACTGTTAGTCTGAGCAGATGTTAAGCAATGGGAGATGTACTAATGACTAGACTCTAACGCTGGAGACTCTAACTTCTTAGCTCTATGACTTCTGTTGCACAAAATCTGTAACATGTAGAGATCACAATGGTAGCAAAATCAGAGAACTGAGGATGAAATGAGAAAACACCTCAAAAAGAATCTTTCTGGGGGCCTGGCTCATACAGGTTTTCCATCAAATCTTTTGTTTTCTTTCCTGTTTAAGTACCTGACTGTTGTTCAAGTATCCTCTGAGACCTGAAGAAACAAAGCCTGCTAACTCACTAGGAATACGACTCCTCCTGCAGTCTCCTCCAGATGGAACACAGAGAAAAGCCAGTACTCTGGAGGATTTATGGTGTTTAGCTGCTGGGAAGAGGCCAAAAGACATTGGGTGTCCAGGGAAAAAGCAGGATGATAGAATAATGGGAGGAGGGATCCCAGTGGGAGGTCTTTGAAAAGGATAGTTCTCATCTTGACTCTCCATTGTTTTCTTTGGTCTCCTCTGGTGATTACTGCTTCTGAGAAGGGTCCTGAATAAATTTCATTTCTGAAAGAAATATGTATCACCCATGCATGGATAGAGAAAGTTAAGTGAACAAAACTCTGGCACATAAGTGTCTGAAACAGGAAGTTGGGCTGATGCGGCACCAGATCATGATCATGGAAGGAAAAGCTCAAGACCTCTGCCAAAGTGTAGAGGCTGTTCAGGTTTGGAAGGTACTGCTAACACCAAAGGCTTCTGCTGGCAGTGACAGATTGGCGGAGATGGAAGAGTGAACAGGAATGCAAAATTACTTGTGTTTAAAGCAAAAAGAAGGAGAAGTCCAACTTTGGAAAAATGGGGAGACAGTTTTAAGGCTTGGAGGAGCTATGAGAAAAGACTATGTGATATAGGCTGAGTGTCAGTGTGTTTGAGCTGTGGGGAGAGGCATTGGGGCAGGCACACAGGATTGTCATTGGCAGCTCTTTCACCTTAAATAGAATTTAAAAACTAAAGAATTAAGGAGGCAATTACTGATGCTAAGAGGAGTCACAAGGGTGTCAGCAGATCTTGGCACTGTTAATCTTCATGAGGAAAAAAATACTTTATAATAGGTTGAGTGAGATAAAAATTCAAAGAAAAATGATCAAATCAATGCTCATTCTTGGAAAAGGCTTGTAACACATTCAACTCTCTATGAGTCATGGTTAATAGGAAAAGTAAGTAATTTAGAAGATCATAGAAAAGTGTGATGTGGTAAGGTTGTCAGGGCTGGAGAGAGGAAGAGTAGGCAGCATGTAAGCAGACCAGGCCCTTGGCAAAAGGGTGGATTACTGTCAGACAGCTAGGAGAGAAAGGTCTTGGGTCAAAGAAGAATGGGGCAGTGAGAATTGTGGATCTTTGGGGTTCTCCTCAAATCTATAGGTAGTGATGATGAACTATGAATTTGTGGCGCCCAGGGCAGACATAGCCTCTTAGAGGATCCTGCAATGTTTTCACTCTTCAACGCCGTTCTGTTTTGACTGCTTTCATCTGTCCTCATCTGTTCTTCTACTGAGGTTGTCTCATCCCTGTGGCTACACAGACAGCAAGGTTCCTAAGACCCACCATGTGGAGCTTATATCCTTCAGTCTCCGTCATTAAATGGCCTCTCCCCAACTCTGTGGTTTGTTTGTTTCAAAGTTTCATAATGTGCATTGAGATCTCACACGTTTGGTTTTGCAGATAATTCCTGAAGATTTTGTTCAAGGTGGCTGCCGGCACCTGGGTGTTAGGCCAATTAGAGCTTAACTGTCCAGGACTGACACCGAAATGGCAAGTGTCTGTCATACGGCCGGGATGAAGAAGAAGGTAAGGGTTTTTCTAGTGCTTAGATAACAGAGAAAATGTCTGCTGCAGCACAGGGGATTTGAGTACAGATGCTCACATGCCTGAACTATACAAGTATCCAGGGAGGGACCAGACACATAGAAGAGAAATTAAAGGGGACAACTTTGAGTAAGAATATGGAGCTTAGTCTTGAAACCCTTTACTGATTAGAAGTCATGGGATTTCGTGGCTAGTCTGCCTAGTCTCAGAGCTTGTGAACCTAGATTATTTTTGTCTATTATTAAGAGAACATAAGCCACGCAACTGATGTGATAACTGACTAGGCTGAGGCTTTAGTGATGCAATATTTAGATAAGGGGTTTGGAGAAGGAAGCGATTTAGACTTAAGATAGTCTCGTCCATATCTGGGATCTCGAGTCTAGTTCTGGGCTAAGCTGACTTTCCATTTCCGCTGGGTGGACTGTTGAGAATAACAGGCCAAATAGTGAAAATATCAACTTAACTGGCAAGGAGATTCTCATCATACCCACTTCCAAGCCATCCTCTCATCTTTGGAAGAATTTTTATACAAAAGCAGAACCAAATAACACTTCACATTCTTTGTTATCAGAAATGCGTTGTTAGATAGATGGGCAAGTCCCTTTCCACTAAAGTGACAATGAAAACAACCCCCCCCCCCCCCCCCGCCAAAAGAGAGCAAATTACAGATTAGAGCCTCATGTGCATATCCCTGGTGAGATATCTTCCAATGGCAGATCAAAGGGTGACAGGAGAAAACCTTCAGGCAGTGCATGAATAAACTGTAATTAATAAAAATAAAAATAATTAAAAAAGGTCTCCAAGTCACATTTACCCACCTGAGTTTGTGATTCAGAGCAATTTATAGGGTCAATCCATGTAAAATAATTAAAGTTAGTTATACTCTATCGAACACCTGAGTACCAAGCTCTCTGCTAAATTCTAGTGCATCAATATAGGGAGCTCTGCAGTGGTAGCTCACTGGAGGGCCGGGAGGAAATCTTCAGGAATAGGCATTTAAATCTGCTGGCTGTAGACTGGGCATACCAGCAGAACAAGCAATGTTGTTTCTTGTTTTCTATATCTTATTGGACATCTGCTGTTCAAACCAGTATAATAAGCAATTTGCTTAGCTTTTCACATAAGTTCAAAACACCCTTTTGATATGGGGATGATTATTTTTATCCCACCAATGTACGAGTTAAGGGTTGGAATGTGTACATGATTTGATCAAGGCCAATGGCTAGCTAGTGACAAGCTAGGTTTTTCACCTTGCACAGTAAGATTTTTGAGCCACTTGTTGTTAGCCACTTTGTTTTTCTGGCTCTCTAATAACACATTTTGCATGAGACAACAGCAGGGATTTTGTGCTGTGCTCTTAGAGAAACCAAGGCTTTCTAGAAGATCCACCAACATTTCCAGGTCTGATGATTCCATCAAATCAAACTGGAGCTTGTGTGATATGTTCTCAGAATACAGTGGGTTTGAACACACATGCAAGTGCCACATGAAATCACAGAACATAAGCAACCTAAACGGAAGGGAAGTAAAGGGTTCAGCACACGAATGTGATGCTAGTGCTGATGTTAGGACATCCGGGAAAATCAGTACGTATTCTGTGCCCGGCAGTACCTGAATGAGGAAGGTGCAGGGCAAAGACAACCGCTGCCAAGGTTGGAGTGCGGCTCCTGGACTTGCTGATCTTGTTTTCTTTACCAAAACTGTCCAGGTGAATCTATAATACATTCTTCAGGGGTAAGTATTTGTAATTGTTTACTTGACTTTAACGCTGTGTTAAATGTACTGCTAGGAGTTAGTACCGGAAAGACCTAACGGGAATCTCAAATTGACTGTATGATGTAATATGATATTAGACGAAGAAGCTTCTCATTTAAATACACAAGTATATTGTTTTATATGAATATTTGTTGTATTTTACCAATGTAGAAATTTTCTCATAAATGCTGTTTTTCATTAAAACCTGGCTTACTTTCACAAGGATAACATTTCCTAGGTCTATGGAACGCTTTGGCAGTTTAGCATGAAAAGGGGCAAAACACACCGAAGACACAGAAAAGCTATGGAAGGTTCATCTTTATGTGTGTCTAAGATGTTAATACGTAATTATTTAGTCTAGCAATTGAAACTACTTCAAGAAAAATGAGCCTCAAATTTAGAAAATTTAAGTAATTAAAAAACACTGTCTGTTATGAAAAGTGATTATGTCATTTTCTAATGGCCTTATTTCTTGAACCTATATTTTCCATGAAATGCATTTTTGACTGACAAAATGTTCTTTCACCAGTTCTCTAGGTACTATTCCAAGGAGTTTATAATATGATGTGACCTCAGTAAGTTTGTTTAATTGAGCAATCATGAAAAAAGAGCAAATTCTTTTAATAATTCATTATGTTGAAGTAGCTGACTATAAGAAATACATGATCTCTTAACTTTGTTCCACAGGCTAGGATCACACAAAATTACAAATAAAATATGCATGCTTTAGTGTATACCATAAGCCATAGGTAGACTACTGGAATCATAAATATGAAATCATTATGGATCAACATGATTTCATGAAAACTTGAAGTAAAAACAAATATGTAGTGCCTGCATGGTAATAGGTGGAAAGAGGGAGGGGGCAGAGAGAGACAAAGACAAACAGGAAGAGGGGAGAGAGAGAGAGAGACAGACAGACAGATAGAGGGCAGCAGAGAGATGGATAAAGACAGGAATAGAGGGAGGGAGGCATAAAGAAAAAGACAGACAGAAACACACACACACCTACACACACACACACACACACACACACACACACACACACACACATACACACAGAGAGAACAGGAACTGCTTGAAGGAAGAAACTGAAGATGTGGAATACCTGTTCATTAATACCTGTTCAGATGTGAACAGGTATTAATGAAGCACAGAATCTTTACAGAATTTACTTTTTAATATGCTAATTTTTAGGACATGAAAATACCACCAAGGTGAAAATATTTCATCAATTTGTGAATATCACACACAAGAACCAGTTTTTTAAGACTGTCGCTTCTCTTAGAGTACTTTATAAGTTAACAGGAGATGACAGCAGTCTGACCAGTCATGCTGGGGCCATCCCCCAACCACACAATGGAGTCCCCTGGCGCCTTCTTCCTGGTGGGCATTCCAGGTTGGCAGTCTTCCTATCTTTGGCTGGCCATCTCACTGAGTGCCATGTACAGCATAGCTCTCTTCGGCAACACCCTCATCATCACTGTGGTCTGTGTGGATTCCACTCTGCAAGAGCCCATGTACTTCTTTCTGTGTGTTCTGGCTGCTGTGGACATTGTTATGGCCTCCTCTGTGGTGCCTAAGATGGTGAGCATCTTCAGTTCAGGGGACAGCTCCATCAGCTTTAATGCCTGTTTCACTCAGATGTACTTTGTCCATGCTGCCACCGCTGTGGAGACAGGGCTGCTACTGGCCATGGCTTTTGATCGCTATGTGGCCATCTGCAAGCCCCTACACTACAGGAGAATTCTCACGCCTAAACTGATGCTGGGATTATGTGTGACTATCGTCATTAGAGCTGTTATTTTTATGACTCCGCTGAGCTGGATGTTGAGCCATTTGCCGTTCTGTGGCTCCAGCGTAATCCCTCATTCCTACTGTGAACACATGGCTGTGGCCAAGTTAGTGTGTGCGGACCCCATGCCTAGCAGTCTCTACAGTTTGATCTTTTCTTCCGTCATTGTGGGCTCAGACGTGGCCTTCATTGCTGCCTCTTATACTCTGATTCTCAAGGCAGTTTTTGGTCTGTCGTCAAAGAATGCCCAGCAGAAGGCACTGAGCACGTGTGGCTCTCATGTTGGGGTCATGACACTGTACTATCTCCCTGGGATGGCATCCATTTACGTAGCCTGGCTGGGACAGGACAAAGTTCCGCTGCACAGCCAGGTGCTCTTAGCTGACTTGTACCTGATCATTCCACCTACCTTAAACCCTATTATTTATGGTATTAAGACCAGACAAATCCGGGAACGCACACTGAATCTGCTGATGCATTGCTTCTGTCACCAATCCACTCAAGGTCCATGAACACAGAGCTTCTCATACCTCACATGTTCCAGCCAACGGCAAAGATGTCTTTGAGATCTTTGCACATAGACTGATTTCCGGGTGTGGACTGCCCTTCCATAGCACCTCAACTTCTCACTACGGTTTGACTGACTGTTTTCTTCTGGTTTATTTATCTAGAATGACACCAGATTGCAGTCTGTGCAGAGAATGTGACTTGGTGTTTTCTTTCTGTATTTTCAATAATCTTTATTCCAATCTAACATCAGTCCCTATGTTGACGAAAGTTACTGTTTGTTACCTTTCTCCTTGCTAGAATTTTCTTAGACTTGTTCCTCTCCTCATTTTATTTTGTGCTAGAAACTGTTAGATATTGCTCTCTGGTTCACTAGTGAATTCATTTTATTTGTTTCCTGGAGCAGAAAACTTCTCCACCTAAAACAGATTTTAGTTTGTCTTTTGTAAACTCAAGGTCAGTGGTGCCAGCCCCTTTCTAATGAATGAGCTGGAAAAAGAAATGTGAACCATAGTAAAAAAACAAACAAAAAACCAATTCGCAACATGGGATGAAGAGAATAATGCTCTGGGTTCAACTCCCTTCTGTTAGTCACACAGTTTTATTGGGGGAGGACACATATATTTGATTCTTAATGAAATTGAAAATCTTAGTAAGATTCACTTTCTGATGTTAGAGGTTGGTCAGAAGATTATATTACTGGCCCTCAAGATCTGTTTGCTTCCTGGATACGCCTATCTTTGTTGTGTAAACCTACCTGATTGGTTGATTAAATGGCCTATACCTGGGCAGGGCAGAATGTAGTAGGGGTGGCTAAGGTTCCTGGGCTTTTGAGGATGGGAGAATTCAGGAAAGAGACAGACAGATGATGGGAAGAGAGGAGGCAGGAGGATGCCAAGATGGGTTAGCATGGAGAAAGAACCACATGGGCTGGGAGGGAGGACTCCCAGGATGGCGTTGATGGAGAAAACATCAAGATGAAAAATACAAGCAAGCGTATTGGGCTTATGGATGCAAGGTAGCCCAGATGAGGATGATTAAGGCAGATGACATTGGATGGGGGCTGGGAGATGGATGGTGAGGTTATTGAGATTGTGTAGGTAGAAATATCTGCCCAGCCCAAGGTAAATAAAGCAATTATAAAATCTAACGGGTGTATGTGTCTTATTATTTGTGATAGTGGGTCAAATTATACCACCACAATAATTACAGGGCTAATAATAAACTTTATATAGCCCAAACACTCATTTTTATTTACTACCACACTCTGACATTAAAATTCGAAGTTCTGGGAGAAACTGCAATAGTAAGTTGGCTGTCACCTTGATTAGCATGACATGTCCCCATCTTTCCGGATTGGCCTTGGTTTTAAGTCTATCAAAACCATCGGTGTAGAACTGACAGACAGACAGAGACATAACAGTGGGACAGAACAGTAGGACTCAACTGTCAGGTATATTTGGTTAACGGCTCTGATACTGGTCACGGCGATACAAGCCCTGGACATGCAAACGTAAACTATTAGAGGAGACCCTCTAATAATGCAAAAGTTAATTGAAAAATGTAAAGAACTAATTGGAGGATTGGAAAGCATAAAACTAGAGAAAATATTTAACATTGCAAAGATTTTATGGACATGATATCTAAAAGTGATGGCAGCAAAATTGAAAAAGAGATGGAACCACAAAAAAACCAGAAACAATTTTGTGTAACAAAAGACAAAAACAGACACCACACAGGATGAAAGAAGGTATATTCAAATTATATATTTAGTAAGAATTACTTTTCCAGTAAGTGATGAAATCCTACAATTCAACAACAATGACAAGAAAATTGGATAGTCGAACCGACACAGACATTTCTGTAAAGGTGACGCACAAATAACCAGCTAACATATGTAAAGCTCTTTTATCACTGATCATCAGAAAGGGGAAAACTAAAACTACAGTGAGGTAATACATTTGATCTGTATGTATGATCACAAAACCCAACCCAAACCAAAAAAAAAAAAAAAAAAAAAAAAAAAAAAAAGAAGTAGCAACCAACTGTGGGTGAAAATATGGATAAACTCAGACCTCTCTGCAATGTTAGTGGAAATTGCGATAGTAAAATTTCTGTGGCGATAGTAATGTCATCTATGAAACATGAGAGGCAGGATTCACGTAGGATGCAGCAATCCCACTCACAACCAACGGAGACCAGGGTCTCCAAGCCACACTGGCTTCACGGTCTCACGTGGATGTGCTCACTGTGTGAAGCCAGTGAAACGAGTTCTGGGTAGGATCTGAAGCTTCATTCCTGGTCTCAGTAGCTCTGTGCACTTCTCAGAGTCTGATGTTCTTCTGTGAAATGTGGGTGTAGTGACGGCAGCTGCCATAGAGGACTGTGATAATCAAATGTGGACATCTCAGCAGGTCTTAACCCGTGGGTCATGACCCTTTAACAGGGGTTGTCTAAGACCAGGGGAAATATGAGATTTTACATTACTATTCATAGTAGTAGCAAAATTACAGTTATAAAGTAACAATGAAAATGATTTTATGGTTAGGGTCACCACAACATGAGGAACTGTATTAAAGGGCTGAGGCCTTATTAAGGTTGACCACCGATGCTTTAGAGGTTTTGGAATATTGAAAAATTAAAACAAGTAATCGGGGATGGTGAGATGGCTCAGAGCATACAGGCACTTGCTGCCTGGCAACCTCAGTGAAAGGTCCAGAACTGAAAATGAACGCAGGAGAGGCGAGTTGTTTTCTGACCTTTACAGTGCACTGAGGCATGGGCATGCCCACACGATAAGAAATAAGAAAATAAATAAATAAGTAAATGTACTAAGAAAAAAGAAACTGGAACATTTGATTTTCTTTCTAGATGTATGCTTTATCATTTATTAGTCTAATGCTTAGGTATCCTCTGGGACTAGAAGACAGAGACACCATTCACTCTCCAGGCTCCAGACTTCTCAGCACCCAAGGGACTGAGCACAGGAAAGAGCCAGTCTCTGGAGGAGTCTCAGTGTTTGGCTGTTGGGCAGAGCCCAAGAGAAGCAGGGTCCAGGGAAGCCAGGGTGACAGAGCATCTCAGGGGAAAGGGAGTCTCCCAATAGGAGGCATTTGAAAAGGATGGCACTCCATTGTCTTTGGTCTCCTGTGGCTTCTGTGATGTCACTGCTTCTGGAGAGGGCCTTATGTGAATCTACACATCATTTGATGTGAGAGATGGGGACTAGGAGGCATCCTTAATCAGAGAGGAAATCTTGCAAGAGGAAATCTGTTACGTGGAAAACTGAATTAGGAGCCCGAGATTGATTTAAGAAGTCTTTAGGCCAAGGTCACCTCAGAGCTAAGATTTCAAGTTCTCCATCCAAGCATACAATATGAGGTGGCCGTTCAGCTCGGAGGCACTGTGGATGCCCACAGCTCCCTCTGGAAATGATGCGAGGGCTGGCGGGTACAGGAGGAGGAGTAGGTATGTAGGGTTACTGTGTTCAAAACAGAGGCATGAAAGGCACGTGCAACACTGGCATGGTACATACATAATTTTAGGTCCACGACTGTGAGGAAAATCCACGCTGGAGGGCCGGGTGGGGCTCTGTCCGGGTGTAGAGGGAGGCAACTGGGGATACGAGGTTATCACAGGCAGCAAGGCTGCATTCAAATGAAGTGGGCAGAGCTGCTTTCATCCGCAAAGCATGTTAATTACGAATCCCTCCATCCTTTATTTGGAATAAGATATCACCTCCTATGCTATGACTTACTTATTGATTTTAAATGATTTGCCTAGGCCCCTTTTCCATGATGGACCCTCCAGATAGCACACGCATCTTCAGGGCTTAACGCAACAGTGCACGGATGGAGGTGTCTCAGGAGTTTTGAGCCTGGGCTTTCTGAAAAGAATTCACCCCAACAAGCAGGAAGCAGTTGTGGCTGCCTGTGCGTGTGCATGTTGAGAGGATTAACCTCTGCACCTTAGATTTATTTATCTTAGAGCAGGTGTTTTGAGTGACCCAAAGAGCCAATTGAAAAGTAAGCATACAGGAAATGATGCTTAAAATGTTACTGGATTCACAACAGATCTTTAATGGAGGTCACTACTGATGTTTGCAAGAAAAATTTAAATACTCTAAAGAAGAGATACTTGATCAAAACAAATGTTCCTTAGTTTGAAAAGACTGAAACCACATATACCTCTCTTGCAATGCTGATAAAGAAAGAAAAATAATATGAAGGAAAAAAGTTTAAAAAAAGAATATCATTAACCTGAAACTGCTGTGAGCATCTGGAGAGTTATGAGGTGAGGTTCTCAGGGCTGGAGACAGGAAGATGAAGCAGGGCGTGATGTGGGGTGCCCTCGGATGAAAGGGGACTTCATACAGAGTAGCGTCTGGGTCAGAGGTGAACGAGTGTGGGCATTCTGAGTCCTTCACTTTTCTTCGAGTCTGTAGGCACCAAAGCTCAACCCCAGCCTGTAGCATCCTAAACACAGACTGGGTCTGAGGGATACCCAGCATACTTTGCACTCTTCTCTCGTTTACTTTGGAGTTCTTCTCAGCGTTGCTCTCATCGGTCAGTGATGTCTCACTCGCTGAGTCTGTGCAACACAGGTTTTTATTGACAGTGAAATGGAAATTGTCATTTAGGTAAATCCGTCTCACTATACCTTTATTTTACTAAGGTTTCTGTTTCACGGTTCATTTAAAAAAGACCATATATAAATATCAAGCCTCAGAAACCCGGCTCCCTAAAAACTCTTGATGATTCTGCACCAATGTGGCGTCAGTCAGCTCTCCAGGAGAAAAGCTGAGGGTAAATGGACACCATGTGGTAAGGATGGAGAACCAGGTAAATGCTTGTCTTATGTTTGGGTAACACAGGAAATGTCTTCTCTAGCACAGGGGCGAGAATAAAAAAATGAGGTAAGTATATCACGACTTATGCTGCAAACCCTATTGATGAGGGGTTGTGGGATGTGATAGCTACTCAAACTATTCTTGAGGCTCTTTTCATCGAAGGCTGAAAGGAAACGTAAGAAACACCTCTTGGGCCTCATCTGAATATTGTGAGGTCAACACCTGTCTTGGTGATACGGCAACCTGAGGCAAAGGCTTCAGAGATACAATACTCAGGCCCCGTGGGCTTAAGGAAAGAGACCCGAGGGGCATAATGTGGTAGAATTTGCAGTCAGAGTCTCGAATCAGCTCCTTAGGTCAAACTGTCTGTGCATGTCCAAGAGAGAGGACTAATTTGAGAGTAGTCAGAAAAGATGTTGAGGCAGGAATATAGTCTACATAAAGTATGTTTGCCACACCCATTCCATGCCTAACCCAACTCCATTTTGGTGTCAGCATTTAGAATGACGTCAGAGCCATATACACATTGTTTACCTTAAGAGAATGGTGTTGTGTTGGTAGATATTTTTAAGGTTTCTTTCTTTCTTTTTTTCAAGACAGGGTTTCTTTGTGTGGCCCTGGTTGTCCTAGAACTCGCTCTGTAAACCTGGCTGGCTTTAAACTCAGCGATCTGCCTATCTGCCTCCTGAGTGCTGGGATTAAAGGTGAACCCTAACACAGGCTGGCAGATTTATTTTTAATTTTAGTCTGTGTTGTACTTACCCACTTATGTAGACTTTGGAGTTAAACGGTTAAGCAGAGAAAGCCAGGCTTATTTTTAAATTTGCCCTACTTTTTTTTTTTTTTTTTTTTTAACTAAATACTCTATATAGCCTTCCATTTAAATTTCAAAACACCAATGATCAAATTAAGGCATGGACAGTTTATGTAACCTGATTAAGGCAAAAGAGGTAGCAAGTGATACATAATGTTTTTAGTGTTGGGGGTGTGACTCTAGTAGCAATATAAGTGGCTCCTTTGCTTTCCTGATTCATGGTGATGTAGGGCCAGCACCGCATCTGCCGCAGGGCAGAAGAAATACATAGAGCTTTGTTTTATGTTCTAAGAAAGCGCCGTATTTCCCCTGATGATCAGCCAACATCTCCAGACAGTGATGCCACATGAACAAGAATCACCCACTAGAAAATACAAGAAAGACCTGGGTGGAGCATTAGGACTGCCGGGCCATACCTTTCTAGGTCATCCTGAGACATTTTATAAAAATCTTGGGAAGGTTTCTAGTTTTACCTCTTCATGAAACGTAAGAGACTTCCTAAAGGAGGGAAATCAACAAATGATTCTGAACAAAGCATAGAATCCGTTAACACAGAGAACCTTGATGAAAATGGGAAATGGAGCAAGATGGCTTAGTTTGTGTTTTCTGATTCTGAAAACACTACCCCGACACTGAGGATCTGCCCACATCCAAGACCGGAAGACGTCTGACGGCATTCCATTGCCTTCTCTTTACACTGCAATAGAAAAGCCACCTAAACTGTGATGTCAGGACCATCCCCCAACCACACAATGGAGTCCCCTGGTGCCTTCTTCCTGGTGGGCATTCCAGGTTTGCAGTCTTCCTATCTTTGGCTGGCCATCTCACTGAGTGCCATGTACAGCATAGCTCTCTTCGGCAACACCCTCATCATCACTGTGGTCTGCGTGGATTCCACTCTGCAAGAGCCCATGTACTTCTTTCTGTGTGTTCTGGCTGCTGTGGACATTGTT
Organism: Psammomys obesus; assembly: GCF_907164565.1. Classification (NCBI taxonomy): domain Eukaryota; kingdom Metazoa; phylum Chordata; class Mammalia; order Rodentia; family Muridae; genus Psammomys; species Psammomys obesus. The sequence continues at coordinate 37,033,888 of NW_026596046.1, forward strand.
ATGGCCTCCTCTGTGGTGCCTAAGATGGTGAGCATCTTCAGTTCAGGGGACAGCTCCATCAGCTTTAATGCCTGTTTCACTCAGATGTACTTTGTCCATGCTGCCACCGCTGTGGAGACAGGGCTGCTACTGGCCATGGCTTTTGATCGCTATGTGGCCATCTGCAAGCCCCTACACTACAGGAGAATTCTCACGCCTAAACTGATGCTGGGATTATGTGTGACTATCGTCATCAGAGCTGTCATTTCCATGACTCCGCTGAGCTGGATGTTGAGCCATTTGCCATTCTGTGGCTCCAGCGTAGTCCCTCATTCCTACTGTGAACACATGGCTGTGGCCAAGTTAGTGTGTGCGGACCCCATGCCTAGCAGTCTGTATAGCTTGATTTGTTCCTCTATTATTGTGGGCTCTGATATGGCCTTCATTGCTGCCTCCTATATGTTGATTCTTAGGGCAGTATTTAGCCTGTCCTCCAAGAATGCCCAGCTGAAAGCACTGAGCACGTGTGGCTCTCATGTGGGAGTTATGTGTCTTTTCTATCTCCCTGGGATTGCGTCCATATATATAGCCTGGCTGTGGCAGGACGTCGTTCCTCTGCACACCCAAGTGCTCTTAGCTGACTTGTACCTGATCATCCCGCCCACTTTGAACCCTGTCATCTATGGTATTAGGACCAAGCAAATACGGGAGCAAATGTGGATGCTGCTGACGTGTTTCTCTAGACAAGGTTCATGAAAATAAACTCTTCATACGTTCCGGTGCCTACACAAGTTCACAGGTGTTTTAAAGATGCCTGGAGCTAGACTGTTTCCACTGTGTGTGCAGAGTCCAAGAGGAAGCTGTAAAGGCTATGTGTGAATAAAATTTCAATTTTCAGTGAGAAGGACACGAAGATGAGATGATTACAGTATTCTGACATGTTTAATAACACCATTTAACTTGTATATGCAATGCAGGGTTGAGAACATAAGGCAACCACAGGATTGGTCCCTTTCCATGAGCAGAGCCAGCAAACTCTCCCACTTCCCAGTCTTGTCACTTGTGGGCTATTTTTGTGCAACTTTCCCTGACATGACAACTTTAAAGCAACAGTTCAATATATAATCTTAATTCCCTGTCATTATTGAACCAATTGGCTTTTTTTAAGTATGATTCTCTCCCCACACTTTGCTCCCCTATACCTTCAAGGAGAATGTTATACAGTTACAAGAACCATTTAAATGCTCCCAGTGGCATCAGAAGATCCTAATTTAACCCTAATGAGCTGCTGGGCTTTCCTTCCTTCCTGATGACTCTATTTCTTCTTTGCTATTACCTTGTTTTCGATTTTGAGGCCACAGTCCTCACTCTAACCTATCATGCTATCAGATATACAATATACCTCTGTGGCCTCATGTCAGTATGCCCTTGTGACACAGTGTGGCATGGTTACTTTTTGTTTAAAGGGCTCTGCACTGCTGGGAGGGGCTCCGAGGAACAAAGTTGCAAGGCAGGAAGGCTGCCGCGTGCAGTGTCTACTCTTTGCCCTCCATTATCTACAGGGAACAAAAGCACTGGATGGATTTTGAGTCTTTACAATAAACAGGCAAGGTAGAGGAATGTTATTTTATGCCAGATTAGAGCCCGTTTTCCAAACAGGACACCCAAATTCTCTCAGACACAAGTTTCAGACCCAAGATGTAATGAATGACAGGCAGACTTGTGATCGGTGAATTGAATTTGTCAACTTGGTTTCATTTGAAAGTGAAAATCATTTTACAACCTTTAAAATCTTAACCCCAAAGCTCTGTATGAAACAACTTAAGTTTTTTTTTTTCAGTCTCTTTATACAGAAAGTAAAAATAAAAACAAGGCCCCTACATTTTCAGATCCTGCCCCTTAGAGAAAAGACAAGCCCAGGGCGCAGACCCGCCCACATTCTCAGAGAGGATGTGTGGTGAGGAGTCTCTTGGGTGAGGTTAGGATTTGTGTGGTAGCAGCAGGCCTCATGTGAGGTACCTGGCCTCGTTTTGTTTCATTGGAAGATGTTATTTAAAAGGTTTCCTGCAATTTGCATTTGTTTAATCGTTGGCACTCGCTTAGTTGTGGAACCAGGAAGGAGGGCTATGATCTCCAGAATGGTCAAAAGTCTGTTTTTCCAGTTCTGTTTCCATCTTGGATCACAATACTTATCTGGCTAGGGCTGTTTTTCTGAGAGAGGCACTGACGCTTTGGTCTGATACCAAGATACTATGAGGTAGGACCAAGAGGCCCTTGGGTTCTAGGCTGGGTCCATGGAGGCATCCTCCAACAGCCCTGGGTACCAGGCCAAACTCCAACATTAGGTTATTTGGTGGCTCTCCTAGCTTTCCCCGCCCAGGGTACAATGGTGAGGGGGTGGTGTTGTTAGTGCCAATGCTGTAGCAAGGACGGAAATAGGGCAGGAGGCGGCCTGGGAAGGGGTGACGGGGGAAGGTGGAAGTGTGGGAGCCACCATCAGTCGCATTGTAGAAGGAGACATCGTGAGCCTCATAATCTAGGAAGACTCCCACCCGGTGTGGAGGGACTGACACAGGCAGGAGGGGATATCCATCCGTGCCTGCCCGGTACTCTGTTCCGTTCCTCAGCCTTATCACCCAGAAGCCATAGTGAGGGGATAAATAGACCACCTCCTTCCGGTCTACATTCTCCATGCACACCCCCAGGCCCCATTCAGACCTGTCTCCAACCTCTACCTCCCAGTAGTGTCGGCCAGAGGAGATGCATTGGCTGCCCAGGACAACGTTGTAGCGGTAAAATCTCTCCGGATTGTCAGGCAGGTTCTGCTGGGTGACTCCATAGCGCACGCTTTTCCTGTCCTTGGACGCGACAAGGCGTGAGTAAGCTGTGTCCGGATCTAGGCGCACGTCAACTAGGGAAAAAGATCCTAGCGGCAACACTGATACCAACAAGGGGACAAGTCGGAAGTCTCTGATGAAGACAGAGTTCGCAGCAACGGGAGGGGTGGGGCTAGATGAAGCATCCAGACCGCACTGAGCCATTTATCTCTGTGGGCGGAGCCCCGCCCCCTGCCCATCACCGTCCCTAAGTGTCTAATACCTGCACACGTCTTCAGGATCTCGCTTAGTCCTACAACACGGCAATCTGCCATCAGCTCCAAGGAGATTGGTTCTGGCCGCTGCAGGCTCCAAGATTTGCTCCTGCAGGAGAGGGTGTGTTTTGGATGCAGGAGTGTTAACTTGGGCCCCTGGAGCCTGCGTCCCCAGGGAAGAGGGGCTTGGCCAGAGCCAGGCACACAGGCTGCCCTGTCTAGTGAAGCAGAGGAGGGACGTCAGGCTTGAGCTTCAAACTGTTTGTGACAGGGAGCGAAAAATACAGCTCCCTCTTGTGGAAAAAGTTGAGTATTGGGACAGAAGAAAAGTTAGGGGTGTGATGCAAAGGAGAAAGGCTGATACTCTGAGTTGAAAGACTCACGTGTCATGTTCTTGGACCACTTACACGAAACAACATACTTCAGCTTTACTTAAAATTCTTATTGGTAATACTTGGAATGAATTTGATTAAGTGCAAAAAAAAAAAAAAAGGTCAACAAATCTTCAGGCAATAGAATGTAAGACGGTGAGTCAGCCTCAGCCTTCTGTAGGTACTCAGTCTATATTCCTCTCCAGTTCCGGCTCTGGCCAGGCCTCCCTATCCCGAGGGGCTTCACAGAGGCTCTGAGGATAAGAACATACCTGTTCACGGCTTCCTGAATACCCTAGGAGGAGAAAAGAACGCAGCAGGTGAGTCCGAGACACCGGACGGACAAGCTCTGGGAGGGGCTTCCTCAAGTTAGGGCTGGGGAGCTCATGGGAGGAGAGCAGAGCAGACCCGACCAGGCTGAACACCTCAGGCTCCATCTCCACACGGCCAGGACGGAAGGGACTAGAATGCTGTCATGCTATTAGCCTAAGCCCCTGGTGCCCTCCTGCCCCTGGCTGGGCGGATGACCCGGCCTGTGGGAATATCAGCTGGAGGCGGACAGCGGCCTGGGGGTGGGGGCCAGTGTGGCCACAGGGCCCGTGAGGGACTAGCTAAGGCGGTCTCCTGAAGCCCAGCTTCAGTTCTGGCTCCGGTGTGCGGGAAAGGCCGCTCCGCACCTGCAGCATCCAGCGCACGGGTCTCTGGGACCTTTCTTCCAGCTCTGCAATCATCCTCCGCACGGCCCGGCTCTGCTGGGCGATCTTCTGGCGCCTCCCCTCCAGCGTGTTGGCCGTTTCTCCCTTCTCCTGCTCCAGCCTAGCCTGAGCCGCAGCTGCCTCCTCTTCTGCCCGCCCACACGGCAGCTCTTTTTCCTTTAAGAGCTGCCGATACTTTCCACTCGCGCGTTTCCATCTGTGTCTGTGGAGTCAAGGCGGGAGTTAGCACTGATCTTGTCAGTGTAAGAGCCACGTGGGATGGAGGACAGGGACGGGTGCAAACACACACACTTTGGAAATGCTCTGGTATGACCATGTACTGGGTGCTATGGAGGCAGAGACAAAGGATCCAATTTTCCTACCTCCCTGCCTCCCCACAGCCCCATGGAATTATGGTCCCTTTCACGGGTAGACTATTTTCTTAATGACTTGGAATTTTTCTCAGTTCTAGATCATACACATATAAAGAGACATTTTGGCAATGAGATCTAAGTCTGAACATGAAGTTCATTTGTGTTTTACATAAACATATATCTTCACATACAACCTGAAAATAACTTTGGTGTGCTTGACGCGCACATATTCTGAGGGTGACCTCTCAGTAAGTGAAACGTTCTTCTGCTTTTGCTGACATGTTGGTTATAAGGCACTTTTGGGCTTAGGAGCACTTAAATTTCACATTTCTCGATGAGTGACATTTAACCTGTCCTACTTTTATCAAGCCCAGCAAGATGTAGGATATGCTCCTTCTTTTTTCTTGAGACAGGGTTCCAGTAGCCCCACTGGACTATTAGTCACTAGGTAGACCAGGCTGGGTTTGAACCTGTAGCAATTCTCTGCCTTTGCTTCCCAGGGCTGGCCTATAGGCATGCACCACGGTCCTGGTACTGGATCCTATCTTGGTAAGATGCAGAGGAGGAGGCTGGGTGGAGGTGGTGCACGCCTTTAATCCCAGCACTGTGGTAGGCAAAAGCATGTGGATCTCTATAAGTTCAAGGCCAGCATGGTCTATAGAGTTGAGGTCCAGGACAGCCAGGGCTACAGAGAGAAACCCAGTCTCAAAAACCCAAACCCAAACCCAAACCAAACCGAAACAAAAAAGGAGGCAGACTACCTTCCGTTTTCAGAATAACAGCCAGATGGTAACTAAGAATGGTAACTAAGAATGGTAACTACGCTGTTGGATAGTTTTTCTTCTTGCTGATGTCTTTATGCTGCTTGTACCAGTTTAGATCACTTTGCTGTTACAGTGTCTCCATCAAAAGTTCTGAGAGTTTATGCCTCTTGGCTTCTAATATTTTTCAGAGGTGGTTTCCTAATATTTAGGTAACCAAAGTCTTAACAGCTGTGTCGTCACTCCGGAAACTGCTGCTTGACACCCACTCTACAAGCTGCACTCCCACGAGTTCACATGTGCGAGGCCCTGTTCCTCCTCATACATGAAGACCTGAGGTCGGAGGTCACTTCTACCTCCAAACCTCTATGCTGGAGCTGAGAAGTTATGTGGCTTTAAGTAAAGGGAATCCTAAGGCCCGTTTCTGCCTCACAGCCATGGAGAAGCCCTCACTGTCTTCTCTAGAAGAGAGGGATGACACGAACCCCTTTCTCAAGGGCAACCTGCCTTCCAGCTGGCAGCTCGTTCCTTCTCGCTGACTTCTAGCTTCCAGGCTTCTTCTTGCTCTTTTCTTAGATGTTCCAGAGCCTCCTGGAGTTTCCACTGCAAGAGACAGAAAGCTCCTGAGTGTGACCCATCATGATGCTACTGCAGACATTCTAGGCTGACTGAGAGGCTCCTGGTAGCTGATGGGAAAACCAGTGGTCCTCAGGCAACAGGCTGGAAAAACCACCAAGAGGAAAAGGAATACCACAGAAGGCACAGGCTCTGCCCGTGTGACACCCAGGGGGCTCTTTGGGTTGAGGGTCATCTTAACTCGCACAGCCTCCACGCGTCCGTGAACAGCCAGACTTTCTAGGAAAAGGCCCCTTCCCTGGACTACATTTATTCTCATTAATTTTGTTCCCTGTTATTTCCCAGAACCTTGCTGCTGAAAGTGTGGTCCACGGCCAGGAGCATCAGCATGGCAGAGGCTTGAATCTTCCCCAGTCATCAAATGAGAAGTGGAACTTAGCAAGCTGCCTGGATAGTTCTGATACACAACAGAGGTAACACCCTTTCCTGGGAAAGTAATGCAAAAGATTCCTACTGCAAAGCATTACTTTCCCAGGAAAGGGTGTCAGCTCCGACAGCTCCTCCTGATAACAGCCACGTTTGTTGAAGAATTACAAAGTGCTGGCTAGGGTTCAAACACTGCACATGCACTAACATTGCTGAGGTTGGAAAGTGAAGCGTCCGCCATAGGCTTCTGTGTTTGGAGACCTGATCCTCAGCTGGTGACGGTGTGGGGGGAGGCTGGAGCACACTTTAAGAGGTAGAGCCTGGGCGGATTAGATCACTGTGGGACAGGCCTTGAGGCTTCACAGCATGGCCTCACTTCCTACTCATTATTCCCAACTATAGAAATCCTGCCACCAGTTGCTTTTGCTCCTGTCCCTGTGGTCTTCCCACGATGATGCCATGGATCCCTTTGAACTGTGAACCAAAATGACCCTCTTCTCCCTTCCGTGGCTGCTGCAGGTCTTGTCAGGTGTTTGGTGACAGTGGCAAGAAAAAGAAATGATATAAATACAGTGCCTAGATGTTGGTGTCATCACCATTTTACAGAGAGGAAAACCGAGGCTCAGGAAGTGACCATCTAGTGGATGACAGGGCTGGGATTTAACCAAGCTCTTACCCTCCGTGTCAGAATGCTAGAGTGCCTCCCTGTTCTAAAACTCTCAAAACAAAACAAAGTGTACATGTTTTAGATCTTTGTGCTGTGGAGAAGAATGCTGATTCAGAGGATTTGCCATATATATTTACATTTTAATCTTAACTTGAAGAAAGAGAATTAAGACATATCTGGGTAAAGAGCAAGGTGGGGTCTGGAAGCTGATCACAGATGTTAAAACAAAAGCAGTACATACAACAGGGATGACTTATCCCAAAGTGTGGGGATGTCTGTCTGTCTGTCTGTCTGTCTGTCTGCGTGCTGCCATGCTTCCCGCCATGATGACAATGGACTAAACCTCTGAACTGTAAGCCCGCCCCAATTAAAGATTTTTTCTTATAAGACTTGCTGTTGTCATGACTTATTTCCACAGCAACGGAAACCCTAAGACATCTCTCTTTAACTAATTTAACCTAAAGACAGAAAAGACCTGACAACATGGATGCTGTAGGAATACATGCTTAGTACGTAAGCGTGGCTGGCAACTGGCGAATCAGTCTTAAGGGACTCATCTCTGTTCCTTTCCAGCTCCAAAATAATGTGTCTTGATCCAAAATTACTCAGCCTGAGTTGGGTTTATAAAATGAGGGGGTTAAGATGATTCAGCTAATACCAAGTAACTAGACACGGCCTGAGTCGGGGTGTAGGGCCTTGAGATGTGATACTGAGGAAGTGGGAGAGAAGAAAATCAAAGATGATTATGAGTAAAGGAAAAGTTATAGCTCAGAATATTAGATGCAAGGAACTGTAGCTAGCAGAAGCCAAAGGAACCAGCTCTCAGAGACAAGCTTCTAATACAGAGACAGCCAGATGAGAGGCAGAGGAAAGGCTGGAGGGGCCCAGTTTTACTGTCTGCCTTATATTCCCAGGCAACATCCTTTATGGGAACAGTACTGTGTGCTTCGTGCTCTGTGGACTGGTTGCAGGCCTCACAGGTTAATACAGCACCCTCTTTGCAGGACATTGTCAGCGGCTCCTGTGGAGCTCACACACGTCAGTCTTTAGTCCCATTTCCATACAGAACCCTAGCAGACGGACTTTCTCTATGACACCGGCCAGCTGCCAATTGGGATGTAGTTTCCTCGGCTGCACAGGTGCTCCACAAAGGGGGCAGGTGTAGTCTAGATTCTGGGCTTCTCCTGGGAGCTCCCAGAGTCCAGAGAGACAGCTGTGGCAGAAAGTGTGGCCACAGCTGGTGCTCACAGGCTCCCTGAGGAAGGTCAGACAGACAGGACAGTCCCGTTCTTCCACCGTGGCTTCCACTAACACCGCAGGATCCGTGGTTCCAGTAACAGTCGTCTCAGAGCATGAACGAAGGCTGCAAAGAAGAAGAGAAGAAGAGAAGAAGGTATTTGTTCAATAGTGATTCTCCTCTGTCTAGTCCCAGCACCCCACTCTAATCGCGCTCCAGAAATGAATATAGTCTCTCCTGGTCCAGGCAAGTTAATACTAAATGCGACGTTCCAACCTTCAGGAAAAGGCCACAAAGTACCATCAGCATTCCCCTGGGGTGCCCTTCCTGTACGTTTATCTCCTTTAAAGTACAGAGACAAAATGCCAGCTCAGTTCTCAAGTTGCACACTGAGGTGTCGATGGGCTGCAGTGGCAGCGCTCGGCGTCCTGCACACCATTGTTCCCCCCTCACAGCTCCACCATTCACAACCGCGCCCAGTCACGCGCCTCAGCGTGCGGTGCTGCGGGCCAACAATGTCGCTTGGAGGATAAAAACCAGGATCACGGAACGGTATGTTGATGCCTACTGATGGCTTCTGTCCAGGCCACATGTGGGTATGGAGCTTGACTGGCCAGCGGCAGGCTTCTCGGCATACTTGACCGTATTTGTTAACTCACCTCCCCAGTCTGTGCTGCCAGCTAAGCTACGCAAAGGGAAGATTCACACTGCTTTTAAATGCCGCTGTAGCTTCAGGACCTAAATAGTGCCTACCGGGCAGCTAACTGCTGAATGTGTGCCTGTCAAACGAAGGCATCAGGGTCAGGGGATAGTCTCTAAACCCCGGACGCCTATGTGCCAGGCAGGCTCTGTGCACTTAACATGTGTAATGTGAGCTTATTCCACAACCCCAAATAGAAACCATTGTTGTTCTCATTTTGCGCCTGCTTGGCGCTGGTTTCCAGTATTCTACTTTGGAAAAAATCACCTAGCTTAAACCCAGCTTCAGGGTTTAAGACAAATTCGAAAGCACAAAGGCGGAAATCGCTGAGTTTAGTCTCACAGAAGGGCATGTTGTAGGGACGAGAGCAGAGAGTCTGTAGGACTGAGACCCCCGCCAGCAACAGGCCATTCCCTGTCATTATTCTCCTTGCGTTCTGTTTTCCTACCTCTGCTGTCTCCACCAAACCATGAGATCCAGAATCCTAAGATCCAGTTGTGCAAAACTAATACTGAACTCAAGGTCTGGCTGTGGTTCCCTGCATGTAGGCTCTCCTGGAGCGATCCTGCAGTAAGCACCTTCTTTCACCATCTCCCCGCCCCCGCCCCACCCCTCCCCTTTTCTGAAATGTTGGGGATTTAACGATTCTCAACATGCTAGGCAGACGCCCTTTTAGTGATTCAAATCCCCAGCTGCAGCTGGTGCCAGACACGGGCCGCACGCCTGTTCGTTCTACCCTACTTGGGGTCACGCTGTTCTGTGACCCCATTGTGGACATGACTGACTACCAGCCTGTTCCTTTCTTAATTCTAACACTAGAAATTTGCTAAGCATATTTTTCCTCACAATACCCCTACTGCCGTGGTAAATTCGATACCCACGGAGATATTCTCAGTTGGGCGCGCCGCATGCTGGATGCCAAGAACAGTGTGTCAGTATTTGTTCAACGCATGAGAATTAAATGGAAATGTTGAGGTCCAGCTGATAGTGTTAATAGCTTCATCTAAAGCAGCGTGTGTGTCTGTGTGTGTGTGCGCGTCTGTGCACATGCGCGCGCTCTTAGCACTACAAAGAGCAACAGAAGAACCAAAAACAGCAGTTGAAAAACTGGAAGATTCTGACAGTACTAAAGTGAGGCAAAGAAACTGCGACATAGAAGTGATAAGTCACGAAATGTGTCGGCAGCCTGTTAGTTCTAGACCTGTCCTCACAAAGATGTAGACATGGTAAAACTGTAGAAGATCTGGATATAAGCAGATAGCCCTCCAACAGAACATCCGCTTTAATGCTCTTTTAGCACACAGAATTACCTGGTCAAGCCTTAAGATCATTAACTGTTCGGTCAAGTCCAACCTGCAGCTGAAGACAGCTATGTCTAACGGGCCAAACACAAACCTGTAACCTTAACTTTCTTTATGTGACTTTTCTGGATCGCCCGGTTCTCCAGCAGAAACTCTGTAGATGTCGAGTCGTCATAAAACGTCAAAAGGTTGCACCCACCCCGTGCTTCCGTAGTGCCCAGGGCCAACAGGGGAGGAGCAAAGACTGGAAGCTGTGGCCGAATGGCAGAGGGTCAGGACGCGGGGATCTGAGGGTCTGGGAGCCCTGGCAGACGTCTTCCTGACCTTTGGGCGCTGGAGAGGTCTGCAGGGCGGTGGGATGGGCTGAGTAAGGACCACAGGACCTGCGTCTTCCAAAACAGGCCTGCCGTCGCCCCCTGCACTCTGCCCGAAATCCGCAGTGGAGATGCGGGGCTCCAGCGGCCCAGGGCGCAGGAAGGGCGCCCAGGGCTCTCACCCTCCGGCAACCGCAGATGGCACCGCACCGCGAGCGAGCGGAGCTCCAGGACCCGCCCACAGCACCCGCCCACAGGACGGGAACCCATGAACCGCAGGCACCGCCCTGTTCCGTTCAGCTTCTGCACTAAGAGCAGCCGGAGTGGCCCTTCCTTCACTTGCCACTTTTCCTCCTTGAGTTCAGCAGCCCGGCTTTGGCTCTGTGACCAAGGCTGAGAGGATGGTGGCACAGTTACTCACTGGAATCCGCAGTTCCCTGGAAGACAAGCAGCCGGTCGGCCATGTCTCCAGGTTTCAGACACTTAAACAAAACCATTACTAAACGCTTCCGATTTTCCTGGCTAACTCTTGACAGCTCCATTCTTTCTCAGGTAGCTCCTTATTGCAATAAGCCAGTTTAGAAACATACTGAATTATGAACCAGAAGAGTCCTGGACATACGCTGCCATTAAAAAAAAATTCTTTTTGGTCCCTGTGGAGCTCCTGTCCTCTCCAGATCTTACTAACTCCCCCTTCTTTTATATGATTCCCTGGACTCTGCCCAAGGTTTGGTTATGAGTCTCAGCATCTGCTTTGATACACGGCTAGGTAGAATCTTTCAGAGGTCCTGTATGGTAGGCTCTGTCCTGCTACTTGTTTTCTTCTACTTCCAATGTCCATCCCATTTGTCTTTGTAAGTGAGGATCGATCATCTTCTCCCGGGTCCTATTTCTTGTTTATCTTCTTTAGATGTACAGATTTTAGTATGTTTATCTTATCTTATAGGTCTACTATCCACTTATAATTGAGTATATACCCTGTGTCTTTCTGCTTCTGGGACACCTCACCTAGGATGATCTTTTCTAGATTCCACCATTTGCCTGCAAGGACCAAATATACCTGGGCACAGGGGTCTTTTCTGAGACTGATTCTCCAACCAAGGACCATGCATGGATATAATCTAGAACCCCTGCTCGGATGGAGCCCATGGTAGCTCAGTATCCAAGTATGTTCCCTAGTAAGGGGGACAGGGACTGTCTCTGACATGAACTCAATGGCTGGCCCTTTAACCTCCTCCCCACCCCCCGAGGGAGGAACAGCCTTGCCAGGCCACAGAGGAGGACATTGCAGCCAGCCCTGAAGAGACTTGATAACCTAAGGTCAGATGGAAGGGGAGGAGGACCTCCCCTATCAGTGGACTTAGAGAGGGGCAGGGAGGAGATGAGAGAGGAGATGAGGGAGGGAGGGTGGGATTGGGAGGGAACAAGAGAGGGGGCTACAGCTGGGATACAAAGTAAATAAACTATAATTAATGTAAAAATAAAAATTTAATGAAAAATATTCTTTTTAAAGAAAGCACATACTTTTTCCCTCATCCAACCACACAGACACACAAGACACAAACAACAGGCAGTGAATCAGTGACCTCTGTTCTTTGTACTCCCAGGGCTTTTACTGAGTAAGCAAGAGACAGTGCTCACTGACAGCATGGGAAGGAACCAGAAAAATCCCCAACTTCTAGTGATATATTTATTGTTAGAATCCATACTCTTTGAATTCTATGCTAATGTCAAAGCTCAGACCATGATTGAAATTCTTCAGCGTGAGGTCTAAAAAATTCCTGAAAATAAATGGGACCATCTGCAAAGTAGAAGGAGAAGTGGGGACTGAGATCTGAGCTGAGCCTCAGCTTCATGGCAAAGAGAAATGACTGTCCTTATGTCACAGAGGACAGATTACTCAAGTTAGACATTTTAAAAACATGAAGTCAGCATGAGTACAAAGGGACCTGGATTATGAGACATATATTCTCTGCTTTAAAGTCAGCCAAGTTCTAGTGAATTTAAAATAGTTAAGGGAGACATCTTTTTCATGCCTAATTTGACTCTCTGATAACAGGATACCATAGGATTCTTAGGGAGAGGCTTGTGTTTATGAGGGGTGCTTTTGAAGACATCAAGTCAACTCATTGGCTGATGAACTTGTACAAAATAAAAATGAGCAAAGGATTTCCCACACTATTTACATTTATAGGGTCTCTCTCCAGTTTGGGTATGTGTGTGGATCTGAAAAGAACCAGAACATACAAAGATTTTTCTATAAAACTTTCACTTACTTATATAATATTTTATGTGGGGTTCTCTAGAAGAACACAATGAAAGAAATGTACACACACACACACACACACACACACACGAGAGAGAGAGAGAGAGAGAGAGAGAGAAGCATGCAAGAGAATGAGAAAGAGGGAGATTGAGATTGGCTTGTATGATAGGTGCTGGGAATTAAGAAAAATTAATGCCCTTTAGAGCAGTGGTTCTGAACCTGTGGGTTGTGGTAAGCCTTTATCTCTGAAAATATTTATATTAAGATTCACGAGTAGCAGAATTACAGTTGTGAAGTAGCAACGAAAATAAATTTGTTTGGAGGTCACCACAACTTGAGGAACTGTCTCAAAGGATCACAGCATTAGGAAGATTGGGAAATGCTCTAGAGGAAATGAACTCTGGCTACTCAGTCCATGAATGGATGTCTCAGCACTGAAGACACAGAACACAGGACTCCTCCCGCTGCCCCTCCCCCCGAGAGTCTCTGGTCCTTTATATTGAGACCATGTTGGAAGGCTGAAGATCCCGGAGTCGAATGTTGGTGGAGCATGGCATTGGTAATGACAGGTGCACTCAGGAAGGAGTGAAGGTAGGCAGGTGCACACTGGATTTTCCTCGAAGCTCTTTATATATGGGCAACCCATTAGGACGTGCCACACAATTTGAGGATTGGTATTCAGCTAATCTTTTCTGAAAACATCTTCACAAACACATCAGAAATACATGTTTTAGGTCATTCTAAATCCCATTATGTTGGTGCTCAAGACCGACCATCACATGTTTTCCCCTCTGATAACTAACCACTTCTTCTGTTATATTTACTTTCCAAATAAAGATAATAAAAAGGGTTGGAATGCAGCACAGTCGGTGGGGTGCTTAACCCAGCATATGTGAAGCCCTGGGTTTGAGTTCCAGTCACACATAAGTTCGGCATAGTGGTACACAGATGTAATTCTTGAAGTTGGGATGCTCAGTAAGAAGATCAGAAATTTGAGGTCATCCTGAGCTACGTAGCCATTGATTCTGTTTTAAATAAACTAGATATCTACAAGAACCTGTCTCAAAACAAGACAGTGGTGTCATAATTTAACCTAGCATAACATAACTACCCCCATACAGCTCCACACACACTAGTTTCCCAAGACCACCTAGTGAAGTCTCTTGTGGAATATTTACAATTTGAATATGCTAATACAGATCTGAAACTTGAGTCCTGATGTCAACTCAATGCTGTGTTACGTGATAAACAAATAGGAGAGAAATAAGGGAATGCCACACACACATACATATGTCATATGTGTACATGTGCAAACATGTTCTTCACAAAATGGGGCAAGGCTACTTGTTTTGAAGCAAACCAAACCAAACCCAATCATTTGATTTTACCAATGAAGACTCAGAGCCAGATACTGCAGTGAAAACCTGCTATCTCAGAGATGGAAAGAAAGCACTCAGCTGACTTTCATACTCAGCTGATGTCCCAGAAGGAAAAAGCCCAAAGCCCCTTCTTCTCCACACTGTCTTAAGTAGCCTTCTCGCAATGCCCCTTCTTTTTGTTTACTCCCTGTCAGCTGGCTTCTTGCTCCCTCTCTTGACCTAGGGTTAACTTTATTTAGTCCTGTGCTCAGAAAGATCTTGGATTAAAGGGGTGTGCTAGAGCTGAGCCATTCCATCATCACCTGCTTATAAGAAACAGAAAGTTCTTGGATTAAAGGTGTGTGTTGGGGATGAGCCTCACCAAACAGGTTTTTACACTTCACAGTCTCAGGGTTCACAATGGGATCAAGTTTCCTGCAACATTTCCCCTTTTTTGTCTAAATAAAAGACTTTCTCTAACATTAATAAAATATATACTATCACGTAAAAATCACATTCACCATGTCTAATCCATGTGTATTTAGCAACCTTGAAGAAAGTACTCTGCTGTCTATCTTATCTTGTGTTCAAAGCTGTGCTTAACTTCTGTCATGAGTTGCATTACCAATTAAAAAAACCCAAACAAAACATCTTTTTATACCTAAAAGATCTTCATAAATCCTAAACAGCTAAGCTTAATTGTAAGCCTATAACTATCTAATCTTCAGCTTTACCAGAGAAGGATAAATATGATCTGAATATGCAGGAAGTGCAGAGGAAGCAGCTTCCAAAACCATAGAAATGACAGGGATAGTTGGCTGCACAGATGTCACTCAAGATTCCTCTGCAGTGTTGGAGCAGCCATCACTTTGGCCTGCTGGCCCAGAATATCTGGCAGATTTTTCTGTGAAGAGGAATTACGAAGGATTTGCCTGCCTTGTCCTGGCAAAGCTCAGCAGTCTACTTGCCTGCCTCCAGTGTGTCCAGTGTTCTGTCTGCAGTTTTAGCAAGAGCATTTTCTTGGCCAGTAGCTAGCTAGCCACATACGAGGCAAACACCATATGAAGGTTTTTTGATGCTCTTTGAAGTTGAATGGGGTGTTGCCAGGAGCTGACATGTTCCACTCTCAAAAAAAAAAAAAAAAAAAAAAAAAAAAAAAAAAATTCTTAAATTAACAAAACATCTTCAAATGCCATATTCAGTAGATCTCTTAGGTTTTTGAAGATCATATATCTATCTGAATTGTTTCTAGCTATGTGTTGTCTGATTAACTTAGAAAACACCAGTGATCTCCCCCTGAGGGGGGAGCAGCCTTACCAGGCCACAGAAGATGACAATGCAGCCACTCCTGATGAGATCTGATAGACTAGGATCAGAAGGAAGGAGAGGAGGACCTCCTCTATCAGTGGCCTTGGGGAGGGGCATTCGTGAAGAAGGGGGGAAGGTGGGATTAGGAGGGGAGGAGGGAAGGGTTTATGGGGGATACAAAGTGAATAAAGCGTAATTAATAAAAGTAAAAAAAGAAAAAAAGAAAAAAAAACACCAGTGATTAAGTAAACTAATAAACCTCTTTCATATAAAATCTGTTTGCGCCTAATTGTCACTATTTAATTTGTCCCCAACAATTTTGGGAAAAGGGAAATAAGAAATTGCAGCTCGGAGAACAAGCATCTCCATCCTCTTTACCCCAAGCCAACACGGCAGCCATGTGTTGCATGCACAGCGGGACCGTGGTCAAGTGCCAGGGGCCACTGCCTTGCCGGCAGCACGGTGGTCCACCCAAACTGTCGGCGCATGGCATGGCGCCCTGCACCAGTGCGCTTTGAAAAGCCTCTTTTGTGCGCTTGAGCAGGCACAGGGCAGCTGCAGCACCTCCCAGGGGCTCTGTTGAAGTGGACTTGTGCTGCCCGAACAATAGGAGGTCTGGTGAAAGCAAGCTCTGGAGAGGCTGGAGCACAGTGCGGGTCCCACGCATGCGTGGTCGAGCAAAAGCCGTGTGGGCAGTTAGCAATTGGTGGAACAGAAGACAAATTTGGTGCAGGAAGCACGGCAGGTATAAGGGGTCTCCACATGACTAGACCAGACACCACCAGGAGAGCCCTTCCTGGCCAACACACCCTGTTAGGATATCTTTAAAAAATGCCATACACTCAACAGATATGATAAGAAGAGATTTCTTTTGGGGAAGGAAAAGGGGGAGAGGAGTTAGGGCCTGAAAGGGCCATGAGGGGACAGAAAGAGATAGAGATACAGACGGGGGTGGGGTATACACAGGGGAGAGAAACCTATGCAGAGAGAGAGGGTGGGAATGGTTCTATCTCGAGCACCTGGCCCAGGTGATGACAGAGGACAAAAGTGGTGCCATAGGACATTGTCAGGACATTGTCAAGGCCCCTGAGGGCAGACCAGATGAAGTGCATGCGAAACAACGTGACAGTCCTGATGGAAACAGGCTGTGAGGTTGGGCCATCTGGGATACTTGTCTTACCTTCTTTGGTATCTGAGTCCTTTTCTTCATATGTTTCACTTGTCCAGTGATCTCCAGATTTCTTTCTTGGATGCTAAGGGGGAGTTTGGGTGGCTGTGAGTACGACTGAATAACTTTCCGGGATCAGCTTTAGCAAGATCGCTAAAATTTATTTCCGTGAACAAAAGCTGTACATAGTTTTTTTGGGGTGGGCGAGGGGTTCTCAGGGTAGGTGCATACTATTGGCTGGAGTTTGAGGTGCCAGGAATGTTTTACGTTCCAGGAATTCCAAATACCTGTTGAGCAGGAGAAAAGAAACAACCTACATTTTAGCCATGGGTTACAGTGACTTCCCTGCTTAAGAGAAAGAAGCCCCCTGCCGAGGAAGGGGGTCCTCCATTCTAGCCAAGGGGAGAGCTGTCCGGACTTGGTGGATTTGGCCTCAGACAGCAGGGTTTCCCGGAAGCCTGAGGGAACTCACGGACATGAACAATCAAGGACAGCATTGCTGTTAACATCTGTTTATGCCCAATCCCGGCTCGCCCTGAAATACACATCACACAAACACATCTGGGAGGACCAATTCTTCAAGTCATCCAGTCCACCCCTGTTAACATGTAAGCATTTTGAGACCATGCGCACCAACTTCCCAGTTTTTTCTCCGCCTACTTTGAATTTTTCTCTGCTGCTGAATTCAAGATCCTACCAGCCCCATCACAGCAGCTCTCAAAATAACCCAGGCCCTTGTACTTTCACACTTTTCCTTTTCAATTTATTATCTTCCTCTGAAAGTTGAAACATTATGTCAATGGGGTTTCCTCTTCCTTGTTTGTCCCTTCCAGTTGTTTAGACTAACATAAAGGAGCCCAAACACTCATGGGAGAATTGTTAGTGTTTCCTATTTTTTACTACATGCTGAGGTAGCCTAAGTTGGCTTCATTCAAACCTCCACTCTACACTGTGCGAGCTACGCCTGACCACATTAGGAGGAAAGAGCACTGGAAGGCCGGAAGTTTAATGCGTTGGGAAAAGGTCAGAGGCAGCCTAGAATGAACTTTTTGGTCCTTGAGTCATCATCGCTCAGCTTCTAGGTTGCAGCTCCTCCACACGACCACATGAGGGCAGCATCGAAGAGTGAGAAAGCTCCTTGCGCACCAGTACACAAAGCCTTCCTTGTTGTGTATTTTCTGATGTTGGCCTCTCCTCCAGTCCAGAGTTTACTCTTTTCCATCCCGGTCATTCATTTTCTCTCTTCCATGGCACTAACTGCCCCACACCACTGTCTTGTAAAGGTCTCAGAAGAACTGGGTAGGAGTCAGGGCTCAGTTTTCCTTGGGAGTTTGAGTGGACCTTGGGTCCCAGACCACTCATCTCTGCTGGCATTCCCAAAGGCCACCAGACAATCTATACTTAGGTGGCAGAGCTGATGATGGACATGCCCTGGCTCAGGCCCGAGGGAGACAGCAAAGGGAGGTTTGTTTTGGCAATGTAAAATCCACAGAGACTGTGCAGGCACGGAGGGCGCATTTGGCCAGCCTGGCGGCTTGGAGGGGTCTGTCGTTAAGCAGCCCTTCCGAATTACAGCCGCCTGTGCCGGAGACAGTGTTCAGTGAGTGGCTCAGAGAGGACTTTCCTCCAGTCTCTGTGAGGCCGGGTCCAACTATTATCTCCCTCTCCAGTTCCGGCCTCCTGCCCTTAAGAAGCAAGGCAAGGGAAAATAATTTACGTGGAAAAATGTAAAATGCAGAGTGCATGTGTGTGCATGTGCTGGTGTGTGTGTTTGTGCATGCCTGAACTGCACGTGTGTGTGTGTGTGTGTGTGTGTGTGTGTGTGTGCATACCTCAGCACATGTATCGGTGGTACAGGTAGTACCTGGTTTTTAGAAGAGAACAAAGAAGACGGAAGCTGGGCTGGAAACTAAACTTTGAGCCTCTTCATGAAAAGCTCTGTTAACAGACAATGGGGGTCTGACTTTGGGGTGAGGGGCAGGGATGGACACCTACAGCTCTCATTAGAGTCATGCTTTTCAGAGGCAGGGATGTGGAGGGTGGATTGGAGTAGGGGTCTCATTTGGGGCAAGAAGAGGCCCATGGCTATCAAGGTAGATGTATCATACAACTGGTAGGTTCTGTGTTTGGGCCTCAGCACAGAGGTGTGTGTACAGAGGACAGAGTTGAGCCTGGAATGATACCCACTTACCAGGGAGAAGAGGCAGAAGGGCTATTTCCGTGGCCACCCAGTTGTGGCAGCAGCTGCGTTCACAGATTCTCTTTCTGTGTCTGTACTGCATGTGGCCCCAGTGACACAGCCCAGCTAAGCACAGTCTGAGGTCGCAGACCTCTCCTACAGACCTGAGCCATGCTGGTGGGTGATTCTGTTCTGTTGGCCACCTGGAATGACAGTTTTTCTTTATCCCCAATCTCCTCACTCCCTAGAACACCAGAACAGGCTTCCACAGTTCTCTCGGGGGGAAGAGAGTGATTACTTAGGGATAAAGGATTCATCTTTTAATTTTTACATCCTTAAAAATGTTTTTAAAGGAATAACCCTTTAAAAATAGCCTTTTGTATGTCTCACCTGAAAATTCTGGTTTGGAAGAGCAGGTTCTGGACGATGGTGTCTGCAACTAGCTCAGATAATTAAAATTACTTTAAAAAACTACTCTACCTATTTAAGAGTTTCACACACAGGTACAATGTATTTTGATCACATTTCATCCCTCCTCTTTTCCTTCAATTTCTTCAAGACCTCTCCTTCCAAACTTCATATCAGATAATTTTATTAGCGGAGTTTGGGAAATGCTACCACAGACTTAGAAAAAAAAATCTGTCTTAAAAACAAGTTCTAGGACAAGTTCCCATTCCCTGCCATAAATCAGATGATGCTAGGCCAGAGGTAATCAAATACCAAGCCTCTAGTTCTGGCTGTAAACCTGACCCAAGCCCAGATTGCAGCAGAAGTAATGCTGTCAGAATGGAAGGGCTGTGAAGACCTCACAGGATGTAGCCAAGACTTGTGGCCAGGTCAGCAAGATCAGCTCTTAGAAGAAGGATTGTTCTGAATGTTTGGGGGGTGGGCATTCACTCATCAAGATTAACAGAATGGTATAAAAATTTTCTTATGTAGCGCTGGGACCCTGAGGGTTAGGAGGAAGTTTGGCATGTTCAGAGATGTAAATAAGAACGCCTTCTAATATGGTTAATTTTGCTTGTGATGTTTTTGTTTATTTGCAACTTTTATAGCAAATTTTATAAAATTAAAAACAGTAAAAATAAGAACAGAAAGAAGTGGGGGCTCAAAATACTTGGGCATCTTATAAACTTAATCATTTTTAGCTATCACTTCTCCAATGTCTTTTTCTCATCCCTTCTTTCTCTTCCCTGAGCTGTTTTTCCTTTTCTTTTTCCCAGTCTCTGGTCTGGAACGCAGATGCCCCAGCCCTTGGTGTCTCTCATTGCCACTCCCAATGGAAGTGTGGCCCATCCAGCCCATTTCCTACTGGTAGGCATCCCTGGCCTGGGACCCAATGCCCACTTTTGGCTGGCTTTCCCCTTGTTTTTCATGTATGCAGTGGCCACGCTGGGCAACCTGGCCATCATCCTCATCATCCGTGTGGAGAGGCGCTTGCATGAACCCATGTACCTCTTCCTGGCCATGCTCTCTACTATTGACCTGGTCCTCTCCTCTGTTACCATGCCCAAAATGGCCAGCTTGTTCCTCACTGGCATTCAGGAGATCGGGTTCAACATCTGCTTGACCCAGATGTTCCTTATTCATGCTTTATCAGCCATGGAGTCTGCCGTCCTTCTGGCCATGGCTTTTGACCGCTTTGTGGCCATCTGCTACCCATTACGCCATGCTTCTGTGCTCACACGGCTTACGGTGGCCAAGATCGGCCTTGCCTCCCTGGCCAGGGGCTTTGTGCTCTTCTTCCCACTGCCCTTCCTTCTGACGCGCTTGTCTTACTGCCGAACATACACCGTCACACACTCCTTCTGTCTTCATCAAGACATTATGAAGCTTTCCTGCACTGACACCAAAGTCAACGTGGTTTATGGGCTCTTCATCATCCTCTCCGTCATGGGTGTGGACTCCCTTTTCATCGGCTTCTCCTATATCCTCATCCTGAGGGCTGTGTTGGAGCTGTCAACTCGAGGGGCAGCACTCAAGGCTTTCAACACCTGCATCTCCCACCTCTGTGCTGTCCTGGTCTTCTATGTACCCCTCATTGGGCTATCAGTGGTGCACAGGCTGGGTGGTCCCACATCCCTGGTCCATGTGGTCATGGCTAATGTCTATCTCCTGCTACCACCTGTGGTCAACCCCATTGTCTATGGAGCGAAGACCAAGGAGATCCGTTCAAGGATTATCCAAATGTTCTCACAAGACGGCAGATGAGAAGGCTACCCAGCCTGATGTCCTCAATAATACCAAAGTTGACAGGATGAGGATCTGCAGAATGACCTATGACCACACCATGCAGCCTGCTGGGCTGTCTGCTTCTGGTTATGTAAACAGATAAACTCTGCAGTTTTTGTTTCTGGGAATGTGTCAGTACAGAACTATGACCAGTCTGGGCAGACCACCACGGAGAACAATTGTCCTTTGGTGTCTGGTTCAATAGCCGTGCCATCTTCCTTCCTCCTAACTAGAAAATATAGTCTTGAGAAGAGAAGGCTACAAATGCCACATCTCATGGTTCTTTATTGTTGATGTATAATTTTGATGGTGCTTTCTCCCATGTGTACATGTCAGTGAATCTGTGTTGATTATATAACCTATTATTCATATTTCAAAGTAGTTACATAATTGTAACTCGGGGTTAATGAAGGTATTTGGAGGTGATTTAATTGGAGTGGAGGCGGCTGCTATGAAATGTTGAAGTTTCTTTATACATTTGCATTATTATGTGGAATCTGTCAATGTCCATCTGTGTGGCTTCAAGAAACTGTAAAGATGTTTTCAGTTTTGGTTGTGGGAATATGTGGGCATGTTTATGTGGGAAACTTGGAGGGACTGGACGAAGGAGAGAGGAACATGAGCATGTGCTCGCTGTGTCCTGGCGGATGTGTTAGTTAAGTCCTGGTGTGTGTACAGGTTATGAATGATGTCATCATCGTACCTTCACTTTGTTCATGAGATACTTGTCAGTCGATACGTTAGTGCACATCTGTGTGAGCCTGCTGGTTTGTGGATCTTTATTGTGGGAAGGGTAATTCTGGAGGCCTGGTGCCTGTCTTCTTTTGCTGCTATCTGGAGCAGCCCTCTGTAGGCCTGCAGTCCTGGCATGTCTGGCCCGTCAGCACTGTGTGCCTTGTCTTTTAGCATACATCTATACTATGTCTATGGCAATAGTGCATCGTATTTTTTAATATGAATGTGATTATTGCTCTCTCTCTCTGTATATGAATCTGTGCTTTGCTGTGATAATTCATTTTTGGGGCATATTCCTAGCACATATGTCTCAGACAATCCCCCTCAACTCCTCCCCTCCCCCCGAGACAGGGATTCTCTGTGTAGTCTTGGCTGTCTTGGACTTACTTTGTAGACCAGGCTGGCCTTGAACTCACTGAGATCCACCTGTCTATGCCTCCCTGAGTGCTGGGTACATTTCTCTTTTTTATTGAGTATGGATTATGTGGCTACAGATTCAGATGGACTTGGTATTTCTGGATTGGCAAGTGGTTTCAGTGTGGAGCTATGGGTGGAGTAGAAGATTGAAGAAGTCAAGTTGACAGAAGTGGGAATAGTTTCCAATACATCTCTAAGAGAGCTTGCTCAGGCTTTGGCTATGACTCTGGAACATAAATAATCATGCTGATTTTTCTTTCTCTCTCAAAGACCAGTCTTATCTTTTCCATCTTACTCACAGCCTTTCCCCATCTTCCTGCCTCTTTATTTGGCCATTGGCTTCCTGAAGTCCCTGTCTCTGTCTTTATTTTTCATTGTCAGGTCATAGTTTCCTTCCCTCTCCCCCCCTTTTTTTGATGATTTGCCAGGAATGCTTAAAAATTCTTTACTGGAGATCTGTTAACCCCATTGGGTAAGCAAGGAACAGAAGAAGATGAACATGTGAGTCTTTGAAATCTCTGATGTCTCTTAGGGTATGTTATATCTTACTGAAGGCACACTGAGTTCGTCTACAGATCTTGGCATTAGGTAAAAAAAAATCATATTGAAGAAGTATATATAGAAACTAATGTAGATTATGGCAGAGGAAAGAATATTGAAACAAAACATAAAATTTGGAAATATCATAAAGTGATACATTTTGCGATCTCTCTTGACCTCATTTACTCCTGTGTATGATGACAAACTAAGATGTCAGCAATGGAACAGATGTTTTTGACATTCTTTTAAAAATGTTAACTTATCAGCATGCAGTAGATAATATGTATTCTATCTTATGATATACGTTTGAGCAGCACCATTCATTTTATAGTCAACGTGAACAGTTTTCTGGATGTTTCGAATAATAACGGAAACGTGGTCCTGGGTAGTTCTCTGACAGGTTGTTATACTGACTTACAAACAAGCAAGCAAGCAAGCAGACAAACCAATCTCCTTATCTCTTGATAGATTTTCTTTTTACAGATCTTTAGAAAAGTTGAAATTTATCTCCCTGTGTTGATCTTACTTAGAAATGAAATTCAAACGAATGGAAAACCCTGCCAAGAACCTCCTTCAGAAGTGACCTCTGTCCAGTCCTAGTGAGACTTGATAGGCTGGGGTCAGTGGTAGGGAAGAGGGGCTCCTCCTCTTTGAATACTAGGAAAAGGGGTTGGAGGAAAGAGGGAGGGAGAGTGGGACAGGGAGGAGATGAAGGAGGGGGTTACGATCAGGATGCAAAGTGAATAAATTATAAGAACAAAAGAAGTGGCCTCTCTGTCATCATCAGAAAATGAAACATTGTGTGGTTGGAATCATATGGGATTCAGATTAAGACTGATGGCTTTATTTAAAGACCAGTTATTTAACCTATTGAAACTTGGCACTTTTGGAAACTACTAACACTATGAAATAGAAAAGCAACACAGGCCTTGTTGGATGATCCTGGGGATAAAATGAGATAAAAAAATAAAAATAAATGATAAATAAATGTTGAGATGATAATAGTTTTAAATAATAGAAATAACAATGATGTGTGTCACTCTCTTCCTACAAGATAGGTTTCTAAGCACATCTGCTCCCAGTTTTCATAACTAAGTTCCATGCCAGGTCTGAAAGCTGCTCCTTTGTCTAGACTGAAATGTCACTGCTTGGTTTTCTTCTCAGGAGAGCTTGGGGATCTCTGAATTCTCTAGTTTGCCTTGCTTGCATGACTGGTGGTAACGGGTCATTGCAGCTCTGCTGGGAGATTTGGATAGACAGAACTTCCACTAGGCTCCCATAGTCTCTGCTTCCGCCATTATGAAATGCCAACCCTTACAATACACGGGGATGCTTATTCCTCTAGGATCTCAAGGAGTTATACAGCTCCATCTGCTTATTCTCCCCCATAAAACTTAAATCCCTGTGACACATTCCTGCCCCTTGTGATGGCAGAACTCAAACCTTGTCTATCTTCATACGTCTAGAACTGGCAATAAAGAGCTCTGTGGTTATTTCGATCATCTACTTAGGGAGATGAAGAGGGAGAGTGTATTTTGTTTTACATTAAATAAAAATTTACTCTGTTCCCTTATCCAACACCACATCTTACTTTTTCCTCCTTTTCTGTATTCCTTGATTGTTCTTGCATCATCCTATGGAGTCCCCAAAATGTTTTCTTCAGCTATCAATGGTCAGCTATGAGCTACAATGTATCACCATTATATTTGAGGAATTTCCTTTTCCCATTTCCAGGCCAGAAAACCAAGTCTCTGACAAGTTTATGGCTGTCCTAAGGTCACACAGCTGAGACACAGCCTAATCCTATACTTCTCTTTTCAACACTACACTCTGGGACTTCAGATCGGACTGTTATATTAATACACATTAAAGGGTCTAGACGAGGAGTAAATGGCAGGAAGCTGCATCCCAGCAGAATCACTGGATAGACATCCCATGTAAATGATCTTGTGTTTGGAAGACAAGCGGCATGTTCTTTGAGAACCCCTTTATCTACTGCGCCATCTCAGTAGCGAGGTTGGCTTCAAGCTTTTCATTCAGATCTTTGGTTAGAGGTGCGTCCTCTCCCACGGTGTGACTTAGCTTGTGCTTGCTTTGAGAAGTTTTTGTTTTGGTGAAGTTTGATTTATTGAGTTCCATAGTTTGGTGGTTGCACCTAAAAACTCACTTTCAAACCAGGAGACATGCAGAACACTTTCTTTCAGAAGCTTTAGAGTTTTAGGTTTTGCATTCAGTTCTGTGACCCATTTTGAGATGTTTGACTGGGAGGTGTGGAGTACGGATCAAAGTTAACTTTTTCCCGTAATGAAATCTGCGCACCTCTGTAACACTGGTTATCTATGTATAACTACATATAAGAGCCCACTACTCTAGTAGCCTTGTGTAAGGGATTGGTTTTTGCACACATGTGCCTAACTCTAGATGAGCAGGCCTCATGACCCATTTGTCTGTCTTTACACCAGATCACATTGTCTTTATTAGCATAGAACTGTAAGACGTACATAAAATTTAAGTGTCTTGAATACAATTTTGCTTCATATTTTCAAAGTTGATCTGTTTATATTTCCATGTAATTTTTTTTCAACAATTTAAAATTTATACCAACAGAATTACAAAAATACAGCAAATTTCTTTTGAAATTTTGTTTTGGGTTATATTGAATCTATATTGATCCAATTTAAGAGAATTAGTATGACTGAGTCTTCCAACATATGAACAGGATGCCTCTCTCTTTTTTAAAGTCTTATTTTTTCAAAAAAGTTATAGACTCCATTCAGTACTTGAAATATTTTACCAGAGTTATCTCTAACACTTTGTAGTTTCAATGTTAACACGAATGGTATTATTTATTCAATTAAAATGAAAACATTGTTAGTACAGAGAGCTATGATTTCTCTTTTTCTATCAGTGGACGTGGAGAAGGGCATGGGAGGAGATGAGGGAAGAAGGGTGGGATTGGGAGGGAATGGGGGAGGAGGCTACAGCTGGGATACAAAGTGAATAAACTATAACTAACAAAAAATAAAATCAAAAATAAATGATTTCTTTATATTAATCTTGAATCTTAAAAGTTACTATACTTAAGTTTTATTTCTAGAAGTTCTTGACAAATTTTACCAAAATTTGTTCATGGACAATCATGTTGTTTGTGGATGAAGATAGTTTTTCTTGTTTCTTTCCAATATGGAATCATTTGTGTAAGTCCAAAAGAGTAGTATGAACTTCCTGTACTAACTTAAGGTGAAAACAGTTTTTCATTATTAAACATGTTTTAATCAATTCTTGAATGGATTATTGAAATATTTGATCACAATTCTGAATTTCTTCCTTCCTGTAATTTTATCACTTTTTCATGCTTATGGGAGTTTGTTTTGCTATAAAATTTTTGTTAACCAATATGAGTAAAGGCACCTTAGGTTTCTTGTGATTAGTGTGGTCATGATACATCTTTCTGTTTACTTAGCATTTCCTTTTGTCAATTTCATATGTAAGTAAAATATATCGTGATAACATTCATCCTCATTAGTCTCTCTTATCCTTCTCCCACTCCTACAGGCTCCCCCTTTCTTCCTGAATAGGTCTCCTCATACTCTCATGTTATTTTTTGTTTTTACAGTGCTTTCGTAAATAGCCATAGTGGCCGTGTGTTCTCATTTGTGACAGCCAGAAGACAGCTGTTCACAGAACTCCTCCTAATCCTTTCACTCTTACAGTCTTTCTGCCTCCTCCTCCATGATGTCGCCTCAGCAGAGATATTCTTATGCCTTGTTCCCAGAAGGCATCAAAGCAACTTGGAACTAGTTTGATCATTTATTTTGGATATGCTTTGAAGGGTTGCCAGCCAGAAAGTGCTCCTCTTGAGAGGTGGTCTTCTGCATCCTCAATAAAACGTGAGCTATGAAGCCCTCCAATCTGAGTGTCAGGAAGCCACCAGTCTTCACCTGCGTGATCACTGCACAGTCTTGCTTCTAAATCGTTTAAATGATTCTCCCTACGGTTTTAATTAGCTTGCTCACATAATTGCTGAGTTCTCGAAGAAGGCCCTCCATCCTCTTTTGTGCAGATCTGCCTTCTCCAATACTTTGCCTTTGCATTTTGACTGATTTGGTCATCTTGAACCCTCAGTTCAACTCCACAACTGAGGGAAGCCTCCAGCCTCTGCCTGGATTCCCTTTCCTATGCTGCAGCATGGAAACAAGAAGCCGGAGGCTGGTGTTATCTCAGTTGTTTGTCTTGTCTCATGTTGTTCTGCCTTCCATTGCCTCATGTCCAATGTCTCACAAACAGTTGTTTTCTGTGCCCTTGCTCACTTTCTCATTGTTTCACATGGTTATTGCTTCATGACACGCCATCTTAGATGGAAGTGTGTGTGTGTGTGTGTGTGTGTGTGTGTGTGTGAAAAGTCTTGTGGCAGCAGTGCCCATGAGCAAAGGGAAGCAGTATCAGTGAGTCTAGGGTGGTGATGGAGTGTCAGGCTGAAAGTTCTGTAGGTGCCAGATGCTCTCGTATTTAGTAGTTTTGATGCAGTCCTGGTAGTGTCTAGTTTTCATAGCCTGGGAAATGTCTAATTGTAATAATGAATACTGAAACAAAATAAAAAACCAACTAAAGTCACACTTGTTTAAATACAAATGTACTTTTAACTTATTTCACAAGTATGTCACTTAGTTTCCTATGGAGATTATTCTTCAACTTTGTAAATGTTCTCTCCCTATTTTTACCCTTAAGAGAAATCAGATGACCCAAATTATTTAGAAAGAGAAGCCAAATCTTATGTGGCTGGTTAGCAGTGTAGAGAAGGTTAAAGAAACTACATTACATTCTCTTTCTTCGGTCTGAATTTCAGTCTGTTCTGGAGTAGAAGGCAGAAGTGTTATCCCTGGGGACTCACGTTTAAGGTTAACTTGCCATAAGGGCCAGAAGCTGGGAGAGAATGAGGTCCTCAGGGCTTTAGAGGACTGGACTACTGGGTTCCAGGCTCAATAAGGACCTAATCAGCATCCACAAAAGGAAAGGTGGGGAATAAAGAATGTTTCAAGATGGAGCTAAGGCTATCAATCACTGGTCTCTGAAGATTTTGTTTGTTTGTCTTTTCTCTGGCTGTTTGACAGCTTTGTGAAGAAGCTGTGAAAGACTGTCATATACACCACAGATGCAAAAACGAGTTTCTTCTGGCACTTTCTTACCCTAAGTTCACATTTGGGATTGGTCTAAATATCCCAGCTGACGAAAGTCCATTTTCAAGGGACTCCAGAGACCATCTTCCCAGAGCCCCTCCTTCTCCACAGCCCAGGCATATCCTTTTAAGATGTGGCAGCTTGGAAGGGAACCAGAACCACAGTAGGCTGGTGGGGCACATTAGCAGATGGACCTCTGGACCCAGTCTGCACTCCCAACAAGGAGGAGCAGAAAGAGGGAGGTGGGAAGACCAAGAATTAAAGGCCCTGAGCAGACCACAGAAGGAGGTGGAGACTAAAGTGGCCAGCTCTTTTGCAGCCTGCCAGACCTCCTTCAGGAAGAGTGCTAACGGAAAGGGGACGCAGGCTCTTCAGGACAGGCGAGGTGAGTACAAGAGGAGGCGTGCACTGGGTTGGGGCTACTTGTAGCTGAGGACCTTCTATGACACGTCTTGAGAGGATGAGAAATCTGCCTGGGAAGAACGGGATGTGCTGGGTGGGGCTGGGGATGTGGAGGAGGCCGCTCACCCAGATGACAGGCCGTCCTCATGATGTGCTGAAGGGGTGAGGATGTCAAGTACTGCCTAAAGGGAGTTCTCAGGGACCTTCTCTTCACCCCGTGGCTGTTTTACTGGGGACTACGGAGAGGCGGGCAGCAGATCTGGGGGGACGTGAATGGAGACGGAACAGATAGGGCTGGGGTTGGACTGGGTCAGTTGGGATTGGGCTGGGTTCAGTGTACGGTTCACTCATGTGCTTGAAGCCCAGCTTGTGATGGGAGGGACGTGGTTTGACAACAGCTGTGGCTTTTTTTGGGGGGGGGTTGGTGCTCTGGTTGGCATCTGGGTTCAGTCGACACTCTATCAAGAGTCAGACTGGTCACTTGCTGAGCTCCAGTTCTGACCTTGACAGATCCTGACTCGGTCACAGAACTGAGGTCCAGTCTTTAGCGCATTTAAAACAACCCTGCCTTGTATTCTTTGCTTTTAGATGTACTACAGCCCTTGTAGCTTTCTAAATGAGGACTATTCTCTTTCATTTTGGGTCTTTGTCCCTCCCTCTTTTTGCTTCTCCTTGTTGGAAATGCAGGCTGTGTCCAGGGGGAGGTCCATCTGCCCCTCTGTCCTTCTGTGGTTCTTATTCCTTTCTAAGCTTCCACATCTTAAAAGGATGAGCCCAGGCTGTGGGGAAGGAGGGGCTTTGGGTAGATGGTCTCTAGGGTCCTTTGAAAACGGACTTTTGTCATCTGCGATATTTAGACCACACACACACACATGCGCGCGCGCGCGTGCGCGCGCGCGCACACACACACACACACACACACACACACACACACACACACACACGCACACACACACACACACACACCAATGACCACATCTGTTGTTTAAATTTCTGTAAGGCTACTCAGAGTTATGGCAATGCTCTCAGGCATCCATGACCTGGCCCTTAGCCCTGATCTGGATTCTCAGTCTCCCTTGCTTTCAGTTATGGCGCTGTGAGTTTCCTGCTCACGAACTCATAGACTTTTCTTGTTTTAAGATCATTTTCTCCTGTGGCCTCCCAAGCCTGAAATACTCTTTCCCTAGGTCTGAGAATGGCTGGCCTGTTCTCCTCACAGGCTAAGCTTGCATGCCATCTCCTCTGACACCTGTCTGCACCGGATCTCCGTCCTACCCGTCTGACTTAAGCTCACTTGAAATCTTCTTATTTGTGTCTTTACAACTTGTCATTGCCGGTACAAGATGTGGGCTGCAGGGAAGGTGTGAGATTGTCTGCTTACACCCGCTGTTTCAGATCTGAACGGTCCAACTAAATGTTGCTGCCTCCTCACTTCACTGAATCCTGACTAACTGCAATCAGTCCTTAAAGCTTACCTTGACAACAGCACCCCAGGGAGCTGTCTGGGCCTGGAGGCTGTTCGGAGCTATGGCTGCTTTTGCTTCGGAGAGGCTGAGCAGCTCACAGCCTTGCCCTCACGCTCATCACAACACGCCATGACGCTTGCATGCTTGTTTGGTCTTTCCATGCACCGGGGGGTCCTGAGCTGTGTGCACTGTTTGCTCTGCCCCTTAGGGCCCCTGGTGCTTACTGCACAGGATGGCATTCAAGAGCCATCCAGGCAATAACTGTCGGGTAACAATGAGTGTCCTGAACAAAGTCCCCATCAGGCATTTATGGTACCACAGACAGCAGTCACAAACCAGACTAGCTTCACAGGCTACCAACAACCTGCCCCTGCACAGGACGTGTGTGTGTGTGTGTGTGTGTGTGTGTGTGTGTGTGTGTGTGTGTGTTAGGAACCTGAGCCCTAGGTGCTCTCTTTCTGGGGTGATCTTAGGGGACCAGACTGACTTGAGTGAGAAGGATATGATAGAAACATCTACTTTTTGAAAATTCCATTTTTCAACTGTTATCTTTGCCATTAAAGACGATAATGATGAACATTCTTTAAGGTTCACTTGCTTCCCCAAACCCAAGCAGGTTTTAGGGCATAGTGGGTGTTGGTAATTTGGGTAAGTGTGGTTCTGGTACTCATATGAAGTGACTCTTCTCAAGCTCCTCTGGGCTGCAGTCCCAGTATTGCCCATTAGGCCTGCCTTCCCTCTCTCGCTTGGGAGTAGGAGCCAGAGGCTCCCAGCTCTGTCTGGGATCCACTCTAAGAATATTCTCTTCTACATATTCTAACAAGGGCTGGAGGTAGCATCAGAGGCTCTCACATGGTTGCCCTGGGGATGAGACACTGCATTTACCCAAGGTAAGGACAAAGACCACAAATCCCCATCCTCATTCCCTCTTGCCTCTGTGTTCCTTTCACATTTCCCTAAGTAGGGAGAGCTTAGGTATCCTGATCCCTAAAGAAGCAGCTGGACTCAGGCCCTTCATTTTGTATTCCTTAGAGGTAACACGGAAATTATTCCCACAAAACATCCTTTATTAAGGGGACTGTGAGAAGGACAGGGTAGGTTTGGCATCCTGGGAGCATATGGATTGGTCATCCATAGCTCTGAGTTTTACACTGCTGCCTTTCAGATAGTATCGCTACTGCCCGACAAGGCTCTGAGGTAGAGAACAGGACCCTTCTTTTGTACTGTGGGGTATGACCGTGCCACAGCCAGGGGAACGGGCTCTGGAAGAGGAGAGTGAGCCACACTCTCATCTAGGAGGCTTAGCCACTGCTCTCTCTTCTGATATACCTGGGCACGAGTCCCACTTAGCAGCCCTCCTCTTGCCTTACTCTCAGGCAGATTTTGTCAGCTTCTAGAAGATGCAGTGTGATCAGAGGTAGCCTGAGATAAGAGGTTAGGAGAGAGGCTAGGCTGTTTTTACTGTACTAGTCCATCGCTGAGCCCCAGAAATGTCATTTAAACCACCTGGAGTTCCAGTTGTCTTATCTGCCATGCAGGAGGGATGCAGAGAACTCCATCTCTCCTGCGGAGTTGTTCTCAGCTGAGAGATGATATTTATACGCTAGTGAAACACAGGGCCTGGCATTTTGTAGGTGCTCAGTAGGCTCTATTAACACCACAAAACAGCAAGTCTGGGCTGGGAGACTGCTTCAGTGTTCTTGGGTCAGAAGAGAGGGCACATAGGCCTGATTTTCTCTTCCATCAACTTTTCCACAGGTCTAGAAGAATGACAGCAGTTCTGGTGTAGAATGTGCCTGGGGCTGGTGAGAAGGGCTGAACTGGTATTGGGGGGAATGCTTTAAAGTCCAGGGGAAAGACTGAGACTCCAAAGTGGACTTAGTCTCTGTCATAGGGGTGGTCTGCTGCTCTCCAATTCCTGTGAAAAAGCTAAGATGCCTGGACAGTTCCCAGAGAAACATCCTCAGGACTCACTAAGCTAATTTGATATTTTAGGGAAACATTAAGAACAGAGTTACTCCTTCGGGATTAGGATAGTGTGTGGGCTTTCTAAAAAAAAAAAAAAAAGTAAATAAATAAGAGAAAAAAAAATCGAGTTTGTTCCAACTTTCCGGGAAGCTCCCAAGCATCTGTTGAGTGAGAACAAGTAGCTCTAAGTGTGAGCCGGTGCTCAGCCCCACGGCCTCCTGGAAGCTGTCCCGACTCTGCTGTCTTCTGGTGAACTGTAGGCGAACTGTAGGACTGTCCAGCTGTGCAGCTAAGGGGTGCCACCTGGTTGTTCGGGCCCTTTCCCTTCCCTTCCCTTCTCATCTTCATGGAATCTGAGGTCCAGATCTCATTTTGTGCTGCCAAGGTACCTCCCTTCCAGGCCAGCTGACTCTTCCCTGTTTTGATTTCAGCTCTCCCCTGGTGTCCATTCTTGCTGCTGTGAGAAATTGTGTACATTCATACACACATGGATGCGTACGTGCATAGAACGGGCACATAAAGATGTGGGGTGAAGGTGAACCAGAAAAAAGAAAATTTTATTTTATATATTTTCACTCATTTTAAATGTTACATGCTGTTTGATTATTCTATAATGACCTTTGACATAACTGATTTCCCATAAGCTCACAGTAGCACTATGAAGTTGTTATTATCTGAGATAACAGTAACAATTTAATAATTTACTGCCCTAAGAGCTGAGGCCAGGACTCATGTTTCTACCCCAAATGGTTCTACTGACATCATCAGTTGCTCCGCAGAGGCCATAAAATTCCACATGTTGATTCATGACTTTTTCCCAATTTGCTTCCTAATGCAGCTTATTTTAATCTTGGGACTCTGCCATCTCTCCCGAGTCTGTTATGCGAACTGCCTTGTGGCATGGCTGCCTGGCTTGCTGGAGTACTGGAATCTCTTCCTGTTAAGGCCTCTGGATGGAGAATCCTAGGGACGGCTGCCCCAGGCACAGATTATCTTGAAGATCCTCTCTGCACTTACCGCAGCTGCTTTGTGCTTTGTTTTTGTTATTTACTTCTTTATTTTTTGTTATTTTTATTTTTATTTTTTATTTCCTCACATACCCTTTGGATCCACGGGCGTGTTGGTTGTTCCTAAAGATTTCTGTTCTTCCTTTAAGGCTATCCCGTCCTGGCTGTGTGTAAGCTCTTTCCTGCCTCTCTGTTCTCTGAGGTTCGGACATCTGGCAGTCCTACCTACCCCTTGCCTGTGTTATCTGCATGAGAGGTTCATCGAGGGATTCTTCTATTAGTAAACCACATTTCATTATGAGTGAGAATAATTTGATTCTAATTAGTAAATGGACTATTGTCGGTGGTATTAATAAATTTTTGATGGGAGGGGGTGTTTCTTATCATCAGGAGAATACGTTCATGATAGAAGACCCCAAAACAAAGTTATTTGGGAATACAGAGCAGGAAATGGTTAAATATACCCTAGGGAAAGAAGCTTAGGAAAATTAACATGAGAGAGAGAAAATAAATGAGGACGTGAAGAATACATACGGGATGAAATGCAGGGTTTCCAGCATGGTAGGCGAGCACTCTATCAGCTGAGCACACCTCCAGCGCTTACGGGGTATTTTGCTACAGGCAATGTCCTGATTTTCTCTGGCCAGTTCTGCTGTTGTGCAGATAAGGAAGCTTACACTGGAGCATGGTGGTTAGCCTCATCAGGGTATGTGAGGTTTAAACACTTTGCATTCATGATCTCATTTTATTCTCACGGTACTCTCATTAGGCAGGAGGGGAATTAATATCATTTTGAGAGATGAGGAGATTGAAGCTTAGAAATGGTATATGATACGTTGATTAACACTGCTCCCAAATGGGAGGTGAACATAGGACTGATTCTGAAGCTCAGTGTTTTGACAACCATTCTGTGAGATCTTAGCCTTTGCAAAAGAAGAATTTATATGCTTGGCAGGCAACCAGGTAGACCCTTCCAGAATTATACATGTAGTCTACAAAAGAGAACTCAGGCATCACTCAATGTATTTGGGGATCAAAAGTTTATAGATAGAAAAATAGATTCGCTATTAAAAAGATTGAGATAGTCTGGGAAGGGAGTATAGACAAAGAACACCAAAGATAAAATTCTGTATAGCATTGTCATTTAAGGGTATTGTTAAGAGTCAAGCAGGGGAGGGTGAAGATGGAGACAGGATCACAGGAACAGGTGATTAGAGAGGAAGAAGAGGAGCACCAGACAGGAGAAGGAGTGGTTTTAAGCAGCAGGAAGCTGTGTCACTACAAACACAGCTCAGGAGAGTGAGAGGTAAGGATGACCTCGCAACTTTGCCTAAAGTTGTAGGGTAACTTCTCTGCTTTAACTTTTTTCTTTTTATCAGACTGAATCGAACTCTGTTATCCTCCTTTCTGAAATACATGCTCTTTGCCTTCTTCTACCGATCTCTGTCTGCAGGGGCCACCTCTCCACGAGAGCTCAGTGGTAGAACAAAGCTTACTGTACATCCTGAGCCTGAAAATGATCTAAATAGGTCTGGAACCCAGGAATTAGCTCCGCCTTACATGAGACTTCTTTCAGATAACCTATAAAAGTCCTCATCTCTGCACTGGAGGAGGCAGAGGCAGGTGGATCTGTGTGAGTTCAAGGCCAGCCTGGTCTACAGCCAAGGCTACACAGAGAAACCCTGTCTCAAAAAGAAAAAGCTGCCATTCCAGTTTTCATAGGCCAAATATATGTTTCTATGTAAGTTTATGAATTCGTGTACTGACACACCTATACATACACATATATCAAATCAGCCCTCAATATTTGTGGAATCTACATCTATACCTACAGTCAACCATAGGTTGGCATTGAAAAATTATTGTGCTTTGGGGGCATTATTAAATAAGATAAGAATTCCTTGAACAGCAATGCTTTGACAGTAGGTCTGCTAGCTGAAGAGGCTACTGGTGACTGTCAGGGGGTTATCAATGTGGCCAGACTAAGGAGGAGGATGATTTATCTTCCAGGTAGGGCAGGGCCAGAGGCTACAACATTTTATCAACCTACTCAGGGTGACATACAATTTAAAGCGTGTGACCTGCTTATTTTCTGAATTTCCATTTAATATTTTCGGCCTTCAGCTGAACACAGTGATTGAAATAAACTAACTAGAAGTGGAAGTATGGCTACAGGGAGAGGTCTGCACCAAAAGAGCGCTCCCTTGAGGAGCCCTAGGAAGCAGTGCGGTATGGGACAGCTCAGGGAGGCTGAGCAAGGCCACAGTCTCAGTTCTAGACCGACATCAACGTCCTTAAGAAATTCCGAAGTTGTATCACAGCGCTGGTGTGCTGACTGGAAGGCTCCCCTGTTAGCAGCTTCCTAAGTGCTCGGCATTTTAAACGGGGTCTAGCTGAGACAGCAGTGGATCCCCTAAAGCTACTTCTCTCTCTCTCTCTCTCTCTCTCTCTCTCTCTTTTTGATATGTTATGCAGGGCAAGTGTAAATTCTCAATTAGCTATCTGGGCAAGCTAATTTCAAGCTATTTATTGGAATAGGTTTTATTACAATAAAATAGATGTTCTTAAATTAATATTGAAATGACTTCTGTGTACTGGGTAAAGTGTTAAAATTACGATTACATTAGTGATCAAGTCAGAGTTCACTGTCAGCTTATGTTACGATTGCCATTTACACGAAAATCACCTTAGAATGGACTGATTGTGGTCATAGCTATAGTAAGTACTCAAAAGTTTTCATTTGCTGTTTCTCCATCCACAGTTTCATTTTCTAGGAGCGGACAATGGCTTAGATGGTGAAATGATCAATATTAAACATAAGGAGTCTGAGTATAAGATACCACAGAGGATGTGAGTGCCTTTAGTCTGAGAGAACTATATGACTAATAATGTCAGAATGCCATCTTATTATTTCACTAAACACATAGGTAGGATTAGGGGGTAGAACTAAGTGAATTCTCATCTGGTGCTTGATGGACAGTTAGATAGGAGTTAGGGTAGGCTCAGGGTTTGGAGGGACAATGGAATTAAAGTTTTGTGATAGACTAGGACACTAGATCAGGGGTGGATGAGACTGAGATTTCTGAGGACCTGACAATGACGTGTCTTTGTGTTTCAGCTTCCACCTGCATGATACTGGCTCCAGCTCAGTCCCTTCAGCATGGTGGGCGTCAACAGCAGTGACTCCAGCGCCACGTACTTCATCTTAATAGGCCTCCCAGGACTAGAAGAGGCTCAGTTTTGGTTGGCTTTCCCATTGTGCTCCCTCTACCTTATCGCTGTGCTAGGCAACTTGACAATCATCTACATTGTGAGGACAGAGCACAGCCTACATGAACCGATGTATATCTTTCTTTGTATGCTCTCTGGCCTGGACATCCTTATTTCCACCTCATCCATGCCAAAAATGATGGCCATTTTTTGGTTCAATTCCACTACCATCCAGTTTGATGCTTGTCTGGTACAGATGTTTGCCATCCATTCCCTGTCTGGCATGGAGTCCACAGTGCTGTTGGCCATGGCCTTTGATCGCTATGTGGCCATTTGTCATCCTCTACGCCATGCCACTGTGCTCACATTGCCTCGAGTTGCCAAGATTGGTATGGCTGCTGTGGTCAGGGGTGCTGCGCTGATGGCACCCTTACCTGTCTTCATCAAAAGGTTGCCTTTCTGTGATTCCAATATCCTTTCTCATTCCTACTGCCTACACCAAGATGTGATGAAGCTGGCATGTGCTGACATCCGTGTCAATGTCATTTACGGACTCATTGTCATCATCTCCGCCATTGGCTTGGACTCACTTCTCATCTCCTTCTCATATTTGCTCATCCTTAAGACTGTGTTGGGCTTGACACGTGAGGCTCAGGCAAAAGCTTTTGGCACGTGTGTGTCTCACGTGTGTGCTGTCTTCATATTCTATGTGCCTTTCATTGGATTGTCAATGGTGCACCGTTTCAGCAAGAGGCGTGACTCTCTGCTGCCTGTCATTATGGCCAACACATATCTGCTGGTTCCTCCTGTGCTCAACCCCATTGTCTATGGAGTAAAGACAAAGGAGATCCGGCAGCGCATCCTGCGTCTTTTTCTTACGATCACACACACTTCAGATCACTAAGAGTCCACGATGAAACCTCACTCCATCTAAAGTTCTGTAATTCATACTGTAATATCAGCATCTTGGAAGACAGTATTAAGAAAACAAATCTTTCTTAATTCAAACATAGCTCAGATCTTTCAAAGACGAAACTGGCTGTGGAATTTCTTCGTGGAATGAAGTAACACCTGAAATCTACATTTTGTAATACTATATTCCCTTTTGTTTTTCTTGGTACGATTATTAAGATCAAGTCCTGTGTTTTGAAGGTTATTACATCCAATTTTATCACCACTCGCAAATCTCAATTCAGTTCACTGATGATGCTCACAGTGACAAATGCTCACAGCGTTCTGAGGTGGATCAACACATCTAAAATGTTCATCAAAGGCATGACAGAAAGAAAATAAACAAAAGACTAGAATAAAATTATACAACCTGGATTAAAACTCCAATTTCCTTATCAGAACCCACAACGACTTTGTATTTCTAAGACGTTATAACTGGATTCCTTATTCAAAACAATCTTGAAAGAGATAATTGTTTTTCTTCTAGGTCCCAGGGCAGAAAAAACATTACATTTGCTTACATTATGAGATGACACACTTTGTTATGACAGTTGTCACAGTCATGAAGACACTTTTATGTATTTAAGTTTATCAGCTTTTTGTGTGTACCCTGATTGCACCAATGGGGAAACTGATATTTCATGGGCATCAGTGAATTGATCATGGAAGCTCAAAAATGGAAGAAGAAAAAAAGAGCTTTCATGTGTAATCTTACGTTATGTCGAAGAATTGTTAGACAAGCTGGCAGGCTGTTGAACTGGGAATTTTCAGAGTCTTTCACTATTTTTGGAGGAGGCATTTGGTCCTTTATTTCCACCTACCTACCTAGTGCTGTTTTGAGGAATTTCCTATCAATAGAACTCATGCCAATAAACATTGCTTCATGCCTAGCCTAATCTTCACTGTGCTTGCACAATGGAAACAGCGTGGTTAGCTGCCGATTCCCCGTTGTCTGAAGGATGCTTTAGGAAAAGCGGTTGAGAATATCCAGCAGCTCGTGGTATAAAGAGTGGACTAGTCGCCACAGAGTCAAGAGCAAGAGCATGAGACCACGTAGGTTAGAGGAGGCTCTAGGTCACCTGGCTAACTAGGAAGTAGGACTAGGGAAAACATGGGCCTGTACAACACGAGGGGCACATAGACAACCAAACACCACAGATACCCAGGGCTTCAGGCCGAGCTGCAATGAGGAAACAAGGGCTGCATTCCTGCCAACTGTCCTTACCCTGGAGATAGCCTTGAGCCTACCTGAAATCCTAGTATCTAGTCACAGCATTTCCAGGAGTGGGCTGGACACTCATTGTAGGAGCCAAGTAGGAGTAGATTGATCAGGGATTGGGATCATTAACTACAGAAAAGTCATAGTCATAGATCCTTACAAGCCATAGATCTAGGGTATTCTTGGTGAGTATGAGATGCAGGCAGCAAAGTGGGCGCAGGGTAGAATTTCCTAGCCATGGCTAGCAGCACAGAGACCCCACTTATATATCCAACTTCTTTGTTGTACTCCAGACATATAAGGATTGTGTATATGACAGAACTGACTAGGGCAAGGTGAGGGCTGGCCAAAGGAAATAGCATGAAATGTACTCAGTGCAAGATTTGATCACTTTGAACTGAGAGGAGGAAGGTGGATAATCATTCATTGTCTAGAAGTGCTCTGACATTGCAGTTAAAAGAAAGACAAAAATATCAGAGAAACATGATTTTCTTAATTGCAATGTGTTCACTGTAAACAAAAATCATAGACTTTCTGAAATATAAAAGAAATTAAAACATAATGAAAATCTTCAATCTGTTACTCAAAAGAATTTAAAAGCTGTTGGTGTTTATTCTTCCAGAGTTTAGTATGAATTTGCATGCATACTTCTGTTTGGACATATGCTAAGTTTTTGTGTGTGTGTTTTCCTTTTGGTGATTTTTTTTGAGAAAGACTGTGATGAAGTAGTTCAGGACAGCCTCAACTCACTGTGTAGAAAGACTGTGATGGTGTAGTTGAGGACAGCCTCAACTCACTGTGTAGCTACAGATGACCTTGGACTTTTGATTCTCTCGAATGTACCTCTCAAGGGCTGGAATCAATCCCACGTTGTTTTTGCTTTATATTTATATTTGCAGTCCCTTTGGAGTCATTCATATATAATGCTTGATGAATGCATCAATTACAGTGGCCAATTAATTATTTTTTGTAGGGAAAGAGTTAGTACTTTAGGTTTCAGAAGAGATTCCAAGTCACTCTGGTCTGGCACATGTACTTAACACAGCTCCAATCTGTAATTAATATTAGTGATTACTGCAAAATAAAATATTTAACAAAATATTTTTAAAGATAATCTTTATTTATTAGGTATAAGTAAAGGAACTTAGAATATTATCTTAAGTCATGTATAAACTAGCTTTATCATCTCCATTTTTTCCTTCAAACATTGAAGGAAATGTTATATATCATTTACAGTGTCACCTACATTACACACACACCCATCCACACACACACACACACACAATCACACGTGTATAAACAAGTGGTAGAACATGGAGGAGTGAAAAAGTGTTGTCTCTTCCATGAATGTATTTACGTAAAACGTGCAACATTTTCCATATGGTTCTATTTTTCTTTATCTCTTTCAATTTCTGCATGACCTAGAAAAACTGATTTTTTTTTCTGAAAATAAAAAATTATCTTCTTTGTGTAAGCTTTCCAACCTTCTCAGTAGTTCTGTCAACTCCTGATTTACATTTCTTAGTGATCTTCTGCACGGAGATTTATTATGACACTTCTTGGTCCATAACATGATGGCATTATATGCCCTTTTCCTGGTATTAAGTGTAAAATTCTGGATACAGAAGAAAATGTTTCATGGATTTATCAGTCTTTAATCGTCATCATTGCATCTTTACAAAGTAAACAAAACACACATTTGTAACAGGAATAAGGCAGAATGTCTTCTTGTAATCTCAGCACAACTAAAAATTTTCAGTGTTTGCTATGGCATGTCTTTTATTTTATCCAGTTTGTGACATTTTTAAAGTTTATTAGCCTTGGACTTTCCTACTTATCACTCTGAGCATGGCCTCTCTGATAGGCTTGGATTTGACGCTGTAGATGATGGGGTTGAGCACGGGAGGAACCACAAGGTACACATATGCAACAAGGGCATGAACAATGTGGGGCAGGTGCCTACCAAAACGATGGATCATGGACACACCTATGACTGGAACGTAGAAGACCAGGACAGCCAAAATATGGGAAACACATGTGTTGAGGGTCCTGACACGCTCCCTGGGAGAGGCTAGCCCCATCACTGTGTGAAGAATCAAGGAATAGGACATGACAATAAGCAAGGAGTCTACACCCACCGTGGACAGAACCACATAGAGTCCATAGAGGATATTGACAGTAATGTCAGCACAGGCCAGCTTCATGACGTCAGCATGGAAGCAGAATGAGTGAGACAGGAGGATCTTTCCAGGGCAGTAGTTCAGTCGCTTCAACAAGAAGGGCAATGGTAAGAGGGACAGAGTAGCTCGGGAGGTAATGGCCACCCCAATTCTGATGATGACATTGTTAGTGAGGACAGATGCATAGCGCAGTGGGTTGGAGATAGCCACAAAGCGATCAAAGGACATGGCCAAGAGCACTGAGGACTCTACCACAGAGAAGAAATGCAGGAAGAACATCTGTGTCAGACAGGCATTGAAGCCAATGAAATGATAGTCAAACCAGAGTACAGCCAGTGTGGAGGGCAGCGTGGACAAGCTGAGGCCCACATCACTTAGGGCGAGCATGGACAGGAAGTAGTACATGGGCTGGTGTAGGCTGTGGGTTCTCCTCACAGCCAGGAGGATGAGGCAGTTTCCAGTGAGTGCCACAGTGTACATGGAGAAGAAGGGGATGGAGATCCAGCCATGGACAGCTTCTAGCCCTGGGATGCCAGTCATGAAGAAAGAGTCTGGCTGGAAGAAGGAGATGTTGAGGAAAGACTGGGAAGGGAGCATCCTTTGGGCGAGCCAAGGGTTCCCAGGAGATGTGATGGCCTCAGTCTGCACGGACACTGAACATACCCAGGATGAGAGGGAACAATGCAGTAGTGTGGAGTCAAAAGTCTCGCACTCAAGTTTCACTAGTTCACCCTTGCATGTATAAAAGAAAAACATTTATAACAAAATCATTGCAGACTCTACGTTATGTTCTATTAAGCATGGTAATGTCTCGCCTGTACTTTTCTCATATCTTCATGAAAAGTATAGGTGCTTTTGAAGATATGGCTCCTCTCAAACATAAGGTTGGGCAGTTGGAGTTATGAACTTTAATATGCTCATGAAAAGCTTCTTGTCCCCAACATTAATGCCTCGTCTGATCTGATGGACCGAGACTCCTTGTGCTATGAAGCAGTATACAGAATAGGGCCTCTACTGACCTCACCAATGTCTACTTTTTTGTCCAAATTGAGGACCTTTTATATCCTTGTGCTTAGAAGGAAATGAGAGTTCATGTTCGGTAAGAGGTAAAGAAAATTAAACCGTGGAGATGGAATAAAGGAAGTTTATTTTTATTGAGTTCTAGAAACCCTATAAAAAAGTCTGACTGCATGAGAAATTACTGTGCTTTTCCCACAGTTTTGCACTTTTTAAGCTATTACAAAGCTCATCTGTTTATGTTGCTCTTGGATTTTCTATGACACATTTTTGACATATGCCAAAAAAAAAAAATCCATGATTCATACTTAGCATTTTGAGACTTTTTTTTTAGATAAAGAATCAAGAGACTTTGGAAAAGGCCACATTTTCCCACCCACTGTACAGATGAGAAGCCCTGGGCTGGAGAGCTGTCAGTGACCTACCTCTGCTGGCTGACCCATGTATCATTGTCTTGGAGTTTGACTCCTAAGTCTTTTTCCAAAACCAATACTGTCTCCAGTAGCCTGTCCTGATGACACAAAGTACTTGACCATCGGTCTGCAGTAGAAAACACTACAAATGTTGGTTCTTCTGTGAGGCGCTACAAACTTGCTGCAGTCCTCAGGGCTCTCGTCAGCTGGGACTTGTTTCATCTCACAGCTGCTGTGAAATGTAGACTTTAGGAGGCTGCTCTTCCTGCGCTGTGCATGGTGATTGGTGTTCAGGGATGTGACTTGCTCCTGTCACTCTGCTTTGAATACCCTTCTGGTGGTGCCCTGTGCAGTCTGGTAGGGTGCTTGTGGTATGGCTTGGGCAGTCCTGTGAGGAAGCACATTGCACACGCTCTGTTAATTCTGGGTTGACTTTGTCCTGACCGGATTCTTCAGCCAAGCAGATCATATTTTAGTTTATAAAAAAGTCCCTGTTATTTATATTTGGGATTTTGTGTTCTTTCTGTATTCTTCCTTTGATTTTTCATGTGGCTGGGCTCCTCATTCCTTTATAGAGTAAACACTATTTTCTCAGAGAGCATTTGGATAACTCTTGCCTCAGTGATGCCCTTATCTATATCTCCTCCCCCGCCTTTGTTATTTTCACAGGATATACTCTTATTTTCCTATAAGAAACTGAATTGATTTTGCATTTCACGATTACTTCTTTCCATGATGATTTTTATGTCTATTTTACTAGATTAAAAATCCCATGAATGTGTCAACTGGAAGGTTTCATCTGTTAACTGGTAACTATTACCTAGTGCACTTCCTGGTAGAGACTAAAGTCATCTTCAACATTTATTGGAATGAATGAATACTGAGAAGATAACCAAATGTTGTACACATGAAAGAAAAGCAAATGAAAGTTAGAGGTAAAGAGGTGGTGAAATGAGTCAAGGGCGAGAATGGTTCCCTCAGGCATCAGGTAGTGGAACTGATGGTGTGTTTCAAAGAAGAGGGGATTGGAACCCAGCTCAGGAAATCATGCATTGCACTGTGGGATGGACATAGTATGTTAGAATTATAGTTGTTTACACATAGAAGAAATCTCCAAGAAAAGTTCAGCTTAATTTCTTAAAGATGGTTGGTTATCATGTCAGCTAAGAATCTCAAATATTTTATCTGGGTCCTATTTTAAGAAGCCTGCTGGGGTTATGGACAGATACCTGTGGCATTATAGTGTACCTTCAGACAGTCTCCCCAGAGTTACGTCTGTTGGACATCTCATGGATTCTTTTCTTAGCCCCCTTGTACCTTTCCTCTGTACTCTCCTTCCCATCATTCAATCCAAAGGAGACTGTTCATTAGCTTTTTTTCTCAATGTTGTTTTGGGGACACTGCTGGTCCTGTTCTCACCCTTGACTCATTCCACCATTTCTCTTTACTTTCCTTACAGATGTCTCAAGTTGTCTGAACCAACCGATCCTCATGAGTCATCGCCTTAAAGTCGGTATTCTCCTGGTAAACTGGATTTCGTTATCATCTTCTCTATTTGTCCATCAGTGCTTTAGCTGACACACAACATTAACTTTTGAGTACAAGCCTCTGGAATTGGAATATGTGAGATAACTTTAGCTATGTGTGTCTTCCACTTGTCAAAGTAACAACAACAAACAGCTCTAAGTATGCCAAGTGATTTTTAACAATTTTTAAATGGAGAGAATTAGAGAAAAGTTTTTGGGTTTCAGCCATTCTGCTGTATTATTGTATTACACTGAGCATATTCAGGGCACATAGGCAGCTCTGAGTGAAAAATGAATCCAACAGCACTACCATTATTTACAGAATAAAACTCCTATTGAGTTGAAAGAAATAATTTCAATGCTGTTTGGTATCAAGTGCCTTCTTTCCTTCTTCCTCCCTCCCTCCCTCCCTCCCTCCCTCCCTCCCTCCCTCCCTCCCTCCCTTCCTTCCCTCCTTCCTTCCTCCCTTCCTCCCTCCC
The DNA here is from genome assembly GCF_907164565.1 of Psammomys obesus. NCBI lineage: Eukaryota > Metazoa > Chordata > Mammalia > Rodentia > Muridae > Psammomys > Psammomys obesus. The sequence goes on from NW_026596046.1 coordinate 37,077,598, forward strand.
TCCCTTCCTTCCTTCTTTTCCTAAGTAAACGGTTCTACTGCTGCTTCACAAGCTCTGTTAGATACCAGCATAATTTTCTCTTCCTTGTCCCAGTTTTCTTCATTGTAAAACACAGGCATGAGCCAGATTATTACTTGAACTCTGGCACTTGGTAATTATAGATCTACTTACTGTTTATAAAATTCAATCAGCCAATCAATCAACCAACCAATCTTTCTTTTCCATCTCTTTACATTGTTCTTATTTTGTTCTTTTGAATCTTCTTTCTTAAGATTTTCTAATCTACGCTAACTCCCAAGTTTTTTCTTTCCAAATTACAAATTCATGCCTATAAAAGTGCCACACACCCACTTACACGGCAGTTTCTGAGCTCAACAAGTTTGACTATTACAAAAGCTGAAAGTCTGATTATCTTTGATAAAGCTCCATTTCACAGTATGGTACACATGATGGTTAATTTCCTGTACTAACTTGGCTAAATTATAGTGCCAGTTTTGGCCAAACAGTGTTCTAGAGATTTCTATGAGTAAATGTTTTTTTTTTAATAAAAAATTAACTTTTGAGTTTTTAGACTTTGAAGAAAGACCACTACTCTCTGTTTTATGTGTGGCCTCTGTTAATCAGAGAGAGGGTAAACTGAGGTTTCCCTGGGAGACTGGAATCCTGTTCCAGGTGGCCTTGAGGTACAGTGTATTCATCAGCTCCCCCCAAGTCTCCAGCTTGTCCTGAATAATTCATACCAGAGTCCTCACAACTGCATGAACCAGCTTCTTGCTCCTGTCCCAGTTCTGTTTTTCCTTGGAACACTGACTAATATATAGTCAATATACACACTAGAAATTCAGTTGTTTTGGTGAACAAATAAACAATGAACTGGAGGCGTCTGGGACCATGTTGGTATATTTCCAAGTATAGATACTTACACTTAAAAATAATATGTTGTAGTCTAGACAGGAACCACTTGAGTGGTCTCCTTCAAGCATTAATTTTTTTTTTTTTTGGATCAACTGTATGGACATCTTGGTTTGGAACTCAGCTGGAATTTCTGGGCTCTTCTTAAACCCTAATACCTAGGTCTCTTTATTTCTTTCTGGCCTCTACCTTTGGTATTTCTTTTCCTTGAGTTTGGGATGCAGAAAGGAGAAAGAATCCTTCCAGCACTCCAAAAATAGAGGAAAGCCCAATTGTGAGCCCTGATTACTCACCTTGGCTGTGATACTGGTCAAATTTGCTGTACCACACCCCATAGAACACAGAACCTTCTTTAGTTAAGACATTCTTCTTTTATTCTGATTCAGAAAAATGTAGCCAGACTCAAGGGAAAATGGGATTTGAGTCACAGGGAAACTTCTCTGTGTTCAGCTCCACCCCTGGGATGGAGCTGAGGGTATTTGTTGAGAGGTTAAGTTTTGTCCTGTCTCCACTTTCTCAAAAGTAAAGACAGTTTATTGGATACTGTACCTCTTACTGCCAAGTAATTGCTACAGCACTTATCAGTCTTCTTTGGGCTTTAGATATAACGCTTAAGAAAAATTACTTAATCCGTTCACTATGTAATGTAGCAGAGTATCAGCTATGAGAGGACCCTGGAGCAGAAGAAAGATTTGCCTCTGAGTCCATGTGCTCTATAACATGTGTGTCACGTGAAAGGAAAAACTATGGTGCCAATTGTAACAGGAATGTGTGAAGTCTCCATCAAAGCCTAACCTGATACCTACGGTTACATATACGCAAACCAGAGACATCAACCTCACTGACTTGGAGGTGGCTAACGAGTGATCCCCATTAGAATATAAAGCAGGTGATCTAGATTCTGTATGAATGGACCAAGATAGTTTTAGAATCTCATTTATTTTGAGAGTGGAGCCTGACCCAGGAACAGATAATTGCTCATGCTTGAAAACTGGTACACACACTTGAGGCAGTCTGAGAAAGTTCTGCTCGTCCCAGTCCTATCTCCCAGTTGTACCTTTCTGCCACTCAACTCTTCTCCACTCATATTTAGCCACTTGCTCTTCTACGCAGGGAGAGGGCTTTCCCTACGTCTCTTCCCATGTCCATTTCTCTTCTTATCCATGTCAGTTCAGATTTCAGCATCTACTAAATATATCCCCCACTTTTTTTCAGGAGCCCAGTTAGAGCTCAGAAAATTCCAAACGTTCACAAATGTGCTATTTCCCTCCTTCCCAATCTTAGCCAGTATCAGCAGCATTCTGCCTGTCATCACACGTCCTTGCTTAGCACCCCTCCTCTTCTTCAATGGACTGTGAGGTTCTCCAAGAGAAAAAATGAGTTTCTTTTCACTTCTAAGACCTTAAGAACTTAAAAATATGTATAAATAAGAAGTGGGAAATACTAAGAGCTGGAGAGGACAGGAACTACACAAGGAGAGCAACAGAACAAGAAAATTTGAACACAGGGAACTTCCCAGAGACTCATACTCCAACCAAGGACTATTCGTGGAGATGACCTGGAACCCCTGCACAGGTGTAGCCCATGGCAGTTCAGTATCCAAGTGGGTTCCATAGTAATGGGAAGAGGGACTGCCTCTGACATAATCTGATTGGCCTGCTCGTTGATCACCTCCCCCTGAGAGGGGAGCAGCCTTACTAGGCCACAGAAGATCACAATGCAGCCACTCCTGATGAGACCTGATAGACTAAGATCAGAAGGAAGGAGAGGAGGACCTCCCCTATCAGTGGACTTGGGGAGGGGCATGCGTGCAGAAAGGGGAGGGAGGGTGGGATCGGGAAGGGAGAAGGGAGGGGCTTATGGGGGGGATACAAAATGAATAAAGTGTAATTAATAAAAGTTAAATAAAAAATTAAAAAACAAAAAAACATTTTCTTTCTTTTTTTAAAAGTTCTTTATTAATTACACTTTATTCACTTTGTATCCCCTCTGTGGTTCTCTCCCTCCTCTCTCCCCAATCCCTCCCTCCTCCACCCTCTGCACACATGCCACATCTCCCCAAGTCCACTGATAGGGGAGGACTTCTTTTCCTTCCTTCTGATCCTAGTCAATTAGGTCTCATCAGGAATGGCTGCAGTGTCTTCTTCTGTGGCCTGGTAATGCTGCTTCCCCCTCAGGGAGAGGAAATTAAAAAGCAGGCCAATCAGTTCATGTCAGAGACAGTCCCTGTTCTTATTACAATGGGACCCACTTGGGTACTGAAGTACTATGGGCTACATCTGTGCAGGGGTCTTAGGTTATCTCCATGCATAGTCCTTGGTTGGAATAGCAGTCTCAGGAAAGACCCCTGTGCTCAGATTTTTTGGTTTTGTTGCTCTCCTTGTGGAGTTCCTGTCCTCTCCAGATCTTACTGTTTCCCACTTCTTTCATAAGATTCCCTGCACTCTGCCCAAAAGTTGGCCATAAGTCTCAGCATCTGCATTGATAGTCTGCAGGGCAGAGCTTTTCAGAGGTCCTCTGTGTCAGGCTCCTGACTTGTTCCCTCTTTTCTCCTTCTTCTGATGTCCATCCTCTTTGCCTTTCTGGATAGGAATTGATCATTTTAGCAAGAGTCCTTCCTCTTGATTAGTCTTTAGGTGTACATATTTTAGCAGGTTTATTCTATATTATATGTCTATATGAGTGAGTATATACCCTGTGCATCTTTCTGCTCCTGGGATAGCTCACTCAGGATGATCTTTTCCTGATCCCACCATTTACCTGCAACTTTCATGATTTCCTTGTTTTTTATTGCAGAGTAATATTCCATTGTGTAGATGTACCACAATTTGTGCATCCATTCCTCCACTGAGGGGCATCTGGGCTGTTTCCAGCTTCTGGCTATTACAAATAAGGCTGCTACAAACTTGGTTGAGCAAATGTCCTTATTGTGTACTTGAGACTCTTTTCGGTATATGCCTAGGAGTGGTATAGCTGGATCTCGAGGAGGTGCTATTCCTAGTTGTCTGAGGAAGCGCCAGATTGCTTTCCAGAGTGGTTGTACAAGTTTACATTCTCACCAGCAGTGGAGGAGGGTTCCCCTTTCTCCACAACCTCTCCAGCATGTGTTGTAACTTGAGTTTTTCATCTTGGCCATTCTGATGGGTGTAAGGTGAAATCTTAGGGTCGTTTTGATTTGCATTTCCCTGATGGCTAATGAGGTTGAACATTTCTTTAAGTGTTTCTCTGCCATTCAATATTCCTCTATTTGTTTACTCTGTACTCCATTTTTTAATTGGATTACTTGATTTTTTTTGCTGTTTAACTTTTTCAGTTCTTTATATATACTGTATATTAATCCTCTGTCAGATATAGGGTTGGTGAAGATCCTTTCCCAGTCTGTAGGCAGTTGTTTTGTTCTGACAACAGTGTCCTTTGCTTTACAGAAGTTTTTCAGTTTCATGAGGTCCCATTTATTGATTGTTGCTCTTAGAGCCTGTGCTGTTGGTGTTCTGTTCAGGAAGCTGTCTCCTGTGCCAATGAGTTCAAGCCTCTTTCCCACTTTTTCTTCTAAGTGGTTTAGTGTGTCTGGTTTTATGTTGAGGTCTTTGATCCACTTGGACTTTAGTTTTGTGCAGGGTGGTAAGTATGGATCTATTTGCATTTTTCTACATGTAGACTTCCAGTTAAACCAGGACCATTTGTTGAAGATACTGTCCTTTTTTTCCATTGGCATCTTTGTCAAAAATCAGGTGTCCATAAGTGTGTGGATTTATGTCAGGGTCTTCTATTCGATTCCATTGATCCACCAGTCTGTTTCTATGCCAGTACCATGCAGTTTTTAGTATTGTTGCTCTATAGTACAGCTTGAGATCAGGGATGGAGATACCTACTGAAGATCTTTTACTGTAGAGAATTGTTTTAGCAATTCTGGGTTTCATGTTGTTCCATATGAATGTGAGCATTTTTCTTTCCAGGTCTGTAAAGAATTGTGTTGGTAATCTGATGGGAATTGCATTGAATCTATAGATTGCTTTTGGTAAGATGACCATTTTTACTATATTAATCCTGCCAAGCCATGAGCATGGGAGATCTTTCCATCTTCTGATATCTTCTTCTAATTCTTCCTTCAGAGATTGGAAATTTTTTTCATACAAATAAAACATTTTCTTTAGGCCTGACTGTTTAATATGCAGCTCAGGGCCTCAGATGAGTTGACATAACCAAATATCGGAGATGTAGAAAATTTGGCAATGATAATTATGTTTCTGAATGCTCGGTGAACAAAATAATATTAAAGATGAAACAAATACATGCTATCACACAACAAATCCTAATGTGTACTGTCTGGAACATGTTGGCTCAGATTTGAACCTACTGTGTGCTTTGAGTTGAGCATCCAAATACACAATTAGTGTATCTTTGGATTGTATAATGCTGGAATTTGAAACACTTCTATTTGAGTTACTGACTTCAGCTTAGTGAAAGGAATATAATGAATGCTGTCTTGGAGTGCAGACCATATCTTCAACAATTTCTGAAATTACCCTAAGTGTACTTCTGTCATTTTACCCTATTTATTTATGAAGCAATGTTTTATAAAATAGAAATGTCACTTAGCTCTGAAAAATTTTAAAGATACTTTATAGTCTGCAGTTTGAAATTTTCAGTTGAGACTTAATTGTTGTGAAAAAATATTTTATTAGTATCTAAATTTGCTTTCATGTTTAAGAAGTGTTAAAAATTATGTTTAATACAGAACGTTTTAACATACATTTTCCATGATTTATTATCAGTAAATTTGGTTTCAGTTCTTATTTTATATACATGCATGCCCAGGATTGTGTAAAAATTTCCCAGGTGAAAAGGATAAATCATCCTGCACAAAACTGAAGTCCAAGTGGATCAAAGACCTCAACATAAAACCAGACACATTAAATCGGCTAGAAAAAAAAGTGGGGAATACCCTAGAACTCATTGGTACAGGAGAAAACTTCCTGAACAGAACACCAACAGCACAGGCTCTAAGAGCAACAATCAATAAATGGGACCTCATGAAATTGAAAAGCTTCTGTAAAGCAAAGGACACCGTCATCAAAACAAAGCGACTGCCTACAGATTGGGAAAGAATCATCACCAACCCTCTATCTGACAGAGGACTCATATCCAATATATATAAAGAACTAAACAAGCTGAAAAGCAACAAACCAAGTAATCCACTTAAAAAATGGGGAACAGAGCTAAAGAGAGAATTCTCTGCAGAGGAATATCGAATGGCAGAGAAGCACTTAAAGAAATGCTCAACCTCATTAGCCATTAGGGAAATGCAAATCAAAACAACCCTGAGATTTCACCTTACACCCATCAGAATGGCCAAGATGAAAATCTCAAGGGACAACACATGCTGGAGAGGTTGTGGAGAAAGGGGAATGCTTCTCCACTGCTGGTGGGAATGTAAACTGGTACAACCACTCTGGAAATCAATCTGGCGCTTTCTCAGACAACTAGTAATAGCGCTTCCTCAAGATCCAGCCATACCACTCCTAGGCATATACCCAAAAGAGGCGCAAGTACACAACAAGGACATTTGTTCAACCATGTTTGTAGCAGCTTTATTTGTAATAGCCAGAAGCTGGAAACAACCCAGATGCCCCTCAACTGAAGAATGGATGCAGAAACTGTGGTACATCTATACAATGGAGTGTTACTCAGCAATGAAAAATAAGGAAATCATGAAATTTGCAGGTAAATGGTGGGACCTGGAAAGGATCATCCTGAGTGAGTTGACCCAGAAGCAAAAAGACACTCACGGTATATACTCACTCATATAAACATACAATATAGAATAAACCCACTAAAAGCTGTACATCTAAACAAACTAAGCAAAAGAGAGGACCCTAGCTAAAATGTTCAATCCCCATTCTGAAAGGCAAAGAGGATGGACATCAGAAGAAAACGAAAATAGGAAACAACCTCGGAACCCGCTACAGAGGGCCTCTGAAAGCCAGAAGAAAACAGGAAACCACCTTGAAACCTGCCACAGAGGGCCTCTGAAAGCTTCTGCAGTATAGACTGTCAAAGCAGATGCTGAGCCTGAAGGCCAACTGATGGGCAGAGTGAATGGAATTTTATGTAAGAAGTGGGAAATAGTAAGAGCTGGAGGGAACGGGAACTCCACAAGCAGAGCAACAGAACAAGATAATTTGAACACAGGGAACTTCCCAGAGACTCATACTCCAACCAAGGACTATTTGTGGAGATGACCTGGAACCCCTGCACAGGTGTAGCCCATGGCAGTTCAGTGTCCAAGTGGGTTACATAGTAATGGGAAGAGGGATTGCCTCTGACATAATCTGATTGGCCTGCTCTTTGATCACTTCCCCCTGGGGGGGGGGAGCAGCCTTACCAGGCCACAGTAGAGGACAATGCAGCCACTTTTGATGAGAACTGATAGACTAAGATCAGAAAGAAGGAGAGGAGGACCTCCCCTATCAGTGGACTTGGGGAGTGGCATGCATGCAGAAAGGGGAGGGAGGGTGGGATCGGCAGGGGAGGAGGGAGGGGCTTATGGGGGGGATACAAAATGAATAAAGTGTAATTAATAAAAAATAAATAAAAGATTTAAAAAAAAAAGGAAAAAAAAGAATAGAATAATTTCAAGAAAGCTTGTTATAATGAATAACTGAGACATTTAGTCACTAGAATGAAAAACCTTTATTGGCATTTACACCATATTGTGCCATATTATTTCATGTATAACTCTCCTAGCAATAGAATAATTATTCACATTTAGTCATAAATTCACATTTATCCACACAGCAGTAAACAGATAAAAACCTCTTCCCCTGCTTACCCATGACTCTGTACATACTTTTAATAATGTACCATTATAGTATATTAAATGTTTTTATATTTAGACATTTTGGATGTGTACTGCAATGTAAGGTCCATAAACCAAAGGCAATGTGGGAACCATTTTTCTGTTCCTGGAATCTAAAATTGGGCCAGAAAACATTGGATTTAAGAAAATATATGTGACATAAGTAAGATAACAAACGAACACAACACCTTTCCAGATCAGAGACTGTAGCTCAGTAGCAGGGGCCTTGCGTGGCACGTGAGTAGCCTGTGATATGCTCCCCAGCACCACAGAAAACAGTAATTTTCATTGCAGTATTACACTTACCATTGTTAGTAACATAACCGAGCCATGGGCATGACTTGATCCACCAAGTTTGGTGTTTTTGTCTCCCAACAACTTCACAGGCTCCAGTGTCATCAGGTACGGTCTTTTCCTCTCAGCATGGCCCTCCTGATAGGCTTGGATTTGACGCTGTAGATGATGGGGTTGAGCACGGGAGGAACCACAAGGTACACATATGCAACAAGGGCATGAACAATGTGGGGCAGGTGCCTACCAAAACGATGGATCATGGACACACCTATGACTGGAACGTAGAAGACCAGGACAGCCAAAATATGGGAAACACATGTGTTGAGGGTCCTGACACGCTCCCTGGGAGAGGCTAGCCCCATCACTGTGTGAAGAATCAAGGAATAGGACATGACAATAAGCAAGGAGTCTACACCCCCGTGGACAGAACCACATAGAGTCCATAGAGGATATTGACAGTAATGTCAGCACAGGCCAGCTTCATGACGTCAGCATGGAAGCAGAATGAGTGAGACAGGAGGATCTTTCCAGGGCAGTAGTTCAGTCGCTTCAACAAGAAGGGCAATGGTAAGAGGGACAGAGTAGCTCGGGAGGTAATGGCCACCCCAATTCTGATGATGACATTGTTAGTGAGGACAGATGCATAGCGCAGTGGGTTGGAGATAGCCACAAAGCGATCAAAGGACATGGCCAAGAGCACTGAGGACTCTACCACAGAGAAGAAATGCAGGAAGAACATCTGTGTCAGACAGGCATTGAAGCCAATGAAATGATAGTCAAACCAGAGTACAGCCAGTGTGGAGGGCAGCGTGGACAAGCTGAGGCCCACATCACTTAGGGCGAGCATGGACAGGAAGTAGTACATGGGCTGGTGTAGGCTGTGGGTTCTCCTCACAGCCAGGAGGATGAGGCAGTTTCCAGTGAGTGCCACAGTGTACATGGAGAAGAAGGGGATGGAGATCCAGCCATGGACAGCTTCTAGCCCTGGGATGCCAGTCATGAAGAACGATTCTGGCTGGAAGAAAGAGACGTTGAAGTGGGACTGGGAAGGGAGCATCCTCTGAAACAGCTGAGGGCTCTAGGAAAATGTGATCTTTTCCATCTTGGAAGAAACCTTAGTAAAAAAGATGAAGTTGATGCAAAAAATATCTGGTGTAATATCTTCTGATTTGGGTCCAAGCATGAACAGGACAGATGTGAAGCAGATTTAGGAAGTAACTGTGTTTAAAAGGAAAAAAAATAAAAACTTCTAAAGAAGGCAAACAGGACTGGTACGATGGCTCAGTGTATAAACATGCTTGTTGCTGAGCCTGAGGACCTTAGCTTGTTCCCAGATCCAATGTGGTGTGAGTAGAGACTCAGACCATCTGAGTCTGGCCTCAGATCTACACATCTTCTCTGTGGTATATATCCCCCACACTAAGTAAATTAATAAACGTCAGATTATTATATGTTCATATTATTATAAATTTTATACCAGTGAGTACCAAAGTAATGGTTAATTGTGGGAAACAACAGTCTCTTCACAACTGAACCCTGCAACGAAGACTGTAAGAACCAACGCTAAGAAGTTTGCTGCTAAAGTCTCTCTCAGAAGTGGATGCCTACATTTGACAGAAGCAATGCAGTATCAGTGGGCATGTTCATGTGGAAGGAGAAAACTTCCACATGAGAAACCCATCTATAGATCAAGAACTCTGGGCGACCAATGACTACCAGGAGAGGAAGAATTATTGCCTCCCAGGGATGAGCCCTTATTGGTTGTCTGATTTGAAGTGGTCAGCCCTGAAACCACATGCACACAAATAACAGAAATGGAAGCAGCTAGTTGCATTTAAATATTTTTGCATACATATATATCTAACAACAATCAAAGAAAAATGGCATCTGTTTGAGCGTTAGGGGCATGGGTGTGATTCAAGTGAAGGTTCTTAGGAGGTGCTGTAGGGAGTGAAGGACAGAAGTGACACAATTCTATTTAAATTAAAATCTATAAGAATTAAAAAGAAAAAGCCTTTATTCGTAAGAAGTGCATGAAAAGGAAATGGAAGAGAATTCTGCATCAAAATAGTCTGAAAGTGAAGAAATGAATTAATCTGTGCTAGTAGAGAGTAAAAATAATTTGATGATAAAGGTAGTAAAAATCAAAATGGCAGATGAGAAATGGAAGAAAGAAAAAATATAAATAACAAAGCAGTAGGGGTACTGAAAAATTTCCTGTTACAAAAGGCATACTGTTAAAAGAAGCTAGGGTCAGATGGAACGGGAGGAGGACCTCCCCTAGCAGTGGACTTGGAAAGGGACAGAGAGGAGATGAGGGAGGGAAGGTGGGATTGGGAGGGAGTGAGGGAGGGGGTTATGGCTGGCATATAAAGTAAATAACCTGTGATTAATATAAAAAAATAAAAATTAATATAAAAAATAAAAAAAGAATTAATTAAAAAAGAATAATTAAAGTTAAATTGAAATAATGAACTAGAGAATATATGATGGTAGAATCTTAACATTTATTCTTTTGGATAGAATTATGTAAAAATGAAAAACAAAATATTTCAATTCATATTATAATGTTTTATAAAAAATAAAAAAAAAGACCGATGGAAATACCTATCATTTACCAGGAAACAAATCTGAAGGAAAAGGCAGATGTAGATTATATCAGGTGTTATATATTATGCTGCGAGAATGAGAAAACATTCTAGAGCTACCTTCTTAGTAGTAACAAACCTCAAAGTAGGAAAATATCTGACTTAACACAGAGATCTCTCAAGTCCACTATCCCAGTGCACTCCAGACCGCTGTGCACAGAGAACTGTGAAACATGTATGCAACACGTTTTTAGCCCAGGTAGACTGAAATCAAGATAGCTTTTATTTCTCAGAGGAGCTAAAATTATAAGATAAATATTTTCAGATTTGTCTAGACCTCTGGGAGCCAAAACTTTGGAGGTAAGAAAGAAAAGATATCTAAAACCAAACAGTTTTTTCCAAACGGTGTCTTTTGTGACGCTGAGCCAGGAATAACAAGATGAATTCATGAACAGAAAACAAAGACAAAGGAGACAGGCACAGCAGCGAGGGGTGCCCTGACGGGTGGAGGCGTCTCCAGACGCCGCGGTCACCAGGCGGTCACAGCTCTGGTTTTGGAACTTAGGATGAGAATATAACGGTTGAGTCTGGACATTGTTGGATACTTGACAACAGGGAACCAGTGAAAACAGCTGGGATTATGCATACGGACAAAAGCAAGTAGTCCTTTGCCGCGAGGGTGAAAGGGCTTCCGCGAGGCGGAGCACTGCAAGGAGCTGAACCACGTGCTCTCGGACCCCGCACTACGATGCTGTTGATGACTCTGCATCTTGTCATAAAACAAAAACAATGATCCCGCTTTCTAGATGCGTCATAACAATAGGACTAGAGAACTTTTCTTTTCTACAAACTCAGTGAAATGATGCGAGCCCATCAAAGGCCAATACAATGAGAGAAAATGATGTTTTGCAAAAATATTAATTTTGATTCATAGTTCCCAATTTAGAGAAAATAAAGAAAGGGGCAGGAAATCAGGCTTGCTAAGACACCCCCCGACAGAAAAATTCCAATTAAGGATAGACAAAGTGACAGGTCAAAATTTCTCCCACAAATAAATTGTTAAAGAAACAACAACAACAGAAAGAACTGATGACGTCTACTTCTTAATCTGACTTCTCAAAAGCCTGTAGAGTTTTAAAGGAGCATGTTTATGTCGTCAGCTAAGTAGAGTATGTGACTGCAGCCGGGCGCGGTGGCGCACACCTTTAGTCCCAGCACTCAGGAGGCAGAGGCAGGCGGATCGCTGTGAGTTCGAGGCCAGCCTGGTCTATATAGTGAGTCCAGGACATCCAAGGCTACAAAGAGAAACCACGTTTAAAAAAAAAAAAAAGAAAAAAGGAAAAAAAGAAAAGAAAAGAAAATGTGACTGTTTCGAGGAAACAAAATGTAACATATGAGCAAAAAAGTGTCTTTTTAGAGGAGACCTAGGTGGGTGGGTATAAAGCGATGCTAGTTACGTTTGTACCGCGATGCTCTATCTTGGTGTGGTTATGATAGTTCAGCCATGCTTTAGTGTATAGATGTTTTAAAATACAAATTTATTTCAAGCTGATTGAAGGCTGAAGAGTGGCCACGACTGATAACTATGCCACTGGACGCAGCTTTGAAGATACCCATGTCCCAGGAGCTTTCATTATACCCATTAGAAAATAAATACTGTTCTGTGATTATAAATTAAAAAAAAAAGATTGAAGTGTGGAGATCTATGTAAAATTTCACTTTCCCCAAAACCTCACTTGTGGTAGCAAGCTATGACACTCTCACAGCGGTGGAGGAGCAGAAGGAACAAAAGTTATTGTTTATGGTAAAAAGAGAAGAGAGGAGGAAACTGGCACAGGCGGTTTCTTTTTTCTTTCCTGTTCTTGAAGCAGTTCGCCAGATTCAAGAGAATTAAGAAGTTAAAGCTGGTAAGAAGAAAGGCGAGGAGATTGACAATAGAGTGACAGCACAGGAGCAAAAGTCCTGCAGAGGTTCAGAAGACGCGGGAGGGACAGAGAAATGAGAGGACCACACTGAAAACCGGCAGCTTGAGAGTCCTGGCTGTTAGCTTGATGCTGCACCAACCGCTATGCATGCTGGGAGGGGCGAGGGGCGCCCCAGCGGGAAGAGTAAGCAGGAATGTTTCTGTACAGAGGGCCTCTGAAAGGCTCTACCCTGCAGGGTATCGAGGCAGATGCTGAGACTCATAGTCAAACTTTGGGCAGAGTGCAGGGAATCTTATGAAAGAAGGGGGAGATAGTAAGACCTGGAGGGGACAGAAGCTCCACAAGGAGAGCCACTGATCCTAAAAGTGTTGGCACAGGGGTCTTTTCTGAAACTGATACTCCAGCCAAGGACCACTCATGGAGATGGCCTGGAACCCCTGAACAGAGGTAGCCTATGGCAGTTCAGTATCCAAGTGGGTTCCATAGTAAGGGAAACAGGGACTGTCTCTGACATGAACTGATTGGCCTGCATTTTGATCACCTCCCCCGAGCGGGGAGAAGCCTTACTAGGCCACAGAAGAAGACAATGCAGTCAGTCCTGATGAGATTTGATAGACTAGGATCAGAAGGAAGGGGAGGAGGACCTCCCCTATCAGTGGACTGGGAGAGGAACATGGGTGGGGAAGAGGGAGGGTGGGATTGGGAGGGGAGGAGGGAGGGAGGTATACAGGGAGGATACAAAGTGAATAAACTGTTTTCTGGAAGCAATGTAATATTTAAAATGAAAAATTTAATAAAATATAAGTGAAAATTAAAAAAAGAAAAAAACTAATCAAATGAGAAACAGTGTACTCAATGGAATAATATACTGAATGCTTAAATAAATGTTAAAATTAAAAAACAAAACCAAACAAAACTCCGCCAGTGCTGACAAGGGCAGCGGAGAGGATGGACAAATGCTGAGATGGGAAAGGAACCAGGCACACTTCTCACCCACTCCCTCTTCAGCTAATCCTAGAGATACAGCGTGAGTTTCACGTTCACATCTGAGCTATAAACTCCAGGGCTTTGACTAATCAGTCTGACAGTTTCTACTGTTTCTAGTTCCAGAAAATTTCTCTTTCCTTGGTACCAACCCCACTCTGATTCATCTCACCATTTGAGGTTGAGGTACAACTGCCACTAAGGTGGGAAGTGAAGAAAAAGCTGTCTGGGGCCTGGGTACCCACCTTGGCTGATGTTCCAGGATGTTCTGTCTGCAATGGAGAGACTGAGATTTACTTCCCTGCATAAGGAGTAGTGGCAGTAACATCTGTCTTCAGGGAAATTGGAGTCACAGAGGTGTCATTCTATTCAGGTCCTTGGGGAATGGAAAAGTTGGAACTTGCTTTGAATCCCAGAGAGAGGAAATTCCAGGTTACAGACTTCAGAGCAACCCGTCAGATCCAAGTTGTCTTCAGATACTAGCACCATCATTTGAGTTTAAAATCCATCCTACAAAATTTCTGAAGGCTCCTCTGGGCCAGTGCACAGGATGGAAACTCTGCAGGGCTTTCCTGACTTTGTATAGAGTAGGGGTAGGAACAATGGTTTTGGAGTCCAGTGCTGGCCCAAACAGTCTAGGGAGTCTGGGAAAACTTTAGAGGAAGTAGGTAGGCATGGACAGACTTCCAAAGCCCAGTCTGTGCTGAGTTCTCAGCTCTCATTCTGAAAGGACCAGGAATGAGATTTTGAATTTTCTAAGTGATTCTGCCAACACTCCTAACCAATCAAGCAAGTTCCAATAATGTTAAAATTTGAACCAAAAAATCTGAGCACAGGGGTCTTTCCAGAGACTCATACTCCAACCAAGTACCATTCATGGAGATAACCTAGAACCCCTGCACAGATATAGCCTATGGCAGTTCAGTATCCAAGTGGGTTCCATAGTAATGGGAAGAGGGACTGCCTCTGACATGAACTGATTGGTCTGCTCTTTGATCACCTCACCCTGAGGGGGGAGCAGCCTTACCAGGCTACAGAGGAAGACAATGCAGCCACTCCTGATGAGACCTAACAGACTAGCATCAGAAGGAAGGAGAGGAAGACCTCCCCTATCAGTGGACGGGGGAGGGGCATGGGTGAAGAAGGGGAAGGGAAGGTAGGATTGGGAGGGAAGGAGAGAGGGATTAATGGGGGATACAAAATGAATAAAGTGTAATTAATAAAAAAAAGCAGAACAGAAGAAAACGAAACAAAAAAAAAATTGGACAGTGCAAAAAGTATGGCTTACAAGCCAGCCAGGTTCAAATGCTTCTCTTATTTCTCACCACCTTTGAGCTCCCTCCCAGTCTATCTCAGTTGTTAGAGAAATCTGCCAGCATCAACTCTAAGACTTTTGTAAATCACATGGAGCTATGAACCATTTCATATTAGGAATATTGGGTTCATTCAGTCCCTAAAATTTTAATTCTCACAAAAACAAAACAAGTTAGAATGGATAAGAATCATGACTGAACATTTCCCACAAGAATATCTACAAATGGACAATTAGTACACGTGGAGATACCCGGTATCACCAACCATCAGGGAGCTCTAACCCACAATGAGATGACACTGCACATCTGTTATTATTATAAAAATAATAAAAAGATAAGTTAAAGAGATGGAAAATGCCAATGGCACTTCAGAGAGAAATGGATTGTTGTACATATTGATGCAAATGTAAAATGATGCAATCATTACAGAAACGGCATGAAGATTTATTGAAAACTTAAAAATAGAACTATTGTATGATCCTTCAATCCCACTATTGGACATATAGCCAAAGGAAATGGATTCAGTTCCTGAAGAGTTGTCCGTGTGGTCATGTTCTTCATGAGGCTGTTCACAATAGCATGACATTATATGTGTCTGCCAATAGATTTTCTAATAATGTATTACAAAAATATAACTTTATCTCTCTCTGGAATATTATTCATCCTTAAACTGAGAAAATGTAGCAATACCATGGGTGAACACAAACTATAATGCTAAGAGAAGTAGACAAGACAAAGAGAAACAGATAAGGAATGATCTCATTTATATGTGTAATATAAAAGCATTATAGAAGTGGATGAAATTGACAACAAAAGAGCAAGTTTACTCCTCTAAGACACTGAGGGTGGAGAGGTGGCCGTTGTTGAAAAGGTACAAGATTTAGGTTATGTGGGCTCAATAAACTGTATAATCCTCATGTACAATATGGTGACAATAGTTAATTTTGATGTATTGCACACTTGAAATTGTTGGACAACAGACCTTAATTGCCTTCATTTCATAAAAATGGCAACTCTGTGAGGTGATGGATGTGTTGACTGGCTTCTGCCAGCCCTTTCACTATGGATACATAGGTCAGAACATGGAGTTTTCAGCGTACATACACAGTTTTTTTTTTTATTTATTTCTTAGTAAATCTGGAAAATATTGTTGTGTTAGCCTTATCTCTTGATTTGCTTTTAAGCCACTTAAGGTCTCTGTTATTTCCTTTCTAATTACAGCCACTGCTGTGGGCACCAGTTCTGAGCAGGCTCTCTGTCACCTTAATTCACTCTTGCTAAGGTCTGTACCACGTACCCTGAGCTTCCCACCTGGCTTTCCCTTTGATGACAGTATTAGTGGCCCAGGGAGTCACTGGACCCTCAGGCGTAGCCCACCTAGTAGTACTTGAAGCTAATGTTTATAGGATCCGAGATGGAAAACTGTCTTGTACATCCACAAGGCAGCATATTCTGTGCCAAATTTTAGGGAGTCCTGTAAGACCTAACAGTTCTTGTCTAAGGAGTGAACACTGCATTTAATCCAGTTCTTTCTTTCCTCTGCCTCAGTCTTGCTGAGGTTCCTCCTCAGTCACCAGAATGCACTGATGCCTGCAGTGTTGCAGCTCTGGCTTCTGGGAAACAGCCTGTGCTCTGGCAATGAGGCCTAGAGTGTCAGATTATATCGTTATCTTTCGCCTCTATAGTGCCCCTCTGCTTTTCTCCATTTGTGTCCTCTAACTTTAATCTGGCCTCATCTCAAATATAACCTTATTACCTGTTCTCAAATGTCTCTCCACTCTCCAAACTGCCTTCTCTTTTCCTGGTGTGGTCGCTGAACTTTTAAAAGTCCATTATGGATTATTATATTATGGGCTCAGTGTTCATAACCTTCATTTTATATCTTATATTTACATGATTCATTTTCACATTTCATGTTTTGGGCCACGGATGTGTGTGTATAAATGTTTTCTGAATATCTATCTTTGAATGACATTAAAGATGTATTCAAAATATATTATATATGCTTTAAAATATAATGAAACACATTCTTATGTATAATTAGTACACATTAATTTTTAAAAAAGAAAAATAATTTCAGAAATGGAATCTTATGTAAGAAGTGGGAAATAGTAAGAACTGGAGAGGAAGGAACTCTACAAGGAGAGCAACAGAACCAGAAATTTGAACAGAGGGGTCTTCCCAGAGACTCATACTCCAACCAAGTACCAGGCATGGAGATAACCTAGAACCCCTTCACAGATGTAGCCCACGGCAGTTTAGTGTCCAAGTGGGTTACATAGTAATAGGAAGAGGGACTGCCTCTGACATAATCTGATTGGCCTGCTCTTTGATCACCTCCCCCTGAGGGGGTGAGCAGCCTTACCAGGCCACAGAAGATGACAATGCAGCCACTCCTGATGAGATCTGATAGACTAAGATCAGAAGGAAGGAGAGGAGGACCTCCCCTTGGGGAGGGATTTGGGAAGGAGCATGCATGAAGAAGGGGATGAGAGGTTGGGATCAGGAGGGGAGGAGGAAGGGGCTTACGGGGGGGACACAAAATGAATACAGTGTAATTAATTAAAAAATAAAATAAATTAAACAAAGAAAAAAAATTCAGAAATGAGTACTAGGTAACTATGCACTAGCTGTAAGAACTGGTGACTATATTCATAAAGAATTCCAGATACGTGATAGGAGGCTGGTAAAATTTGGCTGTAAATGTACATCAAGTGTAAATCTTCTCTAGTAATAATAAAAATAGCCCAGGGAAATGTCTATTTCCAGAAATAAATACCTTGTGTTGCCTCATTTCTAATTAAACCTGTCGAGCATAAAAAAATACAACTCAGAGATGGGGATTACAGTGTCATGGAGCGACGCGACCTTCTCTGTCCTAAGGCAAACTTGCGCTCTGGCTCTCCTGGGGCTACCTAAATGAGTACCCTGGACTATCAGGCCAACGTAAACATGGCTGGGAACAGGGCAGCGCTTTTATGGTTATCTGTCCCCAGAGACTCTGTTTGCTGGGAAAGACACTCTCGCTACAGTGACCGTTGGCTTGAGAGTCCCAGTTTCAGTGGCCTCTCACAGAAGGACAGCCTGGAGCCACATGCCAGCTGACTAGGCTTCCCAGGTTCAGAAGCCCTTCCAGGTAATGGGAACAGATAGACAAACACTCTCCCAGGATCGGATTCCTGGAGCTAAGCTCTAGCAGTGGTCATTGCCCCCCCCCCCCCTTAATTTGCCATCTTTTGAAACGTAACCACATTTTCCTGCAACAGCCTTAGAAGCTGGCCTGCTGTTCCAGGGAACACATCAGTCACTTCAAGCCCTTCTCCCTCTCACTGAAATCCATCTCCCACCCATTGTACTCTTTTCCATTTCCCATCCTCTAATCTAGTGGGTTTTTTTTTTTTTGCTATAAAACCTTTGTTATTTTTAGCCAGAATAATGCATGTTCATTTTAGAAATATAGCAAATACAAATAAGCAGGAGAAAAATCATTCATCTTTCTCAAGTTCATATTTACATATATGTAACATACAAAGGTACATTTGTAATTCAAAATATGTGACTCTCATATTAATTTATAACCTTTACTCTTTTTGTATACCATCAGAAGCTCCTTTTTTTCCTAATCAGTAAAGCTCTTTTATTTTTTTAAAGTTTTTATTTTATTAAACGCTAGAGACTTCCCCACTTTTTCCTCTAACTGATTTAGAGTATCTGGTTTTATGTTGAGGTCATTGATCCCAGAAACCCACATACCTATGAATACTTGATTTTTGACAAAGAAGCCAAAACCATTCAATGGAAAAAAGATAGCATCTTCAACAAATGGTACTGGTCCAACTGGATGTCTACATGCAGAAAAATGAAAATAGATCCATATTTATCACCCTGCACAAAACCAAAGTCCAAGTGGATCAAAGACCTCAACATAAAACCAGATACTCTAGTGTTTGTATGATAAGAAGAAGGGAATTGGGAAAAGCGTGGGGAGGGAGGAAAGGAGAAGTGAGATCCAGAAGAGAGATGGAGAACTTGAAAGTCTGTTTTAAATGTTTTTTTAAAAAATTTTATAATTTATGTGTACTCGTGTTTTGCCTGCACCCTACATGAATGATTGTTTCCTGTGAAGTCAGAGAAGAGCTTTGGATTCTCTAGAACTGGAAATATGGACGGTTTTGCATCGTGTAGATGACAGTGATTGAATCTGGGTGCTCTTAACAAGACCTGTTTTTAAATTCAAGCTTTCAGGATAGTATCACCTAGTGAGTGACATCAGAGGGCAGAGACAGGAGGCTGGCTATGAACACAGACCTTTGTGTGCTGAGGTTTCAGGGCTCATTTTTACTATTTTACCTCATTGCTGTGAAACAAGATTTTTACAGTGTCCTCAGTGTAATATGAGTGTTTGTTGAGTGCGCACTAAGTATTGACGGCTACGTTAAGTGTTGACCAGGGATTATTGTTTCCACAGAAGCTCTACAAGGAAAGCGTGAACATTAGCTCTGGAAGAAAGGAGCCAAGCTGAAGAGTGAATTGACTTGAGGAGTCTTCCAGCAGCTGTTCTTTCTGTTGGGCCCGACTTTCATTTAGCGAGCCTTTGAATGTGTCCTGTGGTGAAGAAATCTGTCTCTGGGAGCAGTTTTGATTTTTTTGGAGAGAGCCGTAATTGGTAGGCACAGAGTGTAGGGGATTAGGCTGAGAAATGCCATGTTTGGGCAAAGCACAGGTGCTGGCGTAGTCAGAGTGTAACTTCCGCAGTCTCCTGTGCTGGTATGCCGGGCCCTCGGGGGTTCTTTAAGGCTGGCTAGTGACATTTTTAGAATAGCGTATTTGAAATGTGACAGGAACTTAGATCGTTCAGTCACAACCCTTCACTGAAAGAGTCTGTGAATTAGGGAAGATCACGCATCCAGGGTCAGAACGGAAAACAGCTCCGAGCCCCCAGATCCCAATCCACGGCTCTGGAGTAGCTTTGTGTGGGTTCCAGTCCAGGCTGTGCTTGTGCCTCTCACCACGTTCTTCTTGGTCATCCTCTGAGGGAACATAACACGGGAGAGGAGAGTAGGAAGTTCTCCCTCCCTGTTCTCTCTCTGTCTCTCTCTCATAATCTCCAAAGGGCTGTGATTGCACCGTGCACACTACCATTCTCCCCTTGTGCAGTTCTTCAAAACACCCTCAAAGCCTGTGACTGACACAGCGTGATTGGCACATTTACAAACGTCACAGTGGTAGATCTTACACTCACTGCTCTTACCACACAGGAAAATAACAACAGCAAGGGGAGCAAGGAGAAAGCTCTCGGAGGTGAGGGATAGATTTTCTGTATTGATTGTGATGACAGTGACCAGAGTGTGGACTGTGTTCAAGTTGTGTACATCATTGTATCTTTGTGTTTTAATCATACGAAAGCAAATTAGGTAAAGAAAAGGCATCTTATGTTCTCAACAGATATGCTCACCACCCCCGGAAAACAGACGAGGGAACCTCACAGAGAGTGAGTTAACCCAGTAACCTCAGGCTAGATTGGCATCACATTCTTTTTCCGTCCAGAAGCAACATAAAATCTTTGAAAACCAGTGAAGCCGTGCTTGTGTCTGAATCCTCACTGAGGTCTGAAAGGCAGGTATTACTCTAGTCACATTTCAGATGGAAAAGCAGAGGCTTGAGAGAGGAAACAGCCTAACGAGGAGAGGAGAAGTCATCTTTCAGATCTCTTTCTTTGTCACGTATAGATTCCAGTCAGTTCTCAAGTGCAGGGAAGTGTAGAAGACGAGACAGGACTTCAGGAGCATCTGACTTCAAGTCTGGGCTCCAACTTTTCTTTCTTTTTTAAACTGTGTGACTTGGGAAGTTTATATAACTAACTTTGTTTTCTACTTGGAAAAATGGCCTTCTTAGTTGCTCTTAGTTATGTGAGTAAGGTATTGTCCTAGTAGAGGATCACAGTAAGTCCCCAGTAAGAGCTACTTTTAAATGTAGTATAAACTACCCAACTCACAGATTTCTCAAACTTTTACCTTCGTTCCTTAGCTCAGTCCAGTGTGTCCCACAGCACACCACGACTCCGCTTACTTCACCTGTACTTGTGACAGATATTGTCATTCATTCAATTTCCCATTTTTTCCTAGGCACTTTTTGTTGCTTTTTGACTTTAGATATTTCCTCAGAAGACACACTGAAAACACCAGAGTCAGCTTTCAATACAATAGGAGCTGTTGGACAAGCATCTTAATTTATCGGTTGGCTAGGCAAGTCTCCAGGGCATATTTTAAAGGAAAGTCAAATACCCATTATCCATAGCAGTGACCTGGGTAATAACTACATGGAATATTCTGCCTCCTTTGTCACTCTCTTTGCTCTCTCTTCTTGTTTTCTAGAACCACATCTGACTCTACTTCTCTTGAGTCTGTGTTTCAGATTGTTCTTTGCATATCCAAATTAAGATACAAGGTATTTTGTATGTAAGATAGTGCCTCATGTTTATGCGATTCTCATGTGCTTGTAAATTTTGCTGAAGATCACAGCTGAAGACTACCAGTCACACAAAGCTAGATTCACTAACGTGGTAACAGAGGAGAACATATCAAAGGATTCAGTGTTTCAAAAGGAGACAGGTGCTTGTATTTATAGTGTGTGGGTTCTTATCTGTTGTTCATATGATGGTTTTAAAGGCAGAGGTTGTTCAGGGGTCACAACCTTAGAATATGTGTGTCCACACAGAGTTCAGATTGGTAAAACATGGGGCAACTGGTTTTACCAAATCTGAGCTTAGATTTGGATGCCTATTAAAATCGGGCTGCCACAGTTAATCTCCGTCTGTTTACCTGTGCTGTGTATGTATAATTACAGTGTGTTTCCCATGTTTGCATTGTTCAGGGTTTTGCTTCCCATTTTCCCATTTTTTAATTTTCCCATCACAGGAACACTTTCTTTCTTTATTAGGTACCCATGTCTCAGCTAGGTGAGAATCTCCAGATGGGGGCTGGAGACAGAGCTCAGCAGTCAAGAACACTGGCTACTTTTCCAGAGGACTGGGGTTCAGTAACCGATATCCACATATATCCCATCTGTATCTCCTGTCCCAGGGGATCAGATGTCCGCTTCTGGCCTCTGAGGGCACTGAATATATGTGGTAAGTAGACATACATGAAGGCAAAATATCCATGTGTGTATGAAAAATGAAATTCAGAGATGATAACGGATGTATAGACAAAAAGAAAGACCAATAGACATAGACATAATAGAAAGAAAGACTGGAATTTACGTTAGGGAATTGGCTTGAATGATTATGGGGGCTTGTCAATCCGAAATCTGCAGGGTGGGCTTTTAGACTAAAAGTTCAAGGAAGACTCAACATCATAGTTCAGGTCCTAAGCCTTGCATGCTGCATAAGTCCTTTCTACCCACGGGAGGTCAGTCTTTGCTCTATTCAGCCCTCATCTGATTGAGTAACTGCTTTTCTATGTACAGGGGACAGTCCGGTTTTGTTTTGTTTGTATGTTTTTAGTTTTTTTTTTCAAATTCCACTGATTTAAATATTAGTATCACTATAAAGCAGAGATAAATCTAGAAAACTGTACGTTCAAATATCTGGAGGCCGTGTCTCAGCCAAGCTCATGTAAAATATTAGTTATAACAATGTAAAATGATTTTCTCTCACCCACATGATTATTATTTTATTACTCCAATCAGAAAGATCTTGTTAAACTATTACACGATATTCATAGAAAGGACAACAAAGTTCACTTGGAATTTTTTGTTTCTGCTTTTGGCCTTGGGAATGAAGCCTATTGTAAAACTACAGGTAGGAAAAGTGCCAAGAGAGTGCACAGCTCACCTGAGGGTGTACAATGACAGAAACACCTTGCTGTCCCTGCTGTTGGACCACCCGCACTTTCACTGACCGGGCACAGTCCTTCCTGAGACCGCACAGCTGCCGTCCTTCCCAAGAGCTGTGACGTGGCTCGTCAGAGCTGCAGCACACTACTTCAGGCTCAAAATCATCCTTTTGGAGCTATTTTTAAAAGCCTTATTAATATATCTTCTTATACCTAATATATCCAAACCTCTTTTTACCACATTATTGATATATAATTGACAATAAAATATTTTACAGTACTTTAAATTATTTTTTATTGTGGCAGATACATATTACATAAATCTCACCATTTTAAGCTTTATGTGTACATTGAGTGTATTGACATTCTGTAGATATCACTACTATCTCTAGAACCTTTTCATCAGCGGTGCTCCCATACCTGGCAGGGCCCTCTGCACTATGGTAAAGAAGGCTGGAGGATCTCTCATATCTCCCAACATCACTCTATTGGACTCTATGAATATAAAAACAGTAAAAATAACACTGAACATTTTAAGATAAATTATTATGTCATTTGATTCCTAAGTCAAGACTCAGACAATATCATATATTATACATTCAAAAGATTTGAAAGTTATAGGACACAATACAAAGAAGACACAGTCAAGGATATGTAAGAGACTAAAAAATTGGAACTTCCTCCTCTCATCTGAGAAGAAGCAGGCTGCCCTACCCAGAGGACCAGTTTGCCCTCAAATAAGACAGGGTTAATCACTTAGCTCAAGCACAAAGACATCCATGTTAGCACACAGCAGGGAGAAAACAGAATTTGTAACAGGCAGAGGAAATAGATGGCAGATGTTGAACAGGAAGTAATATAACATGGTAGTAAAGCAAATGTAACCAATTATGAAATTTAATTTAAAATCTTGGCACAGCACATAGAAGAAAGTTTCTTTGATTGTATTAAAGCTTTGTGGCACGTTGTGGTGGGCAAAGGTGGAGCTTTCCCTGGAAAAAGAATGAGGCCACAGAGAGGCTGAAAAGCACTTCTCACGGGGCCTGGAACATGTTAAGCATACATGCTACATTCATAAGCATTGTTATTTAGGGCTTGGACATGCTCCTGGGGAGTGAATCATAGACTTGAAGAGAATGAGAAGACCCTTGGCCACCACACTGTTAGTTTCATGTTCTATATTTCAGAAGTCAAACAAAACAGTTAACAATAGCTTCATGACAAAGAAAATAGGAATAAAACAAAGTCATGAGTAATTTGAACATATTTCATCCAAGTCACAAACCAGGCCAGTTAGTTTAAATCACAAATCCTTCTTGCTTTATTTAGTATTATCTGTGTCTCATTTCACAGCAGAGTCTTTAAACCACATAATGTTCATTGATTATTTCACATTATGTCCACGATGAAGATAAACCATACATTAGTTCAGTATCCCATTCAGGGAGAAGCACTAGTGTGCTTACGACTGTAATTAAGCAGGTGTGATGGAATTACTACAGTAAGCCACGTAGGACGATGGGGATAGAGTGGTGAGGGTCATGTGTTTCCTCCAGCTTCAATGTCCTTGTCACAGCTGAGCTTGAGCATCGCTAGCACCCGTGTTCTGATCTGTTTGGTCTTAGCACCGTAGATGATGGGATTGATCACAGGAGGCAGGAGCAGGTAGACATCCCCCATGAGGACATGCACAATGGGGTCTAGGCTGTTTCCAAAACGGTGCACCACCGACAGGCCGATGAGCGGCACGTAGAAAGCCAGGACCACGCCAATGTGTGACACACAGGTCCCAAACGCCTTCGCTCGCTCTGACTTGGAAGGCAGTTGCAGAACTGTCCGTATAATCAGAAAATAGGACAAGGAGATGAACATGACATCTACACCCATGACCAGCAGAATGGCTGTAAGACCATAGACTACATTGGGTAACGTGTCTGTGTAGGCCAACTTCATCACATCCTGGTGGACACAGTAGGAGTGGGAGAGCACGTTGGAGTGACAGAAGGCCAGCCGCTTGATCAGCAGTGGGAGTGGGAAGAAAAATAGGGATCCCCTGACCAAAGCCACCATGCCGATTTGGACTGTCACTGTGTTGTTGAGCACAGCAGCGTGACGCAGGGGGTGGCAGATGGCCACGTAGCGGTCGAAGGCCATGGCCAGCAGGATGGTAGATTCAATTGCCGAGAGAGCATGAATGAAGAACATCTGGACAAGACAGGCATCAAAAGTAATCTCCCGGGAGTCAAACCAAAAGAGCGCGAGGATCTTGGGCATGGTGGATGTGGACAGAGCCAGATCAATAGCTGCCAGCATGCAGAGGAAAAGGTACATGGGCGCGTGCAGGCTCCTCTCTGTCCTCACGATGAAGACCACGATGCAGTTTCCGAACAACGCTACGGCATACATGGAAAGCAGGGGGAAGCCGAACCAAAAGTGAGCTTCCTCCAGTCCTGGGATACCAATGAGCACGAAGGTGGCATGGGTGAAGTTGCAGGAGCTCATTGCTGCCAAGGGGGAGGACGCAGAGGGCGGGCGCGCTGGCAGCCTGCAAGACAGGGAGAGGAGTCAGACAGTCGCTGGAACTGAGCGGTGTTCGCACTCCCTCTCCTCCCCCCTACCTCCAACTGCACCACACCCCAGCCCCTTCATAAGTCACAGGCTCTCTTTTCCACTGGAACAAGTGTGAATGCTCAAAATTCCTTTATCACTATTACTAAGATACATTTAAAATTTCAAAATAAAGCCTTGGGAAAAAAAATACTTATCTCCAAAATGTGACTCCCTCCAGATTGCCTCAGACTCTCCTGTCCCTATCTTAGTTGTCTGGATACTTTTCTCCCCTTGTTATGAAGTTACCTTATTAACTCTCTTTTCAGAAAATGCTATCCTCTCCCTCCTTTCTCCCTGTCTCTTTTCCTTTGTGACCCTTCTCTTTCACTTTCACCCTTCTTTATTTCTACCTTTTTTCCTTCACAATTCTCTCTCTCCCCCTTTCTCTTTTTATTTTTATTAATTCAAATTTCAGAAATATTTACTTGTATGACCTGTTGAGCACAATGCTATTTGTGAGACACTGGTATGAAGACGATTCATTTTGATCTTACATGGCTTGCCTTGGGGTAGGAGATGGATAAGTAACAAATACATTAGGCTAGGAAAGGAATTAATTCATTGACTTCAGGGGAATGATAAAGACAGAAGAGCCTTCCTAGAAAAGATGGCCTTTACATTTCAGTCTTGAAGCATAAGCAGAGTTAGGTACACAGAAGAGAGAATAAAGGTTCTTCCAAGGTAGGGGGACTAGAAAATAGAAACTCAAAAAGCAAAATGTAGATAGCTAAAATGAAAGCAAAAGCTAACATAAGGCACAGAGACCATTTTATAAGACAAAGCCAGAGAGCCAGAGAGAGAGAGAGAGAGAGAGAGAGAGAGACATACACACACACACAGAGACAGAGACAGAGAGACAGAGAGACACACACACACACAGACAGACAGAGACAGAGACAGAGACAGAGAGATAGAGAGAAACCAAAGGTACTAGCTCCCTCTAATCATCTTTTCACAGATGGAGGTGATAACAAGATTCATCACATCCAGCAAATCCTAGCTACCAGACACATTCCCAGTGATAGTTTTCCCCATTGTTTCTGGCCAGCAGCCATCTTTATGCCTAGAGGTCACCTCCAAAGCTTTTTCTCTTGCCCCAAAGAGAGCTTGCAGAGTGGTGTGTGTGTGTGTGTGTGTGTGTGTGTGTGTGTGTGTGTGTGTGTG
>NW_026596046.1:37104091-37136937 GCF_907164565.1 Psammomys obesus
TGTGTGTGTGTGTGTGTGTGTGTGTGTGTGTGTGTGTGTGTGTGTGTTTAAGCCCTGATTTGGTAGAGGCACTACTGATTTTTCACTACTCACATCCAACGCTTTCCCTGTCACAATCCTTAATGTGGTGTTTTCAGAGCTGGTTAACCTCAGGAGAGCGGCCTGGCCGTAAGGATTAGGCTTTGATGCCTGGAAGGAAATGGTGCAGGTGTCTTTGTTGACAGTATCCAGGCTATCCAGATTAATTTGTTTATCTCTCCCAGGATTATTTTCCCCTTTCTAGCAAAGGTCTTTGCTAAGGCTTGTTGATGACCTTCAACTTCACCTTAATGGAGAGAGTTCAGAGAACAATAAAGTGAGAGATTTTAAACTAGATTCTCTTCATCTTGAATGAGCAAAGACAGACAGATTAAGGATTCAAAGGTTATAAAACCCATATCAGTGATCTTGATTTTTCTCCACCCTTAAGGCTTGTGCACATAAAAGAACAGCTTCTTCTCACTGATAGATATTGAATTCCCAACCTTGCTACCTGCTGCTGTCAGAGAAAATTTCATTTTTCACTGAGATGCAAAATAGACTCTCTCTTGAGTCCATTTAGCCATCTTTGTATCTATCATAAACAGCCTGTGGGAGAGAATGCAAACGCCCCACCCAATGCCTCCGTGTGGTATGGGCAAAGCTAAGCAGCCTTCCCTGGAGAAAGACCATATTACTTGACCACGGAGCCCGAGAGAAATAGGGACAGCACGAGAAGAAAGCAGCCTGGAGGTGAACCAAGGAGCAAAAGGTCACATTTCATATTCTCAAGGGCTTTTGTGTCACAGATTTGAGGGTCTCCTGGCCAGATTCAGGCACTGTCCTGCACGCCCTACAGAGCATCTGTCTGTTCCTGTATTAAGCTGGTGCTTAATACACACAGCTAGTTTCTCTTCTGTTGTGTGTTATTTTAAAGGAGGCAAGACTAATTTTTTAAAGGCTACATGACCTAAAAAAGTCTACAAAACACTAATATAGGAAATAAAATAGCAAGGTTGTAGCATATGATAGAAGTCAAAAAGCTCAATATTTCCATAATGATAATAATTAAGTATCAGAAAATGGTCTTCCTCCTCCCCTTCCATCTAACCCTAACTTATCAGGTCTCATAAGGAGTGGCTGCATTGCCCTCCTCTCTGGCAAGGCTGCTCCCCCCTCAGGGGGAGGTGATCAAAGAGCCAGCCAGTGAGTTCATGTGGGGCATGGGAGGAGATGAGGAAAGGAGGGTGGGATTGGGAGGGAATGAGAGAGGGGGCTACAGCTGAGATACAAAGTGAATAAATTGTAATTAATATGAAAAATAAAAATTTAATTAAATAAAAAAGAAAATGGTCTTCCAAAATCCTGTTTATTCACAATAGCATCAAAGATAATGCATTTAACCAAAACCAAAAGAAAATTTGTACATTGTTACCCACAAACCTTTGCTGAGAGAAATGAAACAGAATATTTAACAAATGGGTACAATGCACAGTGCTCATGAATTATAACACAAAACTGTGTTACTATTACAGTTTTTCCCTAAGATAATATGCAGACTTACTATAACTGCTGTCAAAGTTTCTTTAGGCTGCTTAAACACTAGCTATTTTAAGGTTGGCATGCAAAGCAATAGATTTTACTATGACATTTTTATAGAAATGTGTTATTGTTCATGGTTCTTATTCAGCTCCTCACCATGCTCTTCCTGGTCCTCTTTACATCCTCAAATATTTCCTCTTTCTGATTCATGTCATAGAAACTGCTCAACCCCTTTTCTATCTTTCTTATTTTAAAGCTCTGTCCTCTCTTTTTAAAGCTTCTTTCCTTTCCTTTTCCTGAATAATCCTCTTTCTACTTTCAAAATAAACACGGGTGTGCAGGCATGCGTGCGCGCACACACACACACACACACACACACACACACACACACACACACACACTCCACACCTAGATTGCGAATACGAGAGCGAAAGGAATTGTCGTTCTAAGTCTAGTTTACTTTGCCTAACATAATGATTCCTAGTTCTATCCTTTTCCTGTACACAGTATTATTTTATTCTTTATAGCTGAACACAATTCTGTTACATACTACCTGACTTTCCAGAGGTTATCAGCTAAAGTGCTGGGGCTTGTCTTATGATGAAGCTTGTAGGTCTTCAGGGTCCCTCAGTGTGGCAGGATCTTTGGTAATATCCTGCCAGATTCCTGGGAAGAGAGCACTCACCTGAAAATGGTGCCGTTCTGCTCAGGGAGGGCAGCTGGATCTGGCTTTCACTTTCTGAAACAGGTCCCTTTATGATGCTGCTCAGTAGGCGCAGGGAGCAGTGGGAATCCCAGCTGATGCTCTAGGGATCTGGCAGACAGAGGAGTGAAATGCTCATGTCCACTCATGTGCTGCTCTCACAGGCTTTCTGCTTTTCCTGCCCAGGGAAGCAATCTCAAAGGGCCAAGGTCTCTGTCGCCATTTAGGCAAATGACACAACAATCGTGGGCCTACTCCTCTGAGCTAATCTAATTTCCATAGCCAGCCACAAGGTTAGCATTTCCTCATTATTTGATCTGATAGGCACAGCAGGCTAAGTGCGTGAATAGTCATGATCATTGAACTCTTGGAGTTCACATCAGCCTTACTTGAAAGAGTTTCATTATTGTCTTCATACTCCCTGCTACTTCTCTTGCAGTTTAAGCATAGCCCCTGATATGATGAAGCCATTTCTTACTATGCCTGTGACATGGGTAATGATGGCTTTGAGGTATGTATTACACAGTGAGAATGCTGGATGGAGAATCTCATGTATTATTTATTTATTCACACACAACAAGTGTTTGCCAAGAGTCTGTAATCTCATAAGCAAAACAGAGAAAATTCACAGGGTTATGAAGTGTAATTTTTAATGAGATATACAGAAACTAAATTAAATTAACATATAAACTAAATAAAATGCTGGATAGTTATTAGGAGAAAACAACAAGGACAATAAGAAACATATTAATCTCAGGAGGAGGAAGTTGATACCTCAGGTGAGGGTGCCTGGTGGAGATACTTGGAGAGAGATATTCCAAGTGAGGGATATATCCATGGAAATATCTGGGGAAGATCATTTCAAGAAGGATCAGAGATGGCAAATAAGTTTCTCAAGGAGCAATTGTGCCTAGTGCTTAGGAACAAGGCAGGCAGTGTACTTGAGGGAGAGAAGAGGGAGAGGGAGGGTGGAATAAAGGAAGATCCTGTGAACTGCCCGTATAGGAACTTAAAGCACCTAACAATCATTTCACACTCTGCCCCCAGACTTTGGAGAGGCTGTAGGTCTTTATACAGAGCTTGATGTAATTCTACAGACTCGTCCTCTAGAACCGTCTCTACCACGTGGGCTTGTTCTTATTGATCCATCATTGTCCATTCTGGACTCTCACTGTTTCTTTATACTGACTTCATACTTTAAAACCTAGCTAAGGCACCACATTTTCCAAGAAGTGGTGTTCCTAAGCTCTCTGATATTTCTTCTCCAGTAACATGTGCCCTCCTTCATACCCAGCCAGGTAGGCCTTTGTCTTTGGTTGGTATTTATCTTGCCTTGTCTCCTATTCTTTCTAGGATTGCCTCACAGATCAATCTTATCTTGTTATTGACATTCTAAAAACAAAAATGTAAGTATTTTCTTGTTAGGTATCAAGATTTATTATGTACCTACATTCAGAAATGTGTTTATTCACTTATTACATAGAAGATGTTTTTTCAATACTGGTTTTATGTAGGCATCACATTGAGTCTAGGGGATACAGACATGAATATAATCAAGTCATTACCCTAAGATACAAAAATAATATCTATACACTCTTTTTAAAAATTTATTTATTTATTAATTACAGTTTATTCACTTTGTATCCCAGCTGTAGCTCCCTCCTTCATCCCCTCCCAAGTCTACCCTCCATCCCTCATCTCCTTCATCTATACACTTTTGACATAATATGAAATAATAACAAATATCAGTGATTTTAACGAAAACTTGAATAGGAACATTAATTTAATCAGGGGTGGGTCCAAGAAAGACCTTTTTTTAATAGTTCACTTCATGTATAAGGGCATTTATAGGTATGTATGCTTGTGCACCTTGTGTCTGCATACCCCAGAAGAAGACATCAGGTCTCCCTGGAACTAGAGTTACAGGTGGTTGTAAGTTTCCATGTGTGTGCTGGGAATTAAACCCCTCGTCCTCTGGAAAAGCATCCAGTGTTCTCATTTGCTGAACCATTTCTCCACCTCTCCTTCCCAAGAAGAGAATTTTTAAGCAGAGATAAACCATAGCAGAAGAAAACAAAATTCTCTGAGTAGTGTTGTTGGAGCCATACGAAAAGAAAAGAGGATTGAGAAGGCAAATAGATGTGAGATAAAGATAAGCTGTGGACTCAAAGCTTAATTTTTTGGACTTAGGAAGGCTTAGAACAGTTCATATCAAGAACATTCTAAGTACATATGTGTATTAAGTTGAATTTCTAGAAGTTGTTGGAGGGATGCATTCCAGGAAGGTAAGGGTAGATGTGCTTATGAATTTAAACTTAAATTGTCTACTTTTTCCTTATCTCTTGCAGTTAATTCTTCAACCCATCTTGTCTAATTTTTCTTTTAATCATATTACCCATGTGACTGTTACAACTCTGGTTCCTAGGAAACTCTCTGACTCATTGTAGAGAACCAGCTTGGTCAGAGCATGCCATTTGCTCTCTAAATTAATTGTTCTCAGTGTCAAGTTGTCCATTCATAATCATGGATGCTTATGAGTTTCCAGGGATGTAGGACATTAGGGCTGTCCACAGGCTGTGTGTACATGTAAGCAGGGAAAATATCTCCAGAAGTGTCATCAAAATCAGAGTCTGACTTTTGAGATTGAGATTCTTTCTTTTCCCCATTAGAATTATTTCCTATTAGGAGAGGGAAATAGAATAAATAGATAAGGATGGAAGAGGAGGATGAAATGGAAAGATCAAATTAGAGGGAAGGGAGAGGGAAGTGTGGGAGAAAATATGGGAGAGATACCTAAAATTCAGGTACATTTGAGGGGGAGTACAGAAATCTAATAGAGTAGAAACTTCCATATGTGTATGTGTATATGCATATGTCTGAGGGAGACCTCAATGAAACCACCAGATAATGGGGAACAGAGTTCTGCCTGGCCACAATTAATACAATAATAAAAAGAAAAATATTTCTTTAATCTTTTGAGATTATAATAGAATTACATTATTTCCCCCTTCTGCTTTCTCTCTTTAAAGGCTCCCATGTACCTATTCTTGCTCTCTTTCAAATGCACGGCCTCTTTTTTCATGAATTGTTACATATGTATATGTATATTCTTACGCGCATAAATCCAACCAGGTCAGTCTGTACTCTTCTTACTTGCTGCATATGTTTTCAGGGTTGACCAGTTGGTATTGGCTAACCAATCAGTGTGCTCTTCCCCAATTTTAAGACTGAATGCTGACATCCTTTGCTCCCAGCTCAAGTCACTCCTTCTCTGTGTCTCACCACAGCTTTCTAAATCCACACTTCATGCAGTGAAGCAGATAAATCTAACATGTAAGCCCATATTCCCTGTCCTTTACATCTTTTCTTCTTAAAATTTCTTCTAAAAAGTTATTTTAGACTTTTATCTTTGCTTCATTATAGCTTATTACTGTATGAGGAGCATGATCCATGAGGTTCAGAGAACAGAATGGAAAGAAACAGAAATTGTGGTTTATTCAAAATACAAACCACCCATGCAAATGACTCCCTAACTTTTTTTTTCTTGTAACTCATGTTTATTAAGGATTTTACAAGGGAAGTTTTGTGTTGGAAAGGAGAGAAATAAAATTGGGTAAGGTGATACTAAGCCAAATGATCAAAGAGGGACACTTTGCATAGCATCTTTCAAAATGAGTTGTTTCATGAATAAATATCTAAGGAAACTCGAAGACTGCTGTATCTTTGTGTGCCATCCAAATGCTTATACATCTTCAAAGGTCTTATTTATTTGTTTGTTGGTTCAGCTGAGGTTAGTGGCAGTATGGAGCTAGGTGTAGCGGCACACACCTGTAGTCCAGGAACTTAAGAGGTTGGGGGAGCTCGCCATGGGGAATTTTGTGACACTATTTCACAACCAAACCAAAACAAAGCCATCAACAAGAAAGGGAGTCTAGAGACACAAGGAGCTGGACATTGTCACTAGAAGAATACAAACAGGACAGCAGTGAATAAGATATAGTTTCTGGTCTTGAGAAGAGAAGTCAGAGCCTGTTGTGGGGAAAAAAACCCCACAAAACTGTTGTAATAGAATCTGAAGAGGATCATCGTGAGAAGTGGGTACAAGGCGATGCTGGTGAATCTCAGTGGGGTAACTGGCAGACTAAAGGGGCCAGGGAGCCTTCTAAGTGGCAACGTGAGGAGAGTGATTGCTTCTGTTGGTGGAGGTAACAGCTTGTGGAAAGTCTTGAAGCGACAGGGAATACTCAGCTAGAAAAAAACCTATGTTTCTCATTGGGCTTGGAGTTTTATTACAGGAGATAAAGGATTCTTAAGAGGTAAATGGAGACAGGACAGACACAAACACACACACACACACACACACACACACACACACACACACACACACACTCTCCAAAACAAAACAAACTACACCCTCCTAGTATACAGTAGGTTCAGTGTTGGAAGTGCTAGGAATTAAAAACAAGGCAGGTAAGCATAGGAGTAAATACTGCCAGGAACTGAGGAAGAATTTTCATTGTTCTGATTATTATTCTTATAATGTTAGGAGTCCTGCAATAAGGTACACTTGAATAAGAACCTGCATGAAGAGAGGATGTAAGCTAAGCGATAGACTCTGGGGGAAAAGCATCATAGGCACAAAGACGGTGAGTGCAAAGTGCAATGCTGTGTAGTGTGCCTGATGACATAAGAAAATATCTGGAGGCTAATATAGATTTACTAGGGTGAATCAAAGGACAGCAGGAAATAGAACTGCAGTAGTGGTAGAGGCTCAAAGCATATATTGTTTCTAATATGCTACTACAATCACTGAATTTTTCTTCTTGGGTACAAAGAGCCCAGGAGAGTGTATTAAACAGGGAATGATAAGATCTGCCATGTGTACAGAAACAATCACTCCTACCTGTAAACTGTGTGAAGGAAGACTCTCCAGAAAGACATTCACAGGTGGCTGCAGGTTCAAGGTGATGGCTAGCCTTCTGATGGTAGCAGTGGAAGCTACGTTCAGTGGGGAACAGGAGTCACAGCAAGGCATAGGAGTTAACTACCCCCTCCCCCGAGGGAGGAGCAGCCTTGCCAGGACACAGAGGAGGACATTGCAGCCAGTCCTGGTGAGACCTGATAGGCTAGGGTCAGATGGAAGGGGAGGTGAACCTCCCCTATCTGTGGACTTGGAGAGGGGCATGGGAGAAAATGAGGGAAAGAGGGTGGGATTGGGAGGGAATGAGGGGGGGTACAGCCGGGATGAAAAGCGAATAAAATGTAATTAATGTAAAAAAATAAAAATTTAATTAAAAAAAAAAAGAGTTAACTACAAGTGTTTCATTTCAACAATCTGGAAAACAGAGTTTCTGGCTAGGGGACCCTGTAATGAGCATATATTTTTAGTGGCAGGACTCTTAGGATTATTTAAGACAATTGTGAGGCATCTGGATATGAACATTGCTATGTCCTGGATGGGAGTTGACTCTAAATGTTAATTTGTGGTTGCCCCACATAGGTGAAACTTATCGTCATAATGGGATGTGAAATGACCAGAAAAAGAAGCATAATAGGAAGAAAAGGCCTAGGAACTAAATTCTGGGATATTTCAACACATGGAAAAAAAGATGATGCTCCTTCCTGAAGCCATAAATTGTAAAAATCCCAATGCCTCCTCTCTAGTTGTTGGTAAGGGGTGTCCCAGAGACCTCAAAAGAATGCAGGCTACTGTCATGGCTCTTAGTTGACCATCAGAACTTGATAGTAAGATCCTATTTCTGAAGACACCACACGCTTTTGTAATAGGACCTGGAGAAATAAAGCTGGTACTGACCTGGAGGCTGCTCTGCTGCTGGCTGGCTCTCATAGTGCCAGATGGCACTCTTCAGGCTGCTGTACAAAAGTCACTGATGGCCCTGCCCAGCTGTGAACATGACAAGCTCTAATAATGATAGAGCTGGCAAGATATACTCATGGGTAAACTTGTGGTGAAATACTTTGGGTGACCAACTGCTTTATGATCTGATTTAAAGCCAACTCCACTGGCTTTATTTATGTCTGTTGTAAATCTGTCAAGAACTCATGGTTGAAGAGATCATAGGCTCTAGGATTAAACTACTATTATCATTTTGCCAAATGGACACAGTATCAAACTGTCTTCTAAATACACATCCCTATACACATAGGAGCTCTCAGTTCTTACCAAAGAAGTTTCTTTGAACAGTGAATGGCAGATAGTTAGAAAATGCTACCTACTTTTCTACAGATGGATGATTTAATATATAATTAATATGAAAATGTAACTGATGTGATGAAATAAGAATGAAAAGACTGTTAACAAGGGTAGGAACACTAGAACAGACAGTGTGGAGAAAGAAGAGCTCCAGACAGAATGCTCCATACTGCTTCCTATATATTGTCCCCGCATCTGTGAAATAAAGGGGCTAATGTCACTGGCATTCTAGATGTCTTCTAGCATTAAATGACAACATGTCCTGAAGCAGGCCATCTGTCTCTAGACCCTTATGATTCTATATTTCTTTAGGACGGAGAACTTTCATCACAGCCTTGCGTATCTGCTTGGTCTTCACACTGTAGATGATGGGGTTCATGACAGGAGGGATCAGCAGGTAGGTGTTAGCAATCATGGTATGGACATAGGGTGGAGCTCTTTTCCCAAATCTGTGGACAAAGGACAAACTGATCAATGGAATGTAGAATATGGCCACAGCCCCAATGTGGGAGATACATGTGCTGAAGGCTTTCTTCCTTTCTTCTGGGGAAGCAATGCCGAGGACAGTTCTAATGATCAGGACATAGGAAAGGAGGATGAGGACCGAGTCCACACCAACAGTAGAAATCATGGCAGTCAGTCCAACTGCACTGTTGATCTTGGTGTCTGTGCACGAGAGCTTCATGACGTCGGGGTGGTAGCAGTAGGAGTGGTGGAGCACGTGGCTGCTGCAGAAGGTCAGTCTCTTAAGAAGGGCAATCATTGGCGTTAACATCACAGTTCCTCTGATGACAATTGCTACCCCAATTTGAGCAATTCTGGAATCAGTTAAAATAGTGGCATATCTAAGGGGATTGGAGATGGCCACACAACGGTCAAAAGCCATAGCCAATAGCACTGAGGATTCCATGACAGTGAAGAGTTTAATGAAGAACATCTGTGACAAGCAGGCATTGAAGCTGATCTCCCTGACATTGAACCAGAAGATCCCCAACATGGTGGCCAGAGTGGAAATGGACAGCCCAAGGTCGGTGGTGGACAGCATGGAGAGGAAATAATACATGGGCTCGTGGAGGCTGGGCTGAGTGATGATGGCGACGAGAATCAGGCTGTTCCCTGAGAGGGCAGTTGCATAAAGAAAGCAGAAGGGAATGGAGATCCAAGTGTGGAAGGCTTCCAGCCCAGGCACACCAGTGAGCAGGAAAATGATGGAAGAAGTTGTGTTCTGGAAAGTTTACATGCTAGATTAAAAGCACAGAAGAGATCTAAAACAAAAAGCTATATTTCTTTGTGTATTCTATTTATAAATAACTTAATCTAACATACGTTTGACCAAAGATGAGATATACAATAGATGAAAATATATCTACGCAATATATGGAATAGGAATGACTCCTTTAAATCGATAAAAATTTGTATGAGTTCAACTACTGCAGTGATATTTCTTTATTCTTGAAAGGTCATCTTAGCCTACAACCTTTTTTCTCTGAGGCCCTTTGCTGCTAGCTCCATTTGTGCCATGTAGTCTGCCTTTTCACTCTTCCAGCAGCAGCTGACACAAGAACAAGTAGCAAACACTTAATTCAACATGCTACCATATTCAGTTACTTCTGTTCTAAATTTTTTGAATGACTAGTATTTCAAAATAGATTCTCTGTGTGTTTTTTTTTGTTTGTTTTTTTTTAACATAATGTCCAGGAGATTTAATGAAATGTTTTTGTCTTGTTTGGGAGAGGAAGATGAATCTTCACTGAGAAAGATCAAACCTTCCTCTTTCTCTGAGTAAAAAAATTAAACTAGGCAGATGGCTATGCATGAATTGGAGTTGGGGTTTGGGGAAAAAACATATGAATGCTGTGGTTGGAGAGGGCTCAATGAGAAGTAGCCAGTCTGGGGCAGGTCCTTGGGTAGAAAAGGAAGCCACTAAGTGACAGAGAGCAAGCATAGCATGTGAAGGGGCATAGAGGGCACCTAAATGCTTCCAGAACACACACACGCCCACATGCATTCACTCGCTCGCTCGCTCGCTTGCTCACTCACTCAGTCACATAAAGCTCCATTTTAAGGGTCTTCCTAAAAAACCTTCCTTAAAATAAATTGGGAAAATAATTGAAATTATTGGAATATTGGGGATAACAGGCAAAAGTTATTTGAATTGAGTATATTTTGAGACTCTGATGCTTTCAGTCATGAGTGTTCTGAGAGGAGTGATGAAGTTAATGTCAGAAATATACGATCATTGGAATGTGAAGAATTCGGTATTAACACTGATATATTACATACTTCCAAACAGCTGAAATAACTTCTGGAGCTACCCAAAATGATAAAAAGTTGATGTGGTAGGTACACTAACGAACTTGATTTGATCATTCCAGAAGATAGGCATTTAGAGAATCATACATTGTCTTTTTTATAAATATAGACAATTGTAACTTGTCATTTAAAATAGATTCATCTAAAAAAATCCCAAACAAATATTTTAAAAATCAAGGAGAGCCAAGAAAAGAAGAGGATTATTATAATGTGGCCATTCAGTAGGTTTGTAGAGCAGAAAAAAGGCTTATAGAAAAAGCAATAACATTTTTCGTGCGTTTTCTACATTGAGATGAAGAATGATAAGACTTTGTATGAGGTAAGACCCTTGAGCAAGAATTCTCTTGTAATAATCCTCTCTTGGTCTTGCCTCTCAGTCTCAGGGATATTTCTCAGGTAACAGTATTTTGCATACCTCTGTATTAGAAACTAAAGGGCAATACAAAACTTACCTTGAAGAATTTATAACAAAGAAAGGGGGAGATATCAGTGGGGCTTTGCAGGAACTCAGGATATAGCTGCACAACAGTGAGCAATAGTAACAGCTATGGAATGCAGCACCACAGTCTGTCCGTCAGTTCTGGCCGCCAGGCCTTTAAGTTCGCTTATAGTGTCTGAGCTGATATTTTTGTCATTAGGTTCTAAGAAGTTAAAAAAATGACTTAAAAATTAAACTACTACTTAAATAATTTCTCTTTCATTCTGATTTCTTGATAACTTATTCAGCAATAATTTAATATATTCCTGGCCAGTTTTCATTCTTCTTGATAATATCTTCCTTCTCTTTCCTGATGAAAGATGATAAAACATAGCAAACTGTACAGGACAGTTTGACCTCAACCGTATCTGTTCTGGGAGTGAGAGTTGCCTGCTTTCAGTGGGACCATTTGTCACTCTCCACTCAGACCTTCTTATAATTCTTCATCCATGCTAGTCTAAGAGAGGGCTGGACATTCCTTTGTACAGCCAGGGGCTCTTTATAAGCTGTTGATCATCTCCCCTAACCCTTTAGGTCAATTCAATAGTGGATGTATTTAGGATACTCGCAGAGTCTTGTTAGCTACTAAGGCATGAAGCAAGTCTGAGACGCTTATGTGCCTAAGGAAGCCAAAGAGGTTGTCATAGACTGCATGCCCCACTCTTACAAGTCTCCAAACATCTTTACTAAGCTTTCATTGTTACCCTTCCCACCTGCTCTCCCACTCAGCTCCCTCCTTCCAGCTTCACATGTTTGTTTTATTTCCTCTCTGACTGAGGTTCAAGCACTCTCCCTTAGGCCCTTCTTGGCTTCTCTGGGTCTGTGGATTGTAGCCTGTTATCCCGTACTCTATGTCTAATAGGGGTGGCTCTAGCTGAGACTCCTAGCAGAGGGGGATATGAAGCCTGAACTTGCCACTTCCTGTAGCCAGGTGATACTTCCTGTGGAGGGAGGGGGATTCAATCCACTCATAACAACTTTGACCCCCAAATTGTTTTGCCTACAAAAAGCAGAGGGATACAGATGGAGCAGAGGTTGAAAGAACGGAAAACTAATGCCTGGACCAACCTGAGACCCACCCCAAGGGAGAGAGCCAACCCCTGACACTATCGATGACCTCTGCAGTGCCTGCAGACAGGAGCCAAGCATGACTGTCTTCTGAAAGGCTTCATCAGCAGCTGATGGCAACGGAGGCAGAGTCCCACAACCATACAACAGGAGGAGATGGAGGAGTCTTGTGGAAGAGTGAGGAAGGATTGAGAGAGCTGGAGGGGTCAAGGACACCACAAGAAGACCTACAGAGTCAACTAACCTGGGCCTTTGGGGGATCACAGAGACTGAACCACCAACCAAAGAGCACGCATGGACTGGAGGACATAGACACCCCAGTATGCAGCAGACAGATGGATGCAGACACACATATGTAGCAAATGTGCAGCTTGGCTGCCCTGTGTGTCTCCCAATAATGGGAGTAGGGACCGTCTCTGACTCTGTTGCCGGCCTTTGGATCCCTCTCCCCTAGCTGGGCTCCTTGTCTGGCCTCAGTCGAGAGGATGCGCTTAGTCCTGCTGTGACTTGAGGTGCCAGGGTGGGTTGGCGCCCTCCAGTTCCCTGAGAAGAAGGAGGAAGGGAATGGAGGGTGGGGTTATGAGGATGGAACTGGGAGGAGAGAAGGGGGCTGGGATCAGGCTGTAGTTTAAAAAGCTCACTGGCTTACTAGCAATGAAAA
The DNA here is from genome assembly GCF_907164565.1 of Psammomys obesus. Lineage (NCBI taxonomy): Eukaryota > Metazoa > Chordata > Mammalia > Rodentia > Muridae > Psammomys > Psammomys obesus. Next base: position 37,117,089 of record NW_026596046.1, read on the forward strand.
TCGAACAATTTTGAATATGACTAGCACATCAGAAGCCCAGGCTCATAGATAAAGAAACGGGCTACTGAGGGTAGAGTGCACCAAGGTAGGGGCTGTCCAAGAGACAGGACAGAGAAAGCATGGGGCCAAGTGTCTGTGTTCTGTGTGTGAGTGCGTCTGCATTAAGTGTTGGAAGAAATTAATCCTAGGAAATCGCAACAAAGTAGATGAATTGTAACTAAGCCTCTGATAGGTAGATGTGTGTTTAAAAGAGTGAAAGCAGAGTAAGTGTACTCTTGACACAGATAATATGAGAGGTGACAGGAGTGATAGATAACGACGAGAAAAACCACACAAAATGGATCCTTAGCTTGAGTCTTTCTTAGCTGATGAAGTGATGGGTGGATGAGAGCATAAGAACCCTGAATTTCTTGGAAGGGATAATGTGTCAGAGTTTGCGCTGCAAAGCATCAAGAGCCAGGCATTTCCAAATATTTTATGAATATGTAAACAAGCCATTCTCTATCTCTTCTAATTTAACTCCAACAAAATTCCTTTCCTTCTTTAGCATTTTGCTGAGCAGCGTTGGTCACTATTCACAAGTTCCACCTCAACTCGATAATGAAAGTTTTCCACACTTTAATGTAGATTCTTTCAATATGCTCGTCTCAACTAGAGCCCATTATTGTCTGTCATTATTAACTGCAGTGCCTAGACAGTAGGGGATTAGCCATAAATGCCATTCCTTCTTCAGGTTCCTGTTATATGGTTTATAGTGAGCAAAGGAAAGAAGAGTTTGAAGGACAATCTGCTTTTATTTATTTTCCCTTTCCCCTTGGTAACAAGCAGGATATTTCCCCACTGAAACCTCTCAGAAAATCCTTCAACTTGGTGACTAGTGAACTTATAAATATTCTGTCAAGTTCTAGATATTCTCCCCCTTACTTCAAAATTTGACAACCTCTTGCTTGACACCTTGTCTTCGATTGCTTCAACGATGTTTAGTCTGACAGATTAAACCTCCCGCTATTTGTCAGAAAATACTGTCCTCTACCTCATACACTGTGCAGTTGTAGAAAGTTTGGCTTTTCCTACTGCTTCTTGCAGCCCATATCTTTTTGAGATGACCTAGTTATGACCATGGCTTTAGATAACCTGACTCATAATCTTCTCTCTAATGATAGCATCTCAGAATTCTCAATTTCAAAGATTAGCAGAATGGTGGAGGGTTAAACATGACAGCAACAGTGAAGGGCGGAGAGCGAGCCGGTTAAGTCTGCAATTTAGAAAAACCCAAGCCACAGTTTGGAGAGCAAATAAAAGCTCTTCGCTTCCAGTGGCAATAAAAAGGGACTAAGATGTCTATATTTGAAAGGCATTGTCTCATTCCGCAGACACTACAACCTTCAAAACCCAACAGAAATCATTTCCTCCCTCATTCCAGGCCTGACCCTTTCCCATTTCTTTCACTTATCTGCCAATAGTATTAAGGTCTATTTAACTACAGTTAATCATCTCCCCTCTCTCATTCCCATCACATATCTCTGTCTCTCTTTCCATTCATATATTCACTTATTACTATTTTTTATTATTGACTTTAGTTCTCAAAGTCTGGGATGCTAGCTGGTACTTGAGGTTATATTTTATCCCATCTTTTTGTTAAATTAAAAATTACCTGCTCAGATTAAAGAATAACAGTGCACTAAATTTTCCTGAAATTATTCTGTACCTTTTTTTCCCTCTCACCAAAACAAGATTTTACCATGTAACCCAAACTAGCCTGAAATTCAAGATCCTATTTGGCTGTCTAAATGGTGATATTATAAGTGTTCTTTATTGTTTCTGCTCTCCAAGGTGCTGTTGCTCTCAGAGATGTCAGACTCACCTTCTCCAAGTCATACACAACTTCATCCCTTCTTGTGTGAACTTTCCTATTGAGACTATATTCTTTTTTTTCACTACAGTTTCTTGAACTGTGGCCTGTGCCTGCCTTTAGCTGCCGATCTAAGCCATGCAGCAGCATTGGTATTCTCCAAACGGTGCTGATGGCCTATGGAGTGTGGTGGACCAGGGCTCAATCTGTGCTCAGACCCTGATTTGGAAGCCTTGTACAGCTAAGCAAATGATTCATATTGATAGATCACATTCGCCAGATCCGCAAACATCACTGTGCTCTGGTCTGAAGATCCTATTGTATCAACATATAGCAGGCACTGATGGATTTGCTTTAAAGTTACTTTTTAAGTGAGAGGAAAAAAAAAAAAAAGAAAAAAGAAAAAGAAAACAACAACCAAATGCGAGAGAGATTAACAACACACTCAGGTTACAGCCAGCATTCTGAACCCAGATTTTTCAATTCCAATGTTCATGCTCTTAAAATTGTTTAATTACGCTGAAACCTATAAGCTATGTAATCTTATAATCTGGTGTACTCATCTATAGGGCAGATGTAAACAGTCCAATAGAGCTCTTGCATGCAAAGAACGTTCACAGCAGGTAATTTCCCTTTTTTAAAGAAACATTTTTTGAGACAGGGTCTCATGTGTCACGGGTTGGCTTTGAGCTTAGTGCGTAGCCGAGGGTCACCTTGAACTTCTAACCCCGCCTCCATCTCCCAAGAGTTGGCATTGCAGGCACGCACCACTAAGATCAGCTGCAAGCTTCTATTTTCTGTGTGAGTCATTGGACTTAGAAATGAGATTAACTTCTCGTGATAAATGTACCAGCACACCGAGTAAAGCACCCGGCTGAAGACAGGTGATCCTCCCCCGCCCTCAGAGGCAGAACAAAGGGCTCACTCTACAGACTTCCTGGGAATCCACAATTCAAAACTTGCCCCCGTCTTTGCATCCCTCTAGCCCATGGTCTGGTCTCATTCTGCACGCCACAGTGAAGTTCTTCCTCATTGCTCGGGCAGTGCGGCTCTCCCAGGGGCGGGAGACTCCACGGAACTCAGTTTCACTTACCGAGCCCATCCAGCAGCAGTGAGTCCCTGGCAGGCTCCCTCAGCAGGTGGAGAAGCCTCAGATTCCAGGGGAGGGCTGAGCTTATGCTGAGACTTATGCAGCTCGCCTGGAGAGGAGCACACAGCCGAGGGACCGGTTCCCAGTGGCAGTGCTAATTCACTGTGCCTCAGGGTGTGGACGCTCCCAGAGGACTCCACTTGCCTGATACAAGCTTTTTATATCTCTTCCAGAATGTCATTATGGCTACATGCTTTATGGGCTGGTGTAAAGTTTTGTCCTTGTACTAATTCATCGGAGAGTTTTTAAATAACAGCTCTATTGAGATATAGTACACGTACTATAAAATTGACCCATTTATAGTGTATAATTTTATAGTTTTTAGAAAAAAATCACAGAATTATGCAGAAACCATCATCACAATCCAATTTATGGAAATTTCACCACCTCAAAAATTCCATAGCCATTAGCAGGTCATTTGAGGAGGATTAAAAAATGAAATATCATATGCCTGAAAACATATACTTCCCTTCTAATGCTCTGATACCTTAGAGCCCGGCTTCATCCACAGCAGCACTGGGTCAGCAGCTTATTGGGAATGTGCTGGCGCAGCAGCAATCTGTTAACATTAGGACACAGCTTATACATCTGTAAAATTTCATAAAGACACCCTATATTCTAACTATTCCGTAAGTGCTAGCGATTAACACAAAGAAGTTAGCCGGTCTCTCTGCCCGGACTTTTACTTTATAAGAGAGACCGGCTAACTGACGAATATTCACATGCTAACCAATGACAAAGTTATGTCAGAAACAGGTGCTTCCTAAACACAGCGGTAAAACGTCTCAGTCCATAAATGAGGTATACAAAAACCATTTTGTCTGTTTTTCCATAATTTTACCTACTTTCTGTTTTAATGTCTGAACTGGCAAGGTGGGGAATAACCAGAATAACTTTGGTGCATCTGTACTTTGTTCCTGAACAGAACACCAACAGCACAGGCTCTAAGAGCAACAATCAATAAATGGGACCTCATGAAACTGAAAAGTTTCTGTAAAGCAAAGGACACCGTCATCAAAACAAAGCGACAGCTTACAGACTGGGAAAGGATCTTCACCAACCCTATATCTGACAGAGGACTAATATCCAGAATATATAAAGAATTCAAGAAGTTAAACAGCAAAAAATCGAGTAATCTAATTTAAAAGTGGGGCTAAAAGTGTTTGTGTTTTTTTATGGTTGAAATTTCTCTCCCAGAACAACAGACTTACAACAATGATAGCATGTGGTCCACACAGGTAACACCACTGTGTTACATACACACACACACATACATACATACATACATACATACATACATACATACATACATACATACAAACAAACCTTGGTACATACACTTCAAAATAGAGCTCATCTCTTTGTCTTATTTCATGCCAGTTTAATAAAAATATCGATGGTAATTTTATTAAGATTTCTGAAAATGGATTGTTGTTATAAAGAATGAAAACCCCAGATGTTTTATTTTACCATTGAAGACTCAGGAACCAGATGCTGAGGTGAAAACCTGCTAGCTCAGAGAGTCGGAGAAAGCACCCAGTTGACCTTCCTTCTCAGCTTAGGTCCAGAGGGGAAAAATCCCCAAAAGCTCACTAGTTCGCCTGACAGCCCAAGAAGAAAACCCCAAAAAACCCAAGGTCTAAGGTAAAGCTCAAAAAGCCCCTTCTTCTCCTAGCTGTCTTAAATACCTGACCTCAAAGTTTCTCCTACTCTTCAATCCCTGTCAGCTGGTTTCTTGCTCTGCCTCGTAACCTGGGGTTAATTTTATTAAATCCTGTGCACAGAAACTCTTGGATTAAAGGTGTGCGGTGGGGTTGGACCACACCAAACAAGAAATAGGGTTCTACAGTTCACAGTTTTGGGCTTCACAATAGGATCAAATATCTTGCAACAATTGGTCACAATATTCATCAATAAAATGACCAGAAACATTTTATTAATATATTAGCATCAATGTTGTTGAACCTGGGAAGCATATAAGTCAGTAGCATCTTTGGACTTCATATTTTATTTCTTAAACTTGGTAACCTGAACTGGAAAGTCAGAATTCAATATGAGAAAAAAATGTTCTCTTTGGAACTGAAATAAATCCCATTTGCTTAGTGTCAACCTTTTACTATCAAATCAGTGAGTTTTTTTTTAACTTACAATGCACACTGTTTTGTTGCTGTGCTACAGTAGGCTAAGCATTGCTTTACAATGTTTGCATAAACTTTAAGAGAGGGAATTTTCTAGCTTTTATTATTGTTTTAAATTGCCCATATATTCTATTTCTAAAAATTTATTGATAGGAAAATGCCGAAAAATGCAGGCTTTATTTTATGCACAGGAACATTGAATGTAGCATTATTTACTGTAGTTAAAATATAAGTAAAAATTCAATATATGGAATATATAAACTATTTATAGCTAGTCCTCTTCAATCTTTAAACATCATGCATGTAATTGCTCATATCGATGACTGTGATAGACCAGGAAATAAGGACCATATTCCAAAGCTCCAAAGGCAAGTTGACAATCTAAATTTAATGTATATAAATTGTAGAAATACCATGACAACAGTAATGAAAACTGCTTACTGAAACAGAAGTCTCTCCATTTAGTTCATTACTGAGAAAAGCATAATAGCTCTGTATCACTTCCTAGCGCCATTGTCTGAGAGCAGCTACTATCCATCTGTTTCCTGTGTCTGGCCATGTTGAATGAATAGAGGATTTCCTACCCTATTGTTGTAGCCAGCATGACCATGGATTTTAGTACACATGGAAACCCAGCCCACCCCTCCTTCCTACACTCTAATTCCCTACATTAGAATACAAAAATAGAAGTGCAGATACCTGCTAGCCCACAGTCACTTAATAGATGACGACATAAATTCTAGATAAAGGCTATCTGATTCCACATAGCTGAGTTAATAGCTTAATATAGTGTACTGAGGTGGTTTTTTTGCAATTTTAATTGATTTCTTATTTTATTTTATTTTTAAATTTTATTTATTTAAAAAATTATTTATTTACTATTTATACACGGTTCTTCCCGCATACTAGAAGAAGATACCAGATCTTACTATCGATGGTTATGAGCCACCATGTGGTTGTTGGGAAATGAACTCAGGACCTTTGGAAGAGGAGTCAGTGCTCTTAACCTCTGAGCCATTCCCAGGTGTCCCTCCCTCCCTCAATCCCTCCCAATCCTCCCTACCCTCCTTCTTCCCTCTCATGCCCTCCACAAGTTCACTCCCCTTCCCTCTGACCCTAGCCTATCAGGTCTCATCAGGACTGGCTGCTTTGTCTTCCTCTGTGGCCTGGTAAGGCTGCTCCCCCATGAGGGAGAGGTGATCAAAGAGCCAGCCACTGAATTCATGTCAGAGACAGTCCCTGTTCCCATTACTATGGAACCACTTGGAGACTGAGTTGCCATGGGCTATATCTGTGCAGGGTTTCTAGGTTATCTCCATGAATGGACCTTGGTTGGAGTATCAGTCTCAGAAAAGACCCTTGTGCCCAGATTTTTTGGTTTTGTTGCTCTCCTTGTGGAGAGCATCATCCAGATCTTCCTATCTCCCCCTTCTTTCATAATATTCCCTGCACTCTGCCCAAAGTTTGGTTATGAGTCTCAGCATCTGCTTTGATACCTTGCTGGGAAGAGTCTTTCAAAGGCCCTCTGTGGTAGGCTCCTGTCATGTTTCCTGTTTTCTCCCTCTTTCAATGTCTATCCCATTTGCCTTTCTGAGAGAGGATTGATTATCTTACCCAGGGTCCTCCTTCTTGCTTATCTTCTTTAGGTGTGCAGATGTTTGTATGTTTATCCTCAGAAAAGCGCTTCCTCAAGATCCAGCTATAGTACTCCTAGGCATATATCCAAAATATGCTCAATTATACAACATGGACATTTGCTCAACCATATTTGCAGCAGCTTTATTTGTAATAGCCAGAAGTTGGAAACAACCCAGATGTCCCTCAGTTGAGGAATGGATACAGAAATTGTACAGTTACACAATGGAATACTACTCAGCAATTAAAAACAAGGAAATCATGAAATTTGCAGGCAAATGGTGGGAACTAGAAAAGATCATCCTGAGTGAGGTATCCCAGAAGCAGAAAGACACACATGGTATATACTCACTTATAAGTGGATATTAGACATATAATATAGGATAAACATATTTAGTTCTTTTTGAGTATGCCCAGAAGTGATGTAGCTAGCTGGATCATGTGGTAACTTTTATTTTTAGGACCTCCATACTAATTTGCATAGTTGATTGTACCCATTTATATTACCCACTGACAGTGTATGAAGTTTCATTTTCTCAGCACTCACTAGTATTTACTGTTGTTTTATTTTAAGTGACAGCCATTTTGACAGTGATGTGGGATCTCAGTTTAGTTTTGATTTATATTTTTCCATGGGTAAGGATATTGGGGAGTTTGTTATGTACTGGCCATATTCAAAATACTCAAGTCCTGGGACAGGCTGTTTAAATAGAGGCTTATCTGTTAAAATGAATACTAATCCTGTTATCCTTTGTCTGGGTATCTACTCTTGTTATTCCTTTAGCTACTGAATAGTTTCAACCTTCATAGTTTGTATTGAAATAGATCTTGGCATTTGGATAACTGTCTCATATTCTACAACTGTGCTCATAGAGCAGGATTATGTCTTCAGCAGGGCAGTAAGATTTTCACATTTATGTCCTATAAAAGTCCAGGCATCTCCTTTTACTTCAGCATCCTGGAACCAACTATTTGAACTGTGCATTTTTCCCATGGAGTGTCATAAATTTTTTGGCACATTTATCAAAAGCTGGGAAAATGCCTTCCCATCTGTTGAAGTGCTTTCTAGAGAAGGGGCATTTTTGTTAGTCAAGATGATGCCCAAAAAGGAGAGCATATTTTCTTAGGTCCACGATGAACTAGATAAACAAAGAAAATGCTTTTCTAGTCTTTCCCAGGGATCTAGACAAAACAGGATAGTGTAAAGAAAGTCATTCAGGATATGTTCTGCAGCTACTTTAATGGAGATATTCTTTTGAATAGCAGGCAGATTTGCAAAGTAGTATTCTTTGTTTATGAAGTTGCTGGATTATCAAGCTGGTATTAAATGTTAAAGGCTTTATTATTAACACAAAATCAAAAAGGCACTTTTAAACAAGAGGCATTTGTTGCCATATAAGGCATTCTTCATAATTGCAAATATACTAATAACAGTTTAGGGCAAGTTATCAGATCATCTTTTATGAACTGGCAGGTGATGCGTAAGGGACTCACAGAGTTTTGTAGTCCTCTTTTATTTTGTCTTAAGTAAGTTGCTAGTTTCTGTGGCTCTGTTCATATGGTACACAATTCCCAAGGAATACGGAAACACAAGGAAAGATTTGAACTCTGAATCAAGTAACTGTACTTGGCTTCACTGACCATCGTTATGGAAGCTCCCCTTCCGTACGGGTTTTCTGTCTCATGATGCTTGTGAAAAAGGTGAATGACAGCTGAACAGACTCATGGCCAGACCATGAAACCACTTTTTCCCTAGGCTTTGGCACTGTACAGAGCTTTGTTCTATGGCTCTTTGGGGCAGACATTGCTCTTGAATGAGCTCAGAAGTTGTAACTCATTTACAGGATCTTTGAGGAAGTAAATTTAGACCCAAACCAAATCTGACTCAGTGTGTCATTTGGAGCACAAAGAGTTAACAGAGCACAGCTGTGCAGAGTTCTCTCCCAGGAATTCTTTTTCTTCTTCTTCTTTCTGCTAGCCAAAGGGCTTTCATCAGACAACATCTGGGTGCTGCATAAGACCTCCTCTTTGTAAGCCTTATGGTGTTCCTTTTGCAAGATTTTTCTCTTCCGGGTTCTAGAAAAACAGAACCACTTTGGAGCCAGTGTGAGAAGGCAGGGCCAGGACTGGTCATCTATACACGAATCTCTTGGCCTGTAAGTTTCAGTTAATCTTCTCTCCTCAATTCTCCTCCTCTCTTCTCCTCTCTCCTCTCCTCTCCTCTCTCCTCCTTTTCTCCTCTCCTCTCCTCTCCTCCTCTACTCTGTTCCCTTCTTCCTTTCTTTCCTCTTAGATGAATCTTTTAAGACCAGACAGCAAGCCCTTCTGGACTCATTTTGAAAATTCTGTGCATGCTGTCACTGTTTGAGAACTGAAGACTTCAGAAATCCATCAAGCAGTGTATATTCTTCAGATTATTTATAAAACTTATATAGTATAGAGGCATTGGTTAATATAAACCCATATGTTTTGTCAATTTAAAATGTAACATTCAAAATAGTTACTATAAATATAGACTGTGATTGTAAACAGTTATTAATTAATTTCCTATTTAAGATTATAGAAATGAAATTAAGAATTTTCAGGGAAATGTATGAACTAGAAAATGTTCTGCTCAGCGAATGAGCCTGCTGGTGGCCAACCCTGTCTATGGCCAGGTCTGAAGAGAAGATAAGGAGTCAGTGTGTGAAGAGGGAGTCAGAATTGGGGGTGGGAGAATTTTACATCCTGACTGACTGACAGTCAGAGCACTTATTTTTATTTATTTTTGTTTTTGTTTTTTATATATACAGAACTCAGTAGGCAGAGAGAGATGCATGTTGTTACAAAACATATGTATATATATGTGTGTATATTTATACTTATACATATATATGTGTGTGTGTGTGTGTCCCAGACACATGATTTAACTTTCTCTTGGTCCTAAGTTTAGTCATTATTGAAAACTGTGACAGATAGAATTTTATTTTACAGTCATTTCCCCTCATCAATCCTACAACCCAACTTTTAAGAATCTTGAAGTTTCAAGGGCATTAGACAGATAGAAAATCTCCAAGCCAGCCTGGGCATATTGTATGTCCCAAGCAGTGTATTCTCAGCATTTAATGGTTAGAGTGCCAATTGTCCTTAGGCCCAAGAAAAATCTTCAGACCAAAGCTGCTACAGTTATTACTCAATTTCTGGCATAACACATGCTTATATTTTATATATCTGTAGAATTTATCTATATGTCTAATCTTGTATTCTTTTGTTCTTTGGTCATACTACACCACAGTGGTCCTGCACAAGCTGACTTTTTTTTTTTTTTAAGAAAAAGGGGTCTTAATACTTTATTCTTTTATCATTTATCCACACCATTTTTGTCCATCAGTAGTAGGAAGAGACTTTTAATTTTAAGCTTACTTTGTTCCGATTATGTACAGGGGCAGATGTGTCAAGAGCATCTTGGAATCATAGCCTCATAAAGAGATCTCTGGTGTCTTTATCTGAGTTGCAACCTTCAGGGCATAAGAGAGACCTTCAAGTGGGCTAGGTAAGGGTATCTCCCGAGAAGCCAGACAAGTAGTATGCTCAGGACTTCCGTGGAAAAGCTTAGAAGCAGCACTCCTGGAAGAAGGCGTAACTAATTCATAAGAAATTTCCCATCCATCCAATATCCCCAAGTTGTGCAATATTAAAAGCCCCCAAGCATGCAACACTTGGAGATCATACTGAAGAACAGCACAGCGCCAATTACATCATATGGCTCAGCCTCGCCAGAACTTTCTCAAGTAGCTGTGTTGGCTTTATGACTTTTGCTGTTTCTATTAGATAAGGCTGTGCCAGCAGCCTGACTCAGGTGGACACACGCCATCGGTTCTTCCTCATGTGTGCGTCCAGCCTCCAACTTTTAAGCATGGATATCCAGGTGGCAGTAAATATGGATAAAGGACAAACTTGAAAGGACTCCACGTGACTGGATAAAAAAGAGACTATAAGAGATAGAGTACAGAAGACAACGGGGCAGAGGAGAAGAAGGACACTATGGACAAAAGGGTGCAGTAGGGAAAGGGGCCAGGATGGTCAGGGAAGGGGGAGTCAACCAAAATGAAAACTATCTGTAAAAACCGCATACAGAAGTCTATCACTTTGTAAGATTTAAAAATTACAATAAAAATAAAACAACTAAAATTAAATAAATTGTTTTAAAATAGATAGTTGCAAGACTAATGAGTTTGGAGCCATAAAGGGCAGAGTTCAGTCCTTAGGTCTTCCATGAGATTGTCAGGTAAATGTGAAAAAGTAGCTTGGTTCCTCTCAGCCTCACTTTCCTTGCTGTAGCCTTTTTCTTCTGTGTGATAGCGCTCAGGGACACCGCTGTGATGGACGCAAGGCTTCACGGCAAGGACCGTCCAATGGATACTCCTGGAGGTCTAGTCACAGGGATAGTTAACTCTTTATTTAGTCATTCTCTTGGGGGGATTTTCATTTTATTATGTCCACTAATAGTGACTTCAGGGATTAAGAGAGGGCTCAGTGGCTAAGAGCACTTACTGCTCTTGAAGACGACCTGGTTTTGGCTTCCAGCACCCACTTTAGGCAGCTCCCAACCACCTGTACCTCCAGTTCAATGGTGTGTTGTTGAATGTTGAATGAATGAACAGCAAATCTAAGTGAGGTCTCTCAGTTTTTTACGTCAGGAGAGGAGGTGTGAAATTAGGAGGGAACATGGAGGAGTTAAAACGGTGAGACTGTGAGGTGGGAAGGATTTAGATACTCATGTGTGAAGTTCTCAAAAATAAAAACAAAACAAACGTTTTTCCACTGATTAATTTATTTATTCACTTTGCATCCTGATCCCAAACTCCTTCCTCCTCTCCTTCCAGATCCCTCCATCCCCTTCTGCCCATTCCCCCTTTCTCTTCTCCTCAGAGAAGGGGAGCCCCCCCATGAGTACCAACCTGCCCTAGCCCATCAAGCCACAGCAGGACTAAGCACATCCTCTCCCACCGAGGCCAGACAAGGCGGCCCAGCTAGGGGCAAGGGACGCAGAGGCAGGCCACAGAGTCCGAGACAGGCCCTGCTCTAATTGTTGGGGACCCGCAGGACGACCAAGCAGCACATCTACTACACATGTGTAGAGAGTCTAGGTCCAGCCCACACATGCTTTTTGGTTGGTGGCTCAGTCTCTGTGAGCCCCTGTGGTCCCAGATTAGTTTACTCTGTAGGTCTTCTTGTGGTGTCCTTGGCCCCTACAGCTCCCTCAGTCCTTCTTTCCACTCTTCCACAAGACTCCCCCAGTTCTGCCTCTTGTTTGGCTGTGGATCTCTACATCCATTTCATCAGCTTCTGGAAGAAGCCTCTCAGAAGACAGCTATGCTTGGCTCCTGCCTGCAAGCACAGCAGAGGATCATTGATAGTGTCAGGGGTTGGCTCCTTCTCATGGGGTGGGTCTCAAGTTGGGCCGGTCATTGATTGGCCATTTCCTCAGTCTCTGCTCCATTTTTATCCTTACACATCTTATAAGCAGTACAGATTTTAGGTCAAAGGTATTGTGGGTAGGTTGGTGTTCCCTTCCCTCCATTGGGAGTCCTGTTTGCCTTCAGGAGGTGTCCATTTCAGGCACTGCTAGGAGTCTCAGCTAGGATCAGACCCATAGACTTGTGCAAGCCTCACACATCTGAGATATTGGGTTTGTCCAAGAGATGTCCTCCCCCAATTTCCGTTCTTTCTCTAAGCCTTTTTCCCTCTGTTCTCCTCACATCTGGTTCCAACTACCCTATCCACTCCCTCTCCCACTTACTTCCCTCCCTCCATCCACATCTGATATCTATGTTAATTCCTCTTCTGAGTGAGATTCTAGCATCCTTCCTTGGACCAACCTTGTTGCTTAGCTTCTCTGGGTCTGCGGATTGTAGCATGGTTTCCTGTACTTCATAGCTAATGTCGGCTTATAAGTGAGTACTTAAGTGTCTCTCTGGGTCTGGGTTACCTCACTCAGGGTGATATTTTCAGTTTCATCTATTTGCCTGATATCATGATGTTCTTATTTTTAATAGCTGAGTAGTGTTCCATTGTGCAAATGTAACATATTTTCTTTATCCATTTTTTTTTGGTTGAGGGACATGTAGGTTGTTTCCACTTTCTGGCTATTCTGAATAAAAATTCTATGAACATAGCTAAGCAAGTGCCTTTTTTGGTATGGTAGAGCATCTTTTGAGAATATGCCTATTAGTGGCATAGCTCTAGAGGTAGAGCTATTCCCAGTTCTCTGAAATATTTTTTTTTCTGAAAATAAATGTTAACAATTAAAAACGTGATTAAAATCCACACAATTAAAAAAAAAAGAACTGAGATTTTAATTCTTCATCTTTAAAACAAAGTAAACATGATGTTAAGGTCTTTAACAACTCTACTTTTTCTAAGGAAAAAAAAACAATTTATCATCAGTAGGTATAAGTTTACGTGAGGTCTTAGCCTTTATTTCAAATTAGTTAGAAAACTTACTTTCCTCCCATTTACAAATACTGCAATAAGTTAACACAAATTTATTTCTAAATAACGGTCTCTCTCTTTCTCTCTCACACACATAGAAAGAGGGGGGAGGAGAGAGTGGGGAAATGCTGAATGGAGAGGTAATGCTAATCAAAACAAAATCTATAGGTTTCAGGGTCTTAGACTTTAGCTGAAAGATAAGACTGATATTTTTGCTACCACTTTTTTTCCTTCCTTTTCTTTTTTAAATATTTATTTATTTATTTCAATTTATTCACTTCTTATCCAGGCTGTAGCTCTCTCCAACTCCTCCTAACCCCATGCACCCTCTCTCCCTAGTCTCCCCCTATGTCCCTTCCCTAGTCCACTGATAGGGGAGGACCTCCTTCCCTTCTCTCTGACCCTAGCCAATCAGGTTTCATCAGGGCTGGCTGCATCACTTTCCTCTGAGGCCTGGCAAGGCTGCACCCCCCTGAGAGGTGAACAAAGAGCAGGCCACTGAGTTCATGTCACATCACTTTTCATGGAAGAATTGAGACAAGAGCCTACCCCCTCTTCCTGGGAGAAGAAATTTCTGTTCTGCTCTCAGTGTTTGACATTTGCCAAAGAGATGAATGCAGCTGGCATTACCGGACTGGTGGGGGAAAATGTCAGACCATAAGTTTAAAAGAAGCGAGTCTGAGAGTGGAGCATCAGGAATGTTCAAGAGAGTTTGAGAAAAAAGCAAAGGAAACCCACACAAACGCATCTGTAAAGTTATGGCCACCAAGGTGAAAAGGTCTCACTGGCAGACAGACAGACACCCATTTCCTCAGACCCAAACTCAGAGCCATGGAAGATGCCTGGCAAGATCTCCAATAGAGTCTGTCTAGTTCGTATTATTTTACTTCTGCAAAATAATAGCAGAGCCCCAGCACTTAATGCTCACCTGTACGTTACGATTCCTCAAGGCAAGACAGAGGGAGACTGGTGTTCAGATCTGAATTAGCCTGTGGGGGTCTTGGCTTGGTGCTGAGAGTTGGTGGTAGGAAGAGGTCAGCTGTGGCAGAGGCGTTTGGTTCTCAGTGACATGACCATAATACTGATCATAGGCCCCCCCCCCCCCCGGCCTTTGAGTCTCAGTTATTTTCTTTACGAAATGCTCTTAGTATGTTGAGCTGCCATGGGACTGAAACAACACAGGTGCTTAGGCCTGGACCAAAATCTCTAAAACAGCCTAGATAGATCGGGCCCCTTCCTAAGCCCAGTGGAAAGGCAATTACAGTACTTAAAAGGCTTCCAGTTTCCATCATTTCCTTTTTTCTTCTACTCCAGTATCACAGCAGTGTTTCTTGAATGCCACACCTTTAACCAATTCTTCCACTTAAGTTTAGATTCACATCTTTTTAATGCTTTTTTTCCCTCAGGGTCATTTTCAGGCTTTATTGTTATGATTTTAACTCACATTCATCACAGGTGTGGATGCATGGTAAACATATCACCAATGAATGAAAGGGGAAGACATTTATATTAAAATCAAACATGCCAAAGAGAAAAAACTATGGGGCTAGAAAGACTGAGAAGAAAATAAATGAGTTCCTTCACTCCTTCAGAGAAAGACTCCTCCTTTCCCCAACATTAATCTTTCTTTAAAAAGTAGAAAACCACGAAGTTAGCCACAGTAATTCCCCTTCAGTGATTTTTCCATAAGCTTCCAATGAGCTGTTAGCTCTTAGTGAGGTCATCTTTAAATCATGTTTCTGCAGGCAGAATTTTCCTTAAACATAATTAGGTTTTCAATTACTACCTGTGTAAACAAACCTTTCCTTCTGTCACCCAGGATGGTTTATTTGGGTAGACTTATTGCTTCTTTTCTAGTGTTTAGATTTTTTTTACATTGACAGTTGTTATATATTCATCCCGGCCATGATTATAAAACTTTTCGATATTGTCTTACTATTTTCAGTGGGCATTAATGGTTTGGCAAACTGAAATGGCTCCTAGGATTTTTGGTTCAGAAATAGAGAAGTGGTGAAAAGCTGGTAAATTAACTTACTGATGCCCAGAGATATTCTGTCAGCCATGTCCAACATCATAGAACTGGATGATGATTTTTTGCTTTGTTTATTGGGGAGAGGGTTTCTCTGTGTAGCCTCGGCTGGCCTAGAACTCACAGAGCTCTGCCTGCCTCTCCTTCCCAAGTGTGGGTGTTGGAGGTGTGAGCCACTACTGCCCAGCTGGGAGGCACTTCTGTTGTCTAATTCGAACTTTAATATATATTTAATTATTTTATTTTATTTGCATTGGTGTACACGGTTGTGGACCTCCACGTGGGTGCTGGGAACCCGAGTCCTTTGGAAGAGCAGCCAGCGCTCTGAACTGTTGATCCGTCTCTCCAGCCGCTTATTACGTTTCAATACTTTGTGCTTCACGTGTGTGTGTGTGTGTGTGTGTGTGTGTGTGTGTCGTGTGTACACACGAACATGCACCTTAGCTGTGGAAGGAGGTCAGCTGCTGGAGCAGGCCATCTTTTTCTGCCCTGTGGGTTCTTGTCATTGAACTAGATTGTCAGGCTTGAGACTTCACCTGCCTCCCCACTGAGCCTTCTTGCCAGCCCTCAGCACCCTCAGGGCCAGTACTCAGATGCTCCTGTGTACTACAACACAGACTTCCCGAAGGCCTGGGTCTCTTTATGTATGTTAGTGCTCTTCCCCCCAGTTCACTTGTGTTTACGTTAATACAACAGTAAATGGCTGTGTCTTTCCATTGAAGATGAGGGACAGGAACTGGTTCTTTAGTGTTCCCAAATTGCATAGCATGTAGCAGAGATCGGACGTGTTTCTTTTTCTGTCATTACAGGATGTGTGTCTCTCCCCCAAGGCCATCTGCTTCCTTCAGTCGCTATGCCATCCTTGAATCAGAGCACTGCCCACCCACCAGCCTTCTTCCTCACTGGCATTCCTGGTCTTGAGACCTCTCACACTTGGATTTCCATCCCTTTCTGCTGTCTATATGCCATCGCCATCTCTGGGAACAGCATGATCCTCTTTGTCATCATCACTGAGTCAAGCCTCCATGAACCCATGTACTATTTTCTGTCCATGCTGTCCTTCACAGACCTGGGTCTGTGCCTTTCCACGTTGGTAACTGTGTTGGGCATCTTCTGGTTTAGTGTTCGAGAGATCAGCTTTGATGCCTGCATTGGCCAAATGTTCTTTATTCATGGCTTTACTTTCATGGAATCTTCAGTCCTCCTGGTGATGGCCTTTGACCGCTTTATTGCCATCTGTAACCCACTGAGGTACGCTATGATCTTAACCAATTCTCGAATCATTGCAGTGGGCTTTGCAATTGTAATTCGGGGGACCACGGCTCTTGTTCCTTTACTCCTACTCCTCAAGCGTCTGTCTTTTTGCCATAGTCATGTGCTCCATCATTCCTACTGCTTCCATCCTGACGTGATGAAGCTCTCGTGCTCAGACACCAAGATCAACAGTGCCTTTGGCTTGGCTATTGTCATCTCCACTGCAGGATTGGACTCTGTCTTGATCCTTCTCTCTTATGTTCTAATCATCCACTCTGTGCTTTGCATTGCATCCAAAGAGGAGCGGAAAAAGGCATTTGGCACGTGTGTCTCCCATCTCAGCGCTGTTGCCATCTTCTACATCCCGATGATCAGTTTGTCATTGGTGCACAGATTTGGGAAACATGCCCCTCCGTTTGTGCACACTCTAATTGCCAATGTCTATCTGCTCATTCCTCCTGTAATGAATCCCATAATATATAGTGTGAAGACAAAACAAATTCGCAAGGCCATTCTGAAAGTATTCTTCATTAAGTCTTAAGAAAGTTTTAGAGTTTTTTTTAAATTTTACAGTCAACATTCTTATTTATTTTTATTTATTACAGTTTATTCACTTTGTATCCTGGCTGTAGATCCCCCAACTCCTCACAGTCCCACCCTCTTTCCCTCTTCTCCCTCTATGCGCCTTCCCTAGTCCCCTGATAGGGGAGGACATCCTCCCCTTCTATCTGACCCTAGCTTTCAGGGTCAGGGCTGAGCTGTTTTTGTTTTAAAAAGATTCTTCCTTGAATCTCTGCTTTATTATTCACTTGTGTGGTTTAACACTGTAGCTTCAAAGAGCCCATTAATGAATACACTTTTCTTTATTCTAATGATTTTTGAATTTTCTGTCTAGAGAGTTTTAGACTGTGGATTCCCTAATGACAGGGATATCATGTTGTATAGTTATTGTCCTATTATTGCTGTGTCTGTTATAATATGATTAAAGTACATTTATGATCATTGATAAATTGATTTTAGTCATCTAGATTATATAACTATTACCGATTCCTATAATACAGATTCTAAAATATGTTTCAATGTTTGTATAACTACATAATACCTTTAAATGATAATTATTGCCAATAAAATATTCATAGTTGAATAAAGATGAAATAGTAGAATCAATAAAGAATTTGTGAGGAAAAAAATTGTGTGAAATTTGTGCTTTCCTAGTTCTTTAAAGATGCTTTGAGATCTCTTTGTTAAATGCAACATCTAGTGATGTATTGTTTAAAATGTATCCATAGCGAATCCTTCCCCTGATTTGATCACTACACAATGCAGTCAGATATTGAAACTGAAGTTTTATCACATAATTATACAATTATCCCAGATTAATGTGAAATTTTAAAAATAATATATAGGAGATGCAAATGCTAACCGTGATAACGTTATCATTACACACTAAGTACATATCCTGAACTATCATCCTGTGCTCCATAATAGCTTAGTTAAAAATACTTAAAGAAAACTAGGTATTTGTGATAAAGCATTCATTTTGCATTTAGTTTCTGAGGGAGAAAGTCTGTGTTTTGTTCTATGTATTACTTTAGTGCAAAACCATGGAACATGTTAAAACCTTGAAGCGCTTTTTGAAAAAAAATTCATAAAGATTATTTGATCGTCTTTTTGGCAGTAATGATGGCAACATCTTTCTAAAGTTTACAGGATAACGGACTCACAGCATCTATGTTTCTTTGCACAAGACCTACACAAGGTTAAGACCCTCAGCATTTCAGCACAGGTACTTTTAAAGGAAGAGTCTCCGACACTGGAAAAAAAGAATTATAACACCAGTTTCTTCATAGAAACTAAAGGAGCTCACAGCCAAGGGGAAGGAAACCATAAAGCAGAATGAGCCCACGGGGAGCCTCATTCTCTGGGGTCCACATCATCTCCATCTGGGGTTTTCTGATGAGGATATTTCAGAAAGCCTGAAACAGGTCTCCCCATGTGTGTTTTGTGTGTTCCGTATCCCTGAGTAGAAAACCTCAGCTCCTCAGGCTCTCTAAGAGAAAGGCACAGAGGGACAATCTGTGGACTTGTAAGTAAAGCTGTCGCATTCAGAGAAACTTTTCCTCTGCTGTTTCTCAAAAGAGATTTTATTAGCCTCGCGGAGGCGTCTTGATTCCTAAGGAAACCTAGACGACATCAGAGATCTGTAACTTTGGGCCATTGCTCTATCTAAGCGAGGTTGATGGTGACACGGTGCAATTGTCTTGCCGCATGCCGCAGGTTAAAGCGCCCTGACAGTCCTGAGTGTAAGGTCCACTGCCACGTTACCCTATGTCCACTGCTCCCATTACTGTCCTCTTCATTGACCACTGTCATACACCTCCCGTATTCTGTTTGCTCGCCATCACCTTGATTCTTTTCTTTTTTCTTTTATTCATTCTCAAAATGCTTTGTATTCAGGGAATATGTCAAGCAAACACAAAGGATATTTTAGTTGTTCCCCAAACTAAAAGCGAAATATTCTGGGATAATCTAAATCTTGTAATAAGCAAATAGATGAGATACCATAACAACTCTAAAGTAGCAAAGAAAACGAACTCGTTTTAAAATTGGTCCTTTGGTATAATGGTTATGTGTGCTTTATTTTTCAAAATGTGTTCATGATTATTGTGCTGCTTTTGTCACTTCTGGTCATGCACCAAGTGTTAAACCTTAGAAATTTAAAGATTATTATGACTGGTGGGAAAACTATCACCTGGTGATAGCGGAATATCTTCTGAATATGTGTACCATGCTGCAGATACCCAATCTGCTGTAACAGTCCTGAAAAATAACGCCAAGTTATTGTGTTTCTTGACTAATTTCCTTTATTGCCTATAGCATTTGTCATTTAGACCTATTTTTAATATATGATCACATTTCCCAAATTTTCTCACTTATTCATTGTAAATAACAAGTTTTATCATGTTGATTATTTAAAAATGTTGCCATTTTTAAGCCCCACATATCATAGCTAATTTACCAAAATTCATAAAAGTAGATCATTATGTACTCATTTGGAGAGCTCAGTCTAGTTGAGGACAGACGTTTCATGGACTTAGGATTGCCCAGAATTCTAACAATTTTGCTGCATCATTATCTAGAGAAAGGACAACTCAAAGTATCTTCAGCATAGGAACTTTAATACTGTGTTATAGTTTAGGCAGGGTTTCATCATCTTAATGTAATAGGTTAGTGTTAACATATGGTAGATTAAACCATCCAAAATGTTTTACACACACACACACACACACACACACACACACACACACACACACACA